>NW_028175435.1:0-546454 GCF_965226575.1 Pagrus pagrus
TGCAGCTTAGTGCAAAAACAGGCTGCTCTCGCTCTGAGACGCTCAATTTTCACATAAGCCACTTTTCAGCCTTATAGGCGACTGTACAGTGCAAAAACAGCCTCCTCTCGCTCTGAAACGCTCATTTTTCACATAAGCCACTTTTCAGCCTTAGGCGACTGTACAGTGCTAAAACAGCCTCCTATCGCTCTGAAACGCTCATTTTTGACATAACCCACTTTTCAGCCTTAATGAATTAAATTCCAGGTAAAAACTCCTTTGCCATGAAGAAGATCCAAATTCAACAAGTTCAGGCTAGTAAACCTGTTTGAAAGACCTTTTTTCATTGAAATGCAGCTTAGTGCAAAAACAGGCTGCTCTCGCTCTGAAAAGCTCATTTTTCACTATAAGCCACTTTTCAGCCTTAGGCGACTGTGCAGTGCTAAAACAGCCTCCTATCGCTCTGAAACGCTCATTTTTGACATAAGCCACTTTTCACCCTTAATGAATGAAATTCCAGGTAAAAACTCCTTTGCCGTGAAGAAGATCCAAATTCAACCAGTTCAGGCTAGTAAACCTGTTTGAAAGACCTTTTTTCAGTGAAATGCAGCTTAGTGCCAAAACAGGCTGCTCTCGCTCTGAAACGCTCATTTTTCACATAAGCCACTTTTCAGCCTTATAGGCGACTGTACAGTGCAAAAACAGCCTCCTCTCGCTCTGAAACGCTCATTTTTCACATAAGCCACTTTTCAGCCTTAGGCGACTGTACAGTGCTAAAAACAGCCTCCTATCGCTCTGAAACGCTCATTTTTGACATAACCCACTTTTCAGCGCTAAAACAGCCTCCAATCGCTCTGAAACGCTCATTTTTGACATAAGCCACTTTTCACCTTTAATGAATGAAATTCCAGGTAAAAACTCCTTTGCCATGAATAAGATCCAAATTCAACCAGTTCAGGCTAGTAAACCTGTTTGAAAGACCTTTTTTCAGTGAAATGCAGCTTAGTGCAAAAACAGGCTGCTCTCGCTCTGAAACGCTCATTTTTCACAATAAGCCACTTTTCAGCGCTAAAACAGCCTCCAATCGCTCTGAAACGCTCATTTTTGACATAAGCCACTTTTCACCTTTAATGAATGAAATTCCAGGTAAAAACTCCTTTGCCATGAAGAAGATCCAAATTCAACCAGTTCAGGCTAGTAAACCTGTTGAAAGACCTTTTTTCAGTGAAATGCAGCTTAGTGCAAAAACAGGCTGCTCTCGCTCTGAAACGCTCATTTTTCACATAAGCCACTTTTCAGCGCTAAAACAGCCTCCAATCGCTCTGAAACGCTCATTTTTGACATAAGCCACTTTTCACCTTTAATAAATGAAATTCCAGGTAAAAACTCCTTTGCCATGAAGAAGATCCAAATTCATCCAGTTCAGGCTAGTAAACCTGGTTGAAAGACCTTTTTTCAGTGAAATGCAGCTTAGTGCCAAAACAGGCTGCTCTCGCTCTGAAACGCTCATTTTTCACATAAGCCACTTTTCAGCCTTATAGGCGACTGTACAGTGCAAAAACAGCCTCCTCTCGCTCTGAAACGCTCATTTTTCACATAAGCCACTTTTCAGCCTTAGGCGACTGTACAGTGCAAAAACAGCCTCCTCTCGCTCTGAAACGCTCATTTTTGACATAAGCCACTTTTCACCCTTAATGAATGAAATTCCAGGTAAAAACTCCTTTGCCGTGAAGAAGATCCAAATTCAACCAGTTCAGGCTAGTAAACCTGTTTGAAAGACCTTTTTTTCAGTGAAATGCAGCTTAGTGCCAAAACAGGCTGCTCTCGCTCTGAAACGCTCATTTTTCACATAAGCCACTTTTCTCAGCCTTATAGGCGACTGTACAGTGCAAAAACAGCCTCCTCTCGCTCTGAAACGCTCATTTTTCACATAAGCCACTTTTCAGCCTTAGGCGACTGTACAGTGCTAAAACAGCCTCCTATCGCTCTGAAACGCTCATTTTTGACATAAGCCACTTTTCACCTTTAATGAATGAAATTCCAGGTAAAAACTCCTTTGCCATGAAGAAGATCCAAATTCAACCAGTTCAGGCTAGTAAACCTGTTTGAAAGACCTTTTTTCAGTGAAATGCAGCTTAGTGCAAAAACAGGCTGCTCTCGCTCTGAAACGCTCATTTTTCACATAAGCCACTTTCAGCCTTATAGGCGACTGTACAGTGCAAAAACAGCCTCCTCTCGCTCTGAAACGCTCATTTTTCACATAAGCCACTTTTCAGCCTTAGGCGACTGTACAGTGCTAAAACAGCCTCCAATCGCTCTGAAACGCTCATTTTTGACATAAGCCACTTTTCACCTTTAATGAATGAAATTCCAGGTAAAAACTCCTTTGCCATGAAGAAGATCCAAATTCAACCAGTTCAGGCTAGTAAACCTGTTTGAAAGACCTTTTTTCAGTGAAATGCAGCTTAGTGCAAAAACAGGCTGCTCTCGCTCTGAGACGCTCAATTTTCACATAAGCCACTTTTCAGCCTTATAGGCGACTGTACAGTGCAAAAACAGCCTCCTCTCGCTCTGAAACGCTCATTTTTCACATAAGCCACTTTTCAGCCTTAGGCGACTGTACAGTGCTAAAACAGCCTCCTATCGCTCTGAAACGCTCATTTTTGACATAACCCACTTTTTCAGCCTTAATGAATTAAATTCCAGGTAAAAACTCCTTTGCCATGAAGAAGATCCAAATTCAACAAGTTCAGGCTAGTAAACCTGTTTGAAAGACCTTTTTTCATTGAAATGCAGCTTAGTGGCAAAAACAGGCTGCTCTCGCTCTGAAAAGCTCATTTTTCACATAAGCCACTTTTCAGCCTTAGGCGACTGTGCAGTGCTAAAACAGCCTCCTATCGCTCTGAAACGCTCATTTTTGACATAAGCCACTTTTCACCCTTAATGAATGAAATTCCAGGTAAAAACTCCTTTGCCGTGAAGAAGATCCAAATTCAACCAGTTCAGGCTAGTAAACCTGTTTGAAAGACCTTTTTTCAGTGAAATGCAGCTTAGTGCCAAAACAGGCTGCTCTCGCTCTGAAACGCTCATTTTTCACATAAGCCACTTTTCAGCCTTATAGGCGACTGTACAGTGCAAAAACAGCCTCCTCTCGCTCTGAAACGCTCATTTTTCACATAAGCCACTTTTCAGCCTTAGGCGACTGTACAGTGCTAAAACAGCCTCCTATCGCTCTGAAACGCTCATTTTTGACATAACCCACTTTTCAGCGCTAAAACAGCCTCCAATCGCTCTGAAACGCTCATTTTTGACAAAAGCCACTTTTCACCTTTAATGAATGAAATTCCAGGTAAAAACTCCTTTGCCATGAAGAAGATCCAAATTCAACCAGTTCAGGCTAGTAAACCTGTTTGAAAGACCTTTTTTCAGTGAAATGCAGCTTAGTGCAAAAACAGGCTGCTCTCGCTCTGAAACGCTCATTTTCACATAAGCCACTTTTCAGCGCTAAAACAGCCTCCAATCGCTCTGAAACGCTCATTTGTTGACATAAGCCACTTTTCACCTTTAATGAATGAAATTCCAGGTAAAAACTCCTTTGCCATGAAGAAGATCCAAATTCAACCAGTTCAGGCTAGTAAACCTGTTTGAAAGACCTTTTTTCAGTGAAATGCAGCTTAGTGCAAAAACAGGCTGCTCTCGCTCTGAAACGCTCATTTTTCACATAAGCTACTTTTCAGCCTTAGGAGACTGTACAGTGCTAAAACAGCCTCCTATCGCTCTGAAACGCTCATTTTTGACATAACCCACTTTTCAGCCTTAATGAATTAAATTCCAGGTAAAAACTCCTTTGCAATGAAGAAGATCCAAATTCAACAAGTTCAGGCTAGTAAACCTGTTTGAAAGACCTTTTTTCAGTGAAATGCAGCTTAGTGCAAAAACAGGCTGCTCTCGCTCTGAAACGCTCATTTTTCACATAAGCCACTTTTCAGCCTTAGGCGACTGTACAGTGCTAAAACAGCCTCCTATCGCTCTGAAACGCTCATTTTTCACATAAGCCACTTTTCAGCGCTAAAACAGCCTCCAATCGCTCTGAAACGCTCATTTTTGACATAAGCCACTTTTCACCTTTAATGAATGAAATTCCAGGTAAAAACTCCTTTGCCATGAAGAAGATCCAAATTCAACCAGTTCAGGCTAGTAAACCTGTTTGAAAGACCTTTTTTCAGTGAAATGCAGCTTAGTGCAAAAACAGGCTGCTCTCGCTCTGAAACGCTCATTTTCACATAAGCCACTTTTCAGCCTTAGGAGACTGTACAGTGCTAAAACAGCCTCCTATCGCTCTGAAACGCTCATTTTTGACATAACCCACTTTTCAGCCTTGATGAATTAAATTCCAGGTAAAAACTCCTTTGCCATGAAGAAGATCCAAATTCAACAAGTTCAGGCTAGTAAACCTGTTTGAAAGACCTTTTTTCAGTGAAATGCAGCTTAGTGCAAAAACAGGCTGCTCTCGCTCTGAGACGCTCAATTTTCACATAAGCCACTTTTCAGCCTTATAGGCGACTGTACAGTGCAAAAACAGCCTCCTCTCGCTCTGAAACGCTCATTTTTGACATAAGCCACTTTTCACCCTTAATGAATGAAATTCCAGGTAAAAACTCCTTTGCCGTGAAGAAGATCCAAATTCAACCAGTTCAGGCTAGTAAACCTGTTTGAAAGACCTTTTTTCAGTGAAATGCAGCTTAGTGCCAAAACAGGCTGCTCTCGCTCTGAAACGCTCATTTTTCACATAAGCCACTTTTCAGCCTTATAGGCGACTGTACAGTGCAAAAACAGCCTCCTATTCTCTTTCGCTCTGAAACGCTCATTTTTCACATAAGCCACTTTTCAGCCTTAGGCGACTGTACAGTGCTAAAACAGCCTCCTATCGCTCTGAAACGCTCATTTTTGACATAACCCACTTTTCAGCGCTAAAAACAGCCTCCAATCGCTCTGAAACGCTCATTTTTGACATAAGCCACTTTCACCTTTAATGAATGAAATTCCAGGTAAAAACTCCTTTGCCATGAAGAAGATCCAAATTCAACCAGTTCAGGCTAGTAAACCTGTTGAAAGACCTTTTTTCAGTGAAATGCAGCTTAGTGCAAAAACAGGCTGCTCTCGCTCTGAAACGCTCATTTTTCACATAAGCCACTTTCAGCGCTATAAACAGCTCCAATCGCTCTGAAACGCTCATTTTTGACATAAGCCACTTTTCACCTTTAATGATGAAATTCCAGGTAAAAACTCCTTTGCCATGAAGAGAATATCCAAATTCACCAGTTCAGGCTAGTAAACCTGTTTTGAAAGACCTTTTTTCATTGAAATGCAGCTTAGTGCAAAAACAGGCTGCTCTCGCTCTGAAAAGCTCATTTTTCACATAAGCCACTTTTCAGCCTTAGGCGACTGTGCAGTGCTAAAAACAGCCTCCTATCGCTCTGAAACGCTCATTTTTGACATAAATAAGCCACTTTTCACCCTTAATGAATGAAATTCCAGGTAAAAACTCCTTTGCCGTGAAGAAGATCCAAATTCAACCAGTTCAGGCTAGTAAACCTGTTTGAAAGACCTTTTTTCAGTGAAATGCAGCTTAGTGCCAAAACAGGCTGCTCTCGCTCTGAAACGCTCATTTTTCACATAAGCCACTTTTCAGCCTTATAGGCGACTGTACAGTGCAAAAACAGCCTCCTCTCGCTCTGAAACGCTCATTTTTCACATAAGCCACTTTTCAGCCTTAGGCGACTGTACAGTGCTAAAACAGCCTCCTATCGCTCTGAAACGCTCATTTTTGACATAACCCACTTTTCAGCGCTAAAACAGCCTCCAATCGCTCTGAAACGCTCATTTTTGACATAAGCCACTTTTCACCTTTAATGAATGAAATTCCAGGTAAAAACTCCTTTGCCATGAATAAGATCCAAATTCAACCAGTTCAGGCTAGTAAACCTGTTTGAAAGACCTTTTTTCAGTGAAATGCAGCTTAGTGCAAAAACAGGCTGCTCTCGCTCTGAAACGCTCATTTTTCACATAAGCCACTTTTCAGCGCTAAAACAGCCTCCAATCGCTCTGAAACGCTCATTTTTGACATAAGCCACTTTTCACCTTTAATGAATGAAATTCCAGGTAAAAACTCCTTTGCCATGAAGAAGATCCAAATTCAACCAGTTCAGGCTAGTAAACCTGTTTGAAAGACCTTTTTTCAGTGAAATGCAGCTTAGTGCAAAAACAGGCTGCTCTCGCTCTGAAACGCTCATTTTTCACATAAGCCACTTTTCAGCGCTAAAACAGCCTCCAATCGCTCTGAAACGCTCATTTTTGACATAAGCCACTTTTCACCTTTAATAAATGAAATTCCAGGTAAAAACTCCTTTGCCATGAAGAAGATCCAAATTCATCCAGTTCAGGCTAGTAAACCTGGTTGAAAGACCTTTTTTCAGTGAAATGCAGCTTAGTGCCAAAACAGGCTGCTCTCGCTCTGAAACGCTCATTTTTCACATAAGCCACTTTTCAGCCTTATAGGCGACTGTACAGTGCAAAAACAGCCTCCTCTCGCTCTGAAACGCTCATTTTTCACATAAGCCACTTTTCAGCCTTAGGCGACTGTACAGTGCAAAAACAGCCTCCTCTCGCTCTGAAACGCTCATTTTTGACATAAGCCACTTTTCACCCTTAATGAATGAAATTCCAGGTAAAAACTCCTTTGCCGTGAAGAAGATCCAAATTCAACCAGTTCAGGCTAGTAAACCTGTTTGAAAGACCTTTTTTCAGTGAAATGCAGCTTAGTGCCAAAACAGGCTGCTCTCGCTCTGAAACGCTCATTTTTCACATAAGCCACTTTTCAGCCTTATAGGCGACTGTACAGTGCAAAAACAGCCTCCTCTCGCTCTGAAACGCTCATTTTTCACATAAGCCACTTTTCAGCCTTAGGCGACTGTACAGTGCTAAAACAGCCTCCTATCGCTCTGAAACGCTCATTTTTGACATAAGCCACTTTTCACCTTTAATGAATGAAATTCCAGGTAAAAACTCCTTTGCCATGAAGAAGATCCAAATTCAACCAGTTCAGGCTAGTAAACCTGTTTGAAAGACCTTTTTTCAGTGAAATGCAGCTTAGTGCAAAAACAGGCTGCTCTCGCTCTGAAACGCTCATTTTTCACATAAGCCACTTTTCAGCCTTATAGGCGACTGTACAGTGCAAAAACAGCCTCCTCTCGCTCTGAAACGCTCATTTTTCACATAAGCCACTTTTCAGCCTTAGGCGACTGTACAGTGCTAAAACAGCCTCCAATCGCTCTGAAACGCTCATTTTTGACATAAGCCACTTTTCACCTTTAATGAATGAAATTCCAGGTAAAAACTCCTTTGCCATGAAGAAGATCCAAATTCAACCAGTTCAGGCTAGTAAACCTGTTTGAAAGACCTTTTTTCAGTGAAATGCAGCTTAGTGCAAAAACAGGCTGCTCTCGCTCTGAGACGCTCAATTTTCACATAAGCCACTTTTCAGCCTTATAGGCGACTGTACAGTGCAAAAACAGCCTCCTCTCGCTCTGAAACGCTCATTTTTCACATAAGCCACTTTTCAGCCTTAGGCGACTGTACAGTGCTAAAACAGCCTCCTATCGCTCTGAAACGCTCATTTTTGACATAACCCACTTTTCAGCCTTAATGAATTAAATTCCAGGTAAAAACTCCTTTGCCATGAAGAAGATCCAAATTCAACAAGTTCAGGCTAGTAAACCTGTTTGAAAGACCTTTTTTCATTGAAATGCAGCTTAGTGCAAAAACAGGCTGCTCTCGCTCTGAAAAGCTCATTTTTCACATAAGCCACTTTTCAGCCTTAGGCGACTGTGCAGTGCTAAAACAGCCTCCTATCGCTCTGAAACGCTCATTTTTGACATAAGCCACTTTTCACCCTTAATGAATGAAATTCCAGGTAAAAACTCCTTTGCCGTGAAGAAGATCCAAATTCAACCAGTTCAGGCTAGTAAACCTGTTTGAAAGACCTTTTTTCAGTGAAATGCAGCTTAGTGCCAAAACAGGCTGCTCTCGCTCTGAAACGCTCATTTTTCACATAAGCCACTTTTCAGCCTTATAGGCGACTGTACAGTGCAAAAACAGCCTCCTCTCGCTCTGAAACGCTCATTTTTCACATAAGCCACTTTTCAGCCTTAGGCGACTGTACAGTGCTAAAACAGCCTCCTATCGCTCTGAAACGCTCATTTTTGACATAACCCACTTTTCAGCGCTAAAACAGCCTCCAATCGCTCTGAAACGCTCATTTTTGACATAAGCCACTTTTCACCTTTAATGAATGAAATTCCAGGTAAAAACTCCTTTGCCATGAAGAAGATCCAAATTCAACCAGTTCAGGCTAGTAAACCTGTTTGAAAGACCTTTTTTCAGTGAAATGCAGCTTAGTGCAAAAACAGGCTGCTCTCGCTCTGAAACGCTCATTTTTCACATAAGCCACTTTTCAGCGCTAAAACAGCCTCCAATCGCTCTGAAACGCTCATTTTTGACATAAGCCACTTTTCACCTTTAATGAATGAAATTCCAGGTAAAAACTCCTTTGCCATGAAGAAGATCCAAATTCAACCAGTTCAGGCTAGTAAACCTGTTTGAAAGACCTTTTTTCAGTGAAATGCAGCTTAGTGCAAAAACAGGCTGCTCTCGCTCTGAAACGCTCATTTTTCACATAAGCTACTTTTCAGCCTTAGGAGACTGTACAGTGCTAAAACAGCCTCCTATCGCTCTGAAACGCTCATTTTTGACATAACCCACTTTTCAGCCTTAATGAATTAAATTCCAGGTAAAAACTCCTTTGCAATGAAGAAGATCCAAATTCAACAAGTTCAGGCTAGTAAACCTGTTTGAAAGACCTTTTTTCAGTGAAATGCAGCTTAGTGCAAAAACAGGCTGCTCTCGCTCTGAAACGCTCATTTTTCACATAAGCCACTTTTCAGCCTTAGGCGACTGTACAGTGCTAAAACAGCCTCCTATCGCTCTGAAACGCTCATTTTTCACATAAGCCACTTTTCAGCGCTAAAACAGCCTCCAATCGCTCTGAAACGCTCATTTTTGACATAAGCCACTTTTCACCTTTAATGAATGAAATTCCAGGTAAAAACTCCTTTGCCATGAAGAAGATCCAAATTCAACCAGTTCAGGCTAGTAAACCTGTTTGAAAGACCTTTTTTCAGTGAAATGCAGCTTAGTGCAAAAACAGGCTGCTCTCGCTCTGAAACGCTCATTTTTCACATAAGCCACTTTTCAGCCTTAGGAGACTGTACAGTGCTAAAACAGCCTCCTATCGCTCTGAAACGCTCATTTTTGACATAACCCACTTTTCAGCCTTGATGAATTAAATTCCAGGTAAAAACTCCTTTGCCATGAAGAAGATCCAAATTCAACAAGTTCAGGCTAGTAAACCTGTTTGAAAGACCTTTTTTCAGTGAAATGCAGCTTAGTGCAAAAACAGGCTGCTCTCGCTCTGAGACGCTCAATTTTCACATAAGCCACTTTTCAGCCTTATAGGCGACTGTACAGTGCAAAAACAGCCTCCTCTCGCTCTGAAACGCTCATTTTTGACATAAGCCACTTTTCACCCTTAATGAATGAAATTCCAGGTAAAAACTCCTTTGCCGTGAAGAAGATCCAAATTCAACCAGTTCAGGCTAGTAAACCTGTTTGAAAGACCTTTTTTCAGTGAAATGCAGCTTAGTGCCAAAACAGGCTGCTCTCGCTCTGAAACGCTCATTTTTCACATAAGCCACTTTTCAGCCTTATAGGCGACTGTACAGTGCAAAAACAGCCTCCTCTCGCTCTGAAACGCTCATTTTTCACATAAGCCACTTTTCAGCCTTAGGCGACTGTACAGTGCTAAAACAGCCTCCTATCGCTCTGAAACGCTCATTTTTGACATAACCCACTTTTCAGCGCTAAAACAGCCTCCAATCGCTCTGAAACGCTCATTTTTGACATAAGCCACTTTTCACCTTTAATGAATGAAATTCCAGGTAAAAACTCCTTTGCCATGAAGAAGATCCAAATTCAACCAGTTCAGGCTAGTAAACCTGTTTGAAAGACCTTTTTTCAGTGAAATGCAGCTTAGTGCAAAAACAGGCTGCTCTCGCTCTGAAACGCTCATTTTTCACATAAGCCACTTTTCAGCGCTAAAACAGCCTCCAATCGCTCTGAAACGCTCATTTTTGACATAAGCCACTTTTCACCTTTAATGAATGAAATTCCAGGTAAAAACTCCTTTGCCATGAAGAAGATCCAAATTCAACCAGTTCAGGCTAGTAAACCTGTTTGAAAGACCTTTTTTCAGTGAAATGCAGCTTAGTGCAAAAACAGGCTGCTCTCGCTCTGAAACGCTCATTTTTCACATAAGCTACTTTTCAGCCTTAGGAGACTGTACAGTGCTAAAACAGCCTCCTATCGCTCTGAAACGCTCATTTTTGACATAACCCACTTTTCAGCCTTAATGAATTAAATTCCAGGTAAAAACTCCTTTGCAATGAAGAAGATCCAAATTCAACAAGTTCAGGCTAGTAAACCTGTTTGAAAGACCTTTTTTCAGTGAAATGCAGCTTAGTGCAAAAACAGGCTGCTCTCGCTCTGAAACGCTCATTTTTCACATAAGCCACTTTTCAGCCTCATAGGCGACTGTACAGTGCAAAAACAGCCTCCTCTCGCTCTGAAACGCTCATTTTTCACATAAGCCACTTTTCAGCCTTAGGCGACTGTACAGTGCTAAAACAGCCTGCTATCGCTCTGAAACGCTCATTTTTCACATAAGCCACTTTTCAGCGCTAAAACAGCCTCCAATCGCTCTGAAACGCTCATTTTTGACATAAGCCACTTTTCACCTTTAATGAATGAAATTCCAGGTAAAAACTCCTTTGCCATGAAGAAGATCCAAATTCAACCAGTTCAGGCTAGTAAACCTGTTTGAAAGACCTTTTTTCAGTGAAATGCAGCTTAGTGCAAAAACAGGCTGCTCTCGCTCTGAGACGCTCAATTTTCACATAAGCCACTTTTCAGCCTTATAGGCGACTGTACAGTGCAAAAACAGCCTCCTCTCGCTCTGAAACGCTCATTTTTCACATAAGCCACTTTTCAGCCTTAGGCGACTGTACAGTGCTAAAACAGCCTCCTATCGCTCTGAAACGCTCATTTTTGACATAACCCACTTTTCAGCCTTAATGAATTAAATTCCAGGTAAAAACTCCTTTGCCATGAAGAAGATCCAAATTCAACAAGTTCAGGCTAGTAAACCTGTTTGAAAGACCTTTTTTCATTGAAATGCAGCTTAGTGCAAAAACAGGCTGCTCTCGCTCTGAAAAGCTCATTTTTCACATAAGCCACTTTTCAGCCTTAGGCGACTGTGCAGTGCTAAAACAGCCTCCTATCGCTCTGAAACGCTCATTTTTGACATAAGCCACTTTTCACCCTTAATGAATGAAATTCCAGGTAAAAACTCCTTTGCCGTGAAGAAGATCCAAATTCAACCAGTTCAGGCTAGTAAACCTGTTTGAAAGACCTTTTTTCAGTGAAATGCAGCTTAGTGCCAAAACAGGCTGCTCTCGCTCTGAAACGCTCATTTTTCACATAAGCCACTTTTCAGCCTTATAGGCGACTGTACAGTGCAAAAACAGCCTCCTCTCGCTCTGAAACGCTCATTTTTCACATAAGCCACTTTTCAGCCTTAGGCGACTGTACAGTGCTAAAACAGCCTCCTATCGCTCTGAAACGCTCATTTTTGACATAACCCACTTTTCAGCGCTAAAACAGCCTCCAATCGCTCTGAAACGCTCATTTTTGACATAAGCCACTTTTCACCTTTAATGAATGAAATTCCAGGTAAAAACTCCTTTGCCATGAATAAGATCCAAATTCAACCAGTTCAGGCTAGTAAACCTGTTTGAAAGACCTTTTTTCAGTGAAATGCAGCTTAGTGCAAAAACAGGCTGCTCTCGCTCTGAAACGCTCATTTTTCACATAAGCCACTTTTCAGCGCTAAAACAGCCTCCAATCGCTCTGAAACGCTCATTTTTGACATAAGCCACTTTTCACCTTTAATGAATGAAATTCCAGGTAAAAACTCCTTTGCCATGAAGAAGATCCAAATTCAACCAGTTCAGGCTAGTAAACCTGTTTGAAAGACCTTTTTTCAGTGAAATGCAGCTTAGTGCAAAAACAGGCTGCTCTCGCTCTGAAACGCTCATTTTTCACATAAGCTACTTTTCAGCCTTAGGAGACTGTACAGTGCTAAAACAGCCTCCTATCGCTCTGAAACGCTCATTTTTGACATAACCCACTTTTCAGCCTTAATGAATTAAATTCCAGGTAAAAACTCCTTTGCAATGAAGAAGATCCAAATTCAACAAGTTCAGGCTAGTAAACCTGTTTGAAAGACCTTTTTTCAGTGAAATGCAGCTTAGTGCAAAAACAGGCTGCTCTCGCTCTGAAACGCTCATTTTTCACATAAGCCACTTTTCAGCCTTAGGCGACTGTACAGTGCTAAAACAGCCTCCTATCGCTCTGAAACGCTCATTTTTCACATAAGCCACTTTTCAGCGCTAAAACAGCCTCCAATCGCTCTGAAACGCTCATTTTTGACATAAGCCACTTTTCACCTTTAATGAATGAAATTCCAGGTAAAAACTCCTTTGCCATGAAGAAGATCCAAATTCAACCAGTTCAGGCTAGTAAACCTGTTTGAAAGACCTTTTTTCAGTGAAATGCAGCTTAGTGCAAAAACAGGCTGCTCTCGCTCTGAAACGCTCATTTTTCACATAAGCCACTTTTCAGCCTTAGGAGACTGTACAGTGCTAAAACAGCCTCCTATCGCTCTGAAACGCTCATTTTTGACATAACCCACTTTTCAGCCTTGATGAATTAAATTCCAGGTAAAAACTCCTTTGCCGTGAAGAAGATCCAAATTCAACCAGTTCAGGCTAGTAAACCTGTTTGAAAGACCTTTTTTCAGTGAAATGCAGCTTAGTGCCAAAACAGGCTGCTCTCGCTCTGAAACGCTCATTTTTCACATAAGCCACTTTTCAGCCTTATAGGCGACTGTACAGTGCAAAAACAGCCTCCTCTCGCTCTGAAACGCTCATTTTTCACATAAGCCACTTTTCAGCCTTAGGCGACTGTACAGTGCTAAAACAGCCTCCTATCGCTCTGAAACGCTCATTTTTGACATAACCCACTTTTCAGCGCTAAAACAGCCTCCAATCGCTCTGAAACGCTCATTTTTGACATAAGCCACTTTTCACCTTTAATGAATGAAATTCCAGGTAAAAACTCCTTTGCCATGAAGAAGATCCAAATTCAACCAGTTCAGGCTAGTAAACCTGTTTGAAAGACCTTTTTTCAGTGAAATGCAGCTTAGTGCAAAAACAGGCTGCTCTCGCTCTGAAACGCTCATTTTTCACATAAGCCACTTTTCAGCGCTAAAACAGCCTCCAATCGCTCTGAAACGCTCATTTTTGACATAAGCCACTTTTCACCTTTAATGAATGAAATTCCAGGTAAAAACTCCTTTGCCATGAAGAAGATCCAAATTCAACCAGTTCAGGCTAGTAAACCTGTTTGAAAGACCTTTTTTCAGTGAAATGCAGCTTAGTGCAAAAACAGGCTGCTCTCGCTCTGAAACGCTCATTTTTCACATAAGCCACTTTTCAGCGCTAAAACAGCCTCCTCTCGCTCTGAAACGCTCATTTTTCACATAAGCCACTTTTCAGCCTTAG
This sequence comes from Pagrus pagrus, assembly GCF_965226575.1. Classification (NCBI taxonomy): domain Eukaryota; kingdom Metazoa; phylum Chordata; class Actinopteri; order Spariformes; family Sparidae; genus Pagrus; species Pagrus pagrus. Next base: position 13,776 of record NW_028175435.1, read on the forward strand.
GCGACTGTACAGTGCAAAAACAGCCTCCTCTCGCTCTGAAACGCTCATTTTTCACATAAGCCACTTTTCAGCGCTAAAACAGCCTCCAATCGCTCTGAAACGCTCATTTTTGACATAAGCCACTTTTCACCTTTAATGAATGAAATTCCAGGTAAAAACTCCTTTGCCATGAAGAAGATCCAAATTCAACCAGTTCAGGCTAGTAAACCTGTTTGAAAGACCTTTTTTCAGTGAAATGCAGCTTAGTGCAAAAACAGGCTGCTCTCGCTCTGAAACGCTCATTTTTCACATAAGCCACTTTTCAGCCTTAGGAGACTGTACAGTGCTAAAACAGCCTCCTATCGCTCTGAAACGCTCATTTTTGACATAACCCACTTTTCAGCCTTGATGAATTAAATTCCAGGTAAAAACTCCTTTGCCGTGAAGAAGATCCAAATTCAACCAGTTCAGGCTAGTAAACCTGTTTGAAAGACCTTTTTTCAGTGAAATGCAGCTTAGTGCAAAAACAGGCTGCTCTCGCTCTGAAACGCTCATTTTTCACATAAGCCACTTTTCAGCGCTAAAACAGCCTCCAATCGCTCTGAAACGCTCATTTTTGACATAAGCCACTTTTCACCTTTAATAAATGAAATTCCAGGTAAAAACTCCTTTGCCATGAAGAAGATCCAAATTCATCCAGTTCAGGCTAGTAAACCTGGTTGAAAGACCTTTTTTCAGTGAAATGCAGCTTAGTGCCAAAACAGGCTGCTCTCGCTCTGAAACGCTCATTTTTCACATAAGCCACTTTTCAGCCTTATAGGCGACTGTACAGTGCAAAAACAGCCTCCTCTCGCTCTGAAACGCTCATTTTTCACATAAGCCACTTTTCAGCCTTAGGCGACTGTACAGTGCAAAAACAGCCTCCTCTCGCTCTGAAACGCTCATTTTTGACATAAGCCACTTTTCACCCTTAATGAATGAAATTCCAGGTAAAAACTCCTTTGCCGTGAAGAAGATCCAAATTCAACCAGTTCAGGCTAGTAAACCTGTTTGAAAGACCTTTTTTCAGTGAAATGCAGCTTAGTGCCAAAACAGGCTGCTCTCGCTCTGAAACGCTCATTTTTCACATAAGCCACTTTTCAGCCTTATAGGCGACTGTACAGTGCAAAAACAGCCTCCTCTCGCTCTGAAACGCTCATTTTTCACATAAGCCACTTTTCAGCCTTAGGCGACTGTACAGTGCTAAAACAGCCTCCTATCGCTCTGAAACGCTCATTTTTGACATAACCCACTTTTCAGCCTTAATGAATTAAATTCCAGGTAAAAACTCCTTTGCCATGAAGAAGATCCAAATTCAACAAGTTCAGGCTAGTAAACCTGTTTGAAAGACCTTTTTTCATTGAAATGCAGCTTAGTGCAAAAACAGGCTGCTCTCGCTCTGAAAAGCTCATTTTTCACATAAGCCACTTTTCAGCCTTAGGCGACTGTGCAGTGCTAAAACAGCCTCCTATCGCTCTGAAACGCTCATTTTTGACATAAGCCACTTTTCACCCTTAATGAATGAAATTCCAGGTAAAAACTCCTTTGCCGTGAAGAAGATCCAAATTCAACCAGTTCAGGCTAGTAAACCTGTTTGAAAGACCTTTTTTCAGTGAAATGCAGCTTAGTGCCAAAACAGGCTGCTCTCGCTCTGAAACGCTCATTTTTCACATAAGCCACTTTTCAGCCTTATAGGCGACTGTACAGTGCAAAAACAGCCTCCTCTCGCTCTGAAACGCTCATTTTTCACATAAGCCACTTTTCAGCCTTAGGCGACTGTACAGTGCTAAAACAGCCTCCTATCGCTCTGAAACGCTCATTTTTGACATAACCCACTTTTCAGCGCTAAAACAGCCTCCAATCGCTCTGAAACGCTCATTTTTGACATAAGCCACTTTTCACCTTTAATGAATGAAATTCCAGGTAAAAACTCCTTTGCCATGAAGAAGATCCAAATTCAACCAGTTCAGGCTAGTAAACCTGTTTGAAAGACCTTTTTTCAGTGAAATGCAGCTTAGTGCAAAAACAGGCTGCTCTCGCTCTGAAACGCTCATTTTTCACATAAGCCACTTTTCAGCGCTAAAACAGCCTCCAATCGCTCTGAAACGCTCATTTTTGACATAAGCCACTTTTCACCTTTAATGAATGAAATTCCAGGTAAAAACTCCTTTGCCATGAAGAAGATCCAAATTCAACCAGTTCAGGCTAGTAAACCTGTTTGAAAGACCTTTTTTCAGTGAAATGCAGCTTAGTGCAAAAACAGGCTGCTCTCGCTCTGAAACGCTCATTTTTCACATAAGCTACTTTTCAGCCTTAGGAGACTGTACAGTGCTAAAACAGCCTCCTATCGCTCTGAAACGCTCATTTTTGACATAACCCACTTTTCAGCCTTAATGAATTAAATTCCAGGTAAAAACTCCTTTGCAATGAAGAAGATCCAAATTCAACAAGTTCAGGCTAGTAAACCTGTTTGAAAGACCTTTTTTCAGTGAAATGCAGCTTAGTGCAAAAACAGGCTGCTCTCGCTCTGAAACGCTCATTTTTCACATAAGCCACTTTTCAGCCTTAGGCGACTGTACAGTGCTAAAACAGCCTCCTATCGCTCTGAAACGCTCATTTTTCACATAAGCCACTTTTCAGCGCTAAAACAGCCTCCAATCGCTCTGAAACGCTCATTTTTGACATAAGCCACTTTTCACCTTTAATGAATGAAATTCCAGGTAAAAACTCCTTTGCCATGAAGAAGATCCAAATTCAACCAGTTCAGGCTAGTAAACCTGTTTGAAAGACCTTTTTTCAGTGAAATGCAGCTTAGTGCAAAAACAGGCTGCTCTCGCTCTGAAACGCTCATTTTTCACATAAGCCACTTTTCAGCCTTATGAGACTGTACAGTGCTAAAACAGCCTCCTATCGCTCTGAAACGCTCATTTTTGACATAACCCACTTTTCAGCCTTGATGAATTAAATTCCAGGTAAAAACTCCTTTGCCATGAAGAAGATCCAAATTCAACAAGTTCAGGCTAGTAAACCTGTTTGAAAGACCTTTTTTCAGTGAAATGCAGCTTAGTGCAAAAACAGGCTGCTCTCGCTCTGAGACGCTCAATTTTCACATAAGCCACTTTTCAGCCTTATAGGCGACTGTACAGTGCAAAAACAGCCTCCTCTCGCTCTGAAACGCTCATTTTTGACATAAGCCACTTTTCACCCTTAATGAATGAAATTCCAGGTAAAAACTCCTTTGCCGTGAAGAAGATCCAAATTCAACCAGTTCAGGCTAGTAAACCTGTTTGAAAGACCTTTTTTCAGTGAAATGCAGCTTAGTGCCAAAACAGGCTGCTCTCGCTCTGAAACGCTCATTTTTCACATAAGCCACTTTTCAGCCTTATAGGCGACTGTACAGTGCAAAAACAGCCTCCTCTCGCTCTGAAACGCTCATTTTTCACATAAGCCACTTTTCAGCCTTAGGCGACTGTACAGTGCTAAAACAGCCTCCTATCGCTCTGAAACGCTCATTTTTGACATAACCCACTTTTCAGCGCTAAAACAGCCTCCAATCGCTCTGAAACGCTCATTTTTGACATAAGCCACTTTTCACCTTTAATGAATGAAATTCCAGGTAAAAACTCCTTTGCCATGAAGAAGATCCAAATTCAACCAGTTCAGGCTAGTAAACCTGTTTGAAAGACCTTTTTTCAGTGAAATGCAGCTTAGTGCAAAAACAGGCTGCTCTCGCTCTGAAACGCTCATTTTTCACATAAGCCACTTTTCAGCGCTAAAACAGCCTCCAATCGCTCTGAAACGCTCATTTTTGACATAAGCCACTTTTCACCTTTAATGAATGAAATTCCAGGTAAAAACTCCTTTGCCATGAAGAAGATCCAAATTCAACCAGTTCAGGCTAGTAAACCTGTTTGAAAGACCTTTTTTCAGTGAAATGCAGCTTAGTGCAAAAACAGGCTGCTCTCGCTCTGAAACGCTCATTTTTCACATAAGCTACTTTTCAGCCTTAGGAGACTGTACAGTGCTAAAACAGCCTCCTATCGCTCTGAAACGCTCATTTTTGACATAACCCACTTTTCAGCCTTAATGAATTAAATTCCAGGTAAAAACTCCTTTGCAATGAAGAAGATCCAAATTCAACAAGTTCAGGCTAGTAAACCTGTTTGAAAGACCTTTTTTCAGTGAAATGCAGCTTAGTGCAAAAACAGGCTGCTCTCGCTCTGAAACGCTCATTTTTCACATAAGCCACTTTTCAGCCTCATAGGCGACTGTACAGTGCAAAAACAGCCTCCTCTCGCTCTGAAACGCTCATTTTTCACATAAGCCACTTTTCAGCCTTAGGCGACTGTACAGTGCTAAAACAGCCTGCTATCGCTCTGAAACGCTCATTTTTCACATAAGCCACTTTTCAGCGCTAAAACAGCCTCCAATCGCTCTGAAACGCTCATTTTTGACATAAGCCACTTTTCACCTTTAATGAATGAAATTCCAGGTAAAAACTCCTTTGCCATGAAGAAGATCCAAATTCAACCAGTTCAGGCTAGTAAACCTGTTTGAAAGACCTTTTTTCAGTGAAATGCAGCTTAGTGCAAAAACAGGCTGCTCTCGCTCTGAAACGCTCATTTTTCACATAAGCTACTTTTCAGCCTTTGGAGACTGTACAGTGCTAAAACAGCCTCCTATCGCTCTGAAACGCTCATTTTTGACATAACCCACTTTTCAGCCTTAATGAATTAAATTCCAGGTAAAAACTCCTTTGCCATGAAGAAGATCCAAATTCAACCAGTTCAGGCTAGTAAACCTGTTTGAAAGACCTTTTTTCAGTGAAATGCAGCTTAGTGCAAAAACAGGCTGCTCTCGCTCTGAAACGCTCATTTTTCACATAAGCCACTTTTCAGCGCTAAAACAGCCTCCAATCGCTCTGAAACGCTCATTTTTGACATAAGCCACTTTTCACCTTTAATGAATGAAATTCCAGGTAAAAACTCCTTTGCCATGAAGAAGATCCAAATTCAACCAGTTCAGGCTAGTAAACCTGTTTGAAAGACCTTTTTTCAGTGAAATGCAGCTTAGTGCAAAAACAGGCTGCTCTCGCTCTGAAACGCTCATTTTTCACATAAGCCACTTTTCAGCGCTAAAACAGCCTCCTCTCGCTCTGAAACGCTCATTTTTCACATAAGCCACTTTTCAGCCTTAGGCGACTGTACAGTGCAAAAACAGCCTCCTCTCGCTCTGAAACGCTCATTTTTCACATAAGCCACTTTTCAGCGCTAAAACAGCCTCCAATCGCTCTGAAACGCTCATTTTTGACAGAAGCCACTTTTCACCTTTAATAAATGAAATTCCAGGTAAAAACTCCTTTGCCATGAAGAAGATCCAAATTCATCCAGTTCAGGCTAGTAAACCTGGTTGAAAGACCTTTTTTCAGTGAAATGCAGCTTAGTGCCAAAACAGGCTGCTCTCGCTCTGAAACGCTCATTTTTCACATAAGCCACTTTTCAGCCTTATAGGCGACTGTACAGTGCAAAAACAGCCTCCTCTCGCTCTGAAACGCTCATTTTTCACATAAGCCACTTTTCAGCCTTAGGCGACTGTACAGTGCAAAAACAGCCTCCTCTCGCTCTGAAACGCTCATTTTTCACATAAGCCACTTTTCAGCCTTAGGCGACTGTACAGTGCTAAAACAGCCTCCAATCGCTCTGAAACGCTCATTTTTGACATAAGCCACTTTTCACCTTTAATGAATGAAATTCCAGGTAAAAACTCCTTTGCCATGAAGAAGATCCAAATTCAACCAGTTCAGGCTAGTAAACCTGTTTGAAAGACCTTTTTTCAGTGAAATGCAGCTTAGTGCAAAAACAGGCTGCTCTCGCTCTGAAACGCTCATTTTTCACATAAGCCACTTTTCAGCCTTAGGAGACTGTACAGTGCTAAAACAGCCTCCTATCGCTCTGAAACGCTCATTTTTCACATAAGCCACTTTTCAGCGCTAAAACAGCCTCCAATCGCTCTGAAACGCTCATTTTTGACATAAGCCACTTTTCACCTTTAATGAATGAAATTCCAGGTAAAAACTCCTTTGCCATGAAGAAGATCCAAATTCAACCAGTTCAGGCTAGTAATCCTGTTTGAAAGACCTTTTTTCAGTGAAATGCAGCTTAGTGCAAAAACAGGCTGCTCTCGCTCTGAAACGCTCATTTTTCACATAAGCCACTTTTCAGCCTTAGGCGACTGTACAGTGCAAAAACAGCCTCCTCTCGCTCTGAAACGCTCATTTTTCACATAAGCCACTTTTCAGCCTTAGGCGACTGTACAGTGCTAAAACAGCCTCCTATCGCTCTGAAACGCTCATTTTTGACATAACCCACTTTTCAGCCTTAATGAAATAAATTCCAGGTAAAAACTCCTTTGCCATGAAGAAGATCCAAATTCAACAAGTTCAGGCTAGTAAACCTGTTTGAAAGACCTTTTTTCAGTGAAATGCAGCTTAGTGCAAAAACAGGCTGCTCTCGCTCTGAAACGCTCATTTTTCACATAAGCCACTTTTCAGCCTTAGGAGACTGTACAGTGCTAAAACAGCCTCCTATCGCTCTGAAACGCTCATTTTTGACATAACCCACTTTTCACCCTTAATGAATGAAATTCCAGGTAAAAACTCCTTTGCCGTGAAGAAGATCCAAATTCAACCAGTTCAGGCTAGTAAACCTGTTTGAAAGACCTTTTTTCAGTGAAATGCAGCTTAGTGCAAAAACAGGCTGCTCTCGCTCTGAAACGCTCATTTTTCACATAAGCCACTTTTCAGCCTTAGGCGACTGTACAGTGCTAAAACAGCCTCCTATCGCTCTGAAACGCTCATTTTTGACATAACCCACTTTTCAGCCTTAATGAATTAAATTCCAGGTAAAAACTCCTTTGCCATGAAGAAGATCCAAATTCAACAAGTTCAGGCTAGTAAACCTGTTTGAAAGACCTTTTTTCAGTGAAATGCAGCTTAGTGCAAAAACAGGCTGCTCTCGCTCTGAAACGCTCATTTTTCACATAAGCCACTTTTCAGCCTTAGGCGACTGTACAGTGCAAAAACAGGCTGCTCTCGCTCTGAAACGCTCATTTTTCACATAAGCCACTTTTCAGCGCTAAAACAGCCTCCAATCGCTCTGAAACGCTCATTTTTGACATAAGCCACTTTTCACCTTTAATAAATGAAATTCCAGGTAAAAACTCCTTTGCCATGAAGAAGATCCAAATTCATCCAGTTCAGGCTAGTAAACCTGGTTGAAAGACCTTTTTTCAGTGAAATGCAGCTTAGTGCCAAAACAGGCTGCTCTCGCTCTGAAACGCTCATTTTTCACATAAGCCACTTTTCAGCCTTATAGGCGACTGTACAGTGCAAAAACAGCCTCCTCTCGCTCTGAAACGCTCATTTTTCACATAAGCCACTTTTCAGCCTTAGGCGACTGTACAGTGCTAAAACAGCCTCCTATCGCTCTGAAACGCTCATTTTTGACATAACCCACTTTTCAGCCTTAATGAATGAAATTCCAGGTAAAAACTCCTTTGCCATGAAGAAGATCCAAATTCAACCAGTTCAGGCTAGTAAACCTGTTTGAAAGACCTTTTTTCAGTGAAATGCAGCTTAGTGCAAAAACAGGCTGCTCTCGCTCTGAAACGCTCATTTTTCACATAAGCCACTTTTCAGCGCTAAAACAGCCTCCAATCGCTCTGAAACGCTCATTTTTGACATAAGCCACTTTTCACCTTTAATGAATGAAATTCCAGGTAAAAACTCCTTTGCCATGAAGAAGATCCAAATTCAACCAGTTCAGGCTAGTAAACCTGTTTGAAAGACCTTTTTTCAGTGAAATGCAGCTTAGTGCCAAAACAGGCTGCTCTCGCTCTGAAACGCTCATTTTTCACATAATGCAATTTTCAGCGCTAAAACAGCCTCCAATCGCTCTGAAACGCTCATTTTTGACATAAGCCACTTTTCACCTTTAATGAATGAAATTCCAGGTAAAAACTCCTTTGCCATGAAGAAGATCCAAATTCATCCAGTTCAGGCTAGTAAACCTGGTTGAAAGACCTTTTTTCAGTGAAATGCAGCTTAGTGCCAAAACAGGCTGCTCTCGCTCTGAAACGCTCATTTTTCACATAAGCCACTTTTCAGCTTTATAGGCGACTGTACAGTGCAAAAACAGCCTCCTCTCGCTCTGAAACGCTCATTTTTCACATAAGCCACTTTTCAGCTTTATAGGCGACTGTACAGTGCAAAAACAGCCTCCTCTCGCTCTGAAACGCTCATTTTTCACATAAGCCACTTTTCAGCCTTAGGCGACTGTACAGTGCTAAAACAGCCTCCAATCGCTCTGAAACGCTCATTTTTGACATAAGCCACTTTTCACCTTTAATGAATGAAATTCCAGGTAAAAACTCCTTTGCCATGAAGAAGATCCAAATTCAACCAGTTCAGGCTAGTAAACCTGTTTGAAAGACCTTTTTTCAGTGAAATGCAGCTTAGTGCAAAAACAGGCTGCTCTCGCTCTGAAACGCTCATTTTTCACATAAGCCACTTTTCAGCCTTAGGCGACTGTGCAGTGCAAAAACAGGCTGCTCTCGCTCTGAAACGCTCATTTTTCACATAAGCCACTTTTCAGCGCTAAAACAGCCTCCTCTCGCTCTGAAACGCTCATTTTTCACATAAGCCACTTTTCAGCCTTAGGCGACTGTACAGTGCAAAAACAGCCTCCTCTCGCTCTGAAACGCTCATTTTTCACATAAGCCACTTTTCAGCGCTAAAACAGCCTCCAATCGCTCTGAAACGCTCATTTTTGACATAAGCCACTTTTCACCTTTAATGAATGAAATTCCAGGTAAAAACTCCTTTGCCATGAAGAAGATCCAAATTCAACCAGTTCAGGCTAGTAAACCTGTTTGAAAGACCTTTTTTCAGTGAAATGCAGCTTAGTGCAAAAACAGGCTGCTCTCGCTCTGAAACGCTCATTTTTCACATAAGCCACTTTTCAGCCTTAGGAGACTGTACAGTGCTAAAACAGCCTCCTATCGCTCTGAAACGCTCATTTTTGACATAACCCACTTTTCACCCTTAATGAATGAAATTCCAGGTAAAAACTCCTTTGCCGTGAAGAAGATCCAAATTCAACCAGTTCAGGCTAGTAAACCTGTTTGAAAGACCTTTTTTCAGTGAAATGCAGCTTAGTGCAAAAACAGGCTGCTCTCGCTCTGAAACGCTCATTTTTCACATAAGCCACTTTTCAGCCTTAGGCGACTGTACAGTGCTAAAACAGCCTCCTATCGCTCTGAAACGCTCATTTTTGACATAACCCACTTTTCAGCGCTAAAACAGCCTCCAATCGCTCTGAAACGCTCATTTTTGACATAAGCCACTTTTCACCTTTAATGAATGAAATTCCAGGTAAAAACTCCTTTGCCATGAAGAAGATCCAAATTCAACCAGTTCAGGCTAGTAAACCTGTTTGAAAGACATTTTTTCAGTGAAATGCAGCTTAGTGCAAAAACAGGCTGCTCTCGCTCTGAAACGCTCATTTTTCACATAAGCCACTTTTCAGCCTTATAGGCGACTGTACAGTGCAAAAACAGCCTCCTCTCGCTCTGAAACGCTCATTTTTCACATAAGCCACTTTTCAGCCTTAGGCGACTGTACAGTGCTAAAACAGCCTCCAATCGCTCTGAAACGCTCATTTTTGACATAAGCCACTTTTCACCTTTAATGAATGAAATTCCAGGTAAAAACTCCTTTGCCATGAAGAAGATCCAAATTCATCCAGTTCAGGCTAGTAAACCTGGTTGAAAGACCTTTTTTCAGTGAAATGCAGCTTAGTGCCAAAACAGGCTGCTCTCGCTCTGAAACGCTCATTTTTCACATAAGCCACTTTTCAGCTTTATAGGCGACTGTACAGTGCAAAAACAGCCTCCTCTCGCTCTGAAACGCTCATTTTTCACATAAGCCACTTTTCAGCTTTATAGGCGACTGTACAGTGCAAAAACAGCCTCCTCTCGCTCTGAAACGCTCATTTTTCACATAAGCCACTTTTCAGCCTTAGGCGACTGTACAGTGCTAAAACAGCCTCCAATCGCTCTGAAACGCTCATTTTTGACATAAGCCACTTTTCACCTTTAATGAATGAAATTCCAGGTAAAAACTCCTTTGCCATGAAGAAGATCCAAATTCAACCAGTTCAGGCTAGTAAACCTGTTTGAAAGACCTTTTTTCAGTGAAATGCAGCTTAGTGCAAAAACAGGCTGCTCTCGCTCTGAAACGCTCATTTTTCACATAAGCCACTTTTCAGCCTTAGGCGACTGTGCAGTGCAAAAACAGGCTGCTCTCGCTCTGAAACGCTCATTTTTCACATAAGCCACTTTTCAGCGCTAAAACAGCCTCCTCTCGCTCTGAAACGCTCATTTTTCACATAAGCCACTTTTCAGCCTTAGGCGACTGTACAGTGCAAAAACAGCCTCCTCTCGCTCTGAAACGCTCATTTTTCACATAAGCCACTTTTCAGCGCTAAAACAGCCTCCAATCGCTCTGAAACGCTCATTTTTGACATAAGCCACTTTTCACCTTTAATGAATGAAATTCCAGGTAAAAACTCCTTTGCCATGAAGAAGATCCAAATTCAACCAGTTCAGGCTAGTAAACCTGTTTGAAAGACCTTTTTTCAGTGAAATGCAGCTTAGTGCAAAAACAGGCTGCTCTCGCTCTGAAACGCTCATTTTTCACATAAGCCACTTTTCAGCCTTAGGCGACTGTGCAGTGCTAAAACAGCCTCCTATCGCTCTGAAACGCTCATTTTTCACATAAGCCACTTTTCACCTTTAATGAATGAAATTCCAGGTAAAAACTCCTTTGCCATGAAGAAGATCCAAATTCAACCAGTTCAGGCTAGTAATCCTGTTTGAAAGACCTTTTTTCAGTGAAATGCAGCTTAGTGCAAAAACAGGCTGCTCTCGCTCTGAAACGCTCATTTTTCACATAAGCCACTTTTCAGCGCTAAAACAGCCTCCAATCGCTCTGAAACGCTCATTTTTGACATAAGCTTTTCACCTTTAATAAATGAAATTCCAGGTAAAAACTCCTTTGCCATGAAGAAGATCCAAATTCATCCAGTTCAGGCTAGTAAACCTGGTTGAAAGACCTTTTTTCAGTGAAATGCAGCTTAGTGCCAAAACAGGCTGCTCTCGCTCTGAAACGCTCATTTTTCACATAAGCCACTTTTCAGCCTTATAGGCGACTGTACAGTGCAAAAACAGCCTCCTCTCGCTCTGAAACGCTCATTTTTCACATAAGCCACTTTTCAGCCTTAGGCGACTGTACAGTGCAAAAACAGCCTCCTCTCGCTCTGAAACGCTCATTTTTCACATAAGCCACTTTTCAGCCTTATAGGCGACTGTACAGTGCAAAAACAGCCTCCTCTCGCTCTGAAACGCTCATTTTTCACATAAGCCACTTTTCAGCCTTAGGCGACTGTACAGTGCAAAAACAGCCTCCTCTCGCTCTGAAACGCTCATTTTTCACATAAGCCACTTTTCAGCCTTAGGCGACTGTACAGTGCTAAAACAGCCTCCTATCGCTCTGAAACGCTCATTTTTGACATAACCCACTTTTCAGCCTTAATGAATTAAATTCCAGGTAAAAACTCCTTTGCCATGAAGAAGATCCAAATTCAACAAGTTCAGGCTAGTAAACCTGTTTGAAAGACCTTTTTTCAGTGAAATGCAGCTTAGTGCAAAAACAGGCTGCTCTCGCTCTGAAACGCTCATTTTTCACATAAGCCACTTTTCAGCCTTAGGAGACTGTACAGTGCTAAAACAGCCTCCTATCGCTCTGAAACGCTCATTTTTGACATAACCCACTTTTCACCCTTAATGAATGAAATTCCAGGTAAAAACTCCTTTGCCGTGAAGAAGATCCAAATTCAACCAGTTCAGGCTAGTAAACCTGTTTGAAAGACCTTTTTTCAGTGAAATGCAGCTTAGTGCAAAAACAGGCTGCTCTCGCTCTGAAACGCTCATTTTTCACATAAGCCACTTTTCAGCCTTAGGAGACTGTACAGTGCTAAAACAGCCTCCTATCGCTCTGAAACGCTCATTTTTCACATAAGCCACTTTTCAGCGCTAAAACAGCCTCCAATCGCTCTGAAACGCTCATTTTTGACATAAGCCACTTTTCACCTTTAATGAATGAAATTCCAGGTAAAAACTCCTTTGCCATGAAGAAGATCCAAATTCATCCAGTTCAGGCTAGTAAACCTGGTTGAAAGACCTTTTTTCAGTGAAATGCAGCTTAGTGCAAAAACAGGCTGCTCTCGCTCTGAAACGCTCATTTTTCACATAAGCCACTTTTCAGCCTTAGGCGACTGTACAGTGCTAAAACAGCCTCCTATCGCTCTGAAACGCTCATTTTTGACATAACCCACTTTTCACCCTTAATGAATGAAATTCCAGGTAAAAACTCCTTTGCCGTGAAGAAGATCCAAATTCAACCAGTTCAGGCTAGTAAACCTGTTTGAAAGACCTTTTTTCAGTGAAATGCAGCTTAGTGCAAAAACAGGCTGCTCTCGCTCTGAAACGCTCATTTTTCACATAAGCCACTTTTCAGCCTTAGGAGACTGTACAGTGCTAAAACAGCCTCCTATCGCTCTGAAACGCTCATTTTTCACATAAGCCACTTTTCAGCGCTAAAACAGCCTCCAATCGCTCTGAAACGCTCATTTTTGACATAAGCCACTTTTCACCTTTAATGAATGAAATTCCAGGTAAAAACTCCTTTGCCATGAAGAAGATCCAAATTCATCCAGTTCAGGCTAGTAAACCTGGTTGAAAGACCTTTTTTCAGTGAAATGCAGCTTAGTGCAAAAACAGGCTGCTCTCGCTCTGAAACGCTCATTTTTCACATAAGCCACTTTTCAGCCTTAGGCGACTGTACAGTGCTAAAACAGCCTCCTATCGCTCTGAAACGCTCATTTTTGACATAACCCACTTTTCACCCTTAATGAATGAAATTCCAGGTAAAAACTCCTTTGCCGTGAAGAAGATCCAAATTCAACCAGTTCAGGCTAGTAAACCTGTTTGAAAGACCTTTTTTCAGTGAAATGCAGCTTAGTGCAAAAACAGGCTGCTCTCGCTCTGAAACGCTCATTTTTCACATAAGCCACTTTTCAGCCTTAGGCGACTGTACAGTGCTAAAACAGCCTCCTATCGCTCTGAAACGCTCATTTTTGACATAACCCACTTTTCAGCCTTAATGAATTAAATTCCAGGTAAAAACTCCTTTGCCATGAAGAAGATCCAAATTCAACAAGTTCAGGCTAGTAAACCTGTTTGAAAGACCTTTTTTCAGTGAAATGCAGCTTAGTGCAAAAACAGGCTGCTCTCGCTCTGAAACGCTCATTTTTCACATAAGCCACTTTTCAGCCTTAGGCGACTGTACAGTGCAAAAACAGGCTGCTCTCGCTCTGAAACGCTCATTTTTCACATAAGCCACTTTTCAGCGCTAAAACAGCCTCCAATCGCTCTGAAACGCTCATTTTTGACATAAGCCACTTTTCACCTTTAATAAATGAAATTCCAGGTAAAAACTCCTTTGCCATGAAGAAGATCCAAATTCATCCAGTTCAGGCTAGTAAACCTGGTTGAAAGACCTTTTTTCAGTGAAATGCAGCTTAGTGCCAAAACAGGCTGCTCTCGCTCTGAAACGCTCATTTTTCACATAAGCCACTTTTCAGCCTTATAGGCGACTGTACAGTGCAAAAACAGCCTCCTCTCGCTCTGAAACGCTCATTTTTCACATAAGCCACTTTTCAGCCTTAGGCGACTGTACAGTGCTAAAACAGCCTCCTATCGCTCTGAAACGCTCATTTTTGACATAACCCACTTTTCAGCCTTAATGAATGAAATTCCAGGTAAAAACTCCTTTGCCATGAAGAAGATCCAAATTCAACCAGTTCAGGCTAGTAAACCTGTTTGAAAGACCTTTTTTCAGTGAAATGCAGCTTAGTGCAAAAACAGGCTGCTCTCGCTCTGAAACGCTCATTTTTCACATAAGCCACTTTTCAGCGCTAAAACAGCCTCCAATCGCTCTGAAACGCTCATTTTTGACATAAGCCACTTTTCACCTTTAATGAATGAAATTCCAGGTAAAAACTCCTTTGCCATGAAGAAGATCCAAATTCAACCAGTTCAGGCTAGTAAACCTGTTTGAAAGACCTTTTTTCAGTGAAATGCAGCTTAGTGCAAAAACAGGCTGCTCTCGCTCTGAAACGCTCATTTTTCACATAAGCCACTTTTCAGCGCTAAAACAGCCTCCAATCGCTCTGAAACGCTCATTTTTGACATAAGCCACTTTTCACCTTTAATGAATGAAATTCCAGGTAAAAACTCCTTTGCCATGAAGAAGATCCAAATTCATCCAGTTCAGGCTAGTAAACCTGGTTGAAAGACCTTTTTTCAGTGAAATGCAGCTTAGTGCCAAAACAGGCTGCTCTCGCTCTGAAACGCTCATTTTTCACATAATGCAATTTTCAGCGCTAAAACAGCCTCCAATCGCTCTGAAACGCTCATTTTTGACATAAGCCACTTTTCACCTTTAATGAATGAAATTCCAGGTAAAAACTCCTTTGCCATGAAGAAGATCCAAATTCATCCAGTTCAGGCTAGTAAACCTGGTTGAAAGACCTTTTTTCAGTGAAATGCAGCTTAGTGCCAAAACAGGCTGCTCTCGCTCTGAAACGCTCATTTTTCACATAAGCCACTTTTCAGCTTTATAGGCGACTGTACAGTGCAAAAACAGCCTCCTCTCGCTCTGAAACGCTCATTTTTCACATAAGCCACTTTTCAGCTTTATAGGCGACTGTACAGTGCAAAAACAGCCTCCTCTCGCTCTGAAACGCTCATTTTTCACATAAGCCACTTTTCAGCCTTAGGCGACTGTACAGTGCTAAAACAGCCTCCAATCGCTCTGAAACGCTCATTTTTGACATAAGCCACTTTTCACCTTTAATGAATGAAATTCCAGGTAAAAACTCCTTTGCCATGAAGAAGATCCAAATTCAACCAGTTCAGGCTAGTAAACCTGTTTGAAAGACCTTTTTTCAGTGAAATGCAGCTTAGTGCAAAAACAGGCTGCTCTCGCTCTGAAACGCTCATTTTTCACATAAGCCACTTTTCAGCCTTAGGCGACTGTGCAGTGCTAAAACAGCCTCCTATCGCTCTGAAACGCTCATTTTTCACATAAGCCACTTTTCAGCGCTAAAACAGCCTCCAATCGCTCTGAAACGCTCATTTTTGACATAAGCCACTTTTCACCTTTAATAAATGAAATTCCAGGTAAAAACTCCTTTGCCATGAAGAAGATCCAAATTCATCCAGTTCAGGCTAGTAAACCTGGTTGAAAGACCTTTTTTCAGTGAAATGCAGCTTAGTGCCAAAACAGGCTGCTCTCGCTCTGAAACGCTCATTTTTCACATAAGCCACTTTTCAGCGCTAAAACAGCCTCCTCTCGCTCTGAAACGCTCATTTTTCACATAAGCCACTTTTCAGCCTTAGGCGACTGTACAGTGCAAAAACAGCCTCCTCTCGCTCTGAAACGCTCATTTTTCACATAAGCCACTTTTCAGCGCTAAAACAGCCTCCAATCGCTCTGAAACGCTCATTTTTGACATAAGCCACTTTTCACCTTTAATGAATGAAATTCCAGGTAAAAACTCCTTTGCCATGAAGAAGATCCAAATTCAACCAGTTCAGGCTAGTAAACCTGTTTGAAAGACCTTTTTTCAGTGAAATGCAGCTTAGTGCAAAAACAGGCTGCTCTCGCTCTGAAACGCTCATTTTTCACATAAGCCACTTTTCAGCCTTAGGCGACTGTGCAGTGCTAAAACAGCCTCCTATCGCTCTGAAACGCTCATTTTTCACATAAGCCACTTTTCACCTTTAATGAATGAAATTCCAGGTAAAAACTCCTTTGCCATGAAGAAGATCCAAATTCAACCAGTTCAGGCTAGTAATCCTGTTTGAAAGACCTTTTTTCAGTGAAATGCAGCTTAGTGCAAAAACAGGCTGCTCTCGCTCTGAAACGCTCATTTTTCACATAAGCCACTTTTCAGCGCTAAAACAGCCTCCAATCGCTCTGAAACGCTCATTTTTGACATAAGCCACTTTTCACCTTTAATAAATGAAATTCCAGGTAAAAACTCCTTTGCCATGAAGAAGATCCAAATTCATCCAGTTCAGGCTAGTAAACCTGGTTGAAAGACCTTTTTTCAGTGAAATGCAGCTTAGTGCCAAAACAGGCTGCTCTCGCTCTGAAACGCTCATTTTTCACATAAGCCACTTTTCAGCCTTATAGGCGACTGTACAGTGCAAAAACAGCCTCCTCTCGCTCTGAAACGCTCATTTTTCACATAAGCCACTTTTCAGCCTTAGGCGACTGTACAGTGCAAAAACAGCCTCCTCTCGCTCTGAAACGCTCATTTTTCACATAAGCCACTTTTCAGCCTTATAGGCGACTGTACAGTGCAAAAACAGCCTCCTCTCGCTCTGAAACGCTCATTTTTCACATAAGCCACTTTTCAGCCTTAGGCGACTGTACAGTGCAAAAACAGCCTCCTCTCGCTCTGAAACGCTCATTTTTCACATAAGCCACTTTTCAGCCTTAGGCGACTGTACAGTGCTAAAACAGCCTCCTATCGCTCTGAAACGCTCATTTTTGACATAACCCACTTTTCAGCCTTAATGAATTAAATTCCAGGTAAAAACTCCTTTGCCATGAAGAAGATCCAAATTCAACAAGTTCAGGCTAGTAAACCTGTTTGAAAGACCTTTTTTCAGTGAAATGCAGCTTAGTGCAAAAACAGGCTGCTCTCGCTCTGAAACGCTCATTTTTCACATAAGCCACTTTTCAGCCTTAGGAGACTGTACAGTGCTAAAACAGCCTCCTATCGCTCTGAAACGCTCATTTTTGACATAACCCACTTTTCACCCTTAATGAATGAAATTCCAGGTAAAAACTCCTTTGCCGTGAAGAAGATCCAAATTCAACCAGTTCAGGCTAGTAAACCTGTTTGAAAGACCTTTTTTCAGTGAAATGCAGCTTAGTGCAAAAACAGGCTGCTCTCGCTCTGAAACGCTCATTTTTCACATAAGCCACTTTTCAGCCTTAGGAGACTGTACAGTGCTAAAACAGCCTCCTATCGCTCTGAAACGCTCATTTTTCACATAAGCCACTTTTCAGCGCTAAAACAGCCTCCAATCGCTCTGAAACGCTCATTTTTGACATAAGCCACTTTTCACCTTTAATGAATGAAATTCCAGGTAAAAACTCCTTTGCCATGAAGAAGATCCAAATTCATCCAGTTCAGGCTAGTAAACCTGGTTGAAAGACCTTTTTTCAGTGAAATGCAGCTTAGTGCAAAAACAGGCTGCTCTCGCTCTGAAACGCTCATTTTTCACATAAGCCACTTTTCAGCCTTAGGCGACTGTACAGTGCTAAAACAGCCTCCTATCGCTCTGAAACGCTCATTTTTGACATAACCCACTTTTCACCCTTAATGAATGAAATTCCAGGTAAAAACTCCTTTGCCGTGAAGAAGATCCAAATTCAACCAGTTCAGGCTAGTAAACCTGTTTGAAAGACCTTTTTTCAGTGAAATGCAGCTTAGTGCAAAAACAGGCTGCTCTCGCTCTGAAACGCTCATTTTTCACATAAGCCACTTTTCAGCCTTAGGCGACTGTACAGTGCTAAAACAGCCTCCTATCGCTCTGAAACGCTCATTTTTGACATAACCCACTTTTCAGCCTTAATGAATTAAATTCCAGGTAAAAACTCCTTTGCCATGAAGAAGATCCAAATTCAACAAGTTCAGGCTAGTAAACCTGTTTGAAAGACCTTTTTTCAGTGAAATGCAGCTTAGTGCAAAAACAGGCTGCTCTCGCTCTGAAACGCTCATTTTTCACATAAGCCACTTTTCAGCCTTAGGCGACTGTACAGTGCAAAAACAGGCTGCTCTCGCTCTGAAACGCTCATTTTTCACATAAGCCACTTTTCAGCGCTAAAACAGCCTCCAATCGCTCTGAAACGCTCATTTTTGACATAAGCCACTTTTCACCTTTAATAAATGAAATTCCAGGTAAAAACTCCTTTGCCATGAAGAAGATCCAAATTCATCCAGTTCAGGCTAGTAAACCTGGTTGAAAGACCTTTTTTCAGTGAAATGCAGCTTAGTGCCAAAACAGGCTGCTCTCGCTCTGAAACGCTCATTTTTCACATAAGCCACTTTTCAGCCTTAGGCGACTGTACAGTGCTAAAACAGCCTCCTATCGCTCTGAAACGCTCATTTTTGACATAACCCACTTTTCAGCCTTAATGAATGAAATTCCAGGTAAAAACTCCTTTGCCATGAAGATGATCCAAATTCAACCAGTTCAGGCTAGTAAACCTGTTTGAAAGACCTTTTTTCAGTGAAATGCAGCTTAGTGCAAAAACAGGCTGCTCTCGCTCTGAAACGCTCATTTTTCACATAAGCCACTTTTCAGCGCTAAAACAGCCTCCAATCGCTCTGAAACGCTCATTTTTGACATAAGCCACTTTTCACCTTTAATGAATGAAATTCCAGGTAAAAACTCCTTTGCCATGAAGAAGATCCAAATTCAACCAGTTCAGGCTAGTAAACCTGTTTGAAAGACCTTTTTTCAGTGAAATGCAGCTTAGTGCAAAAACAGGCTGCTCTCGCTCTGAAACGCTCATTTTTCACATAAGCCACTTTTCAGCGCTAAAACAGCCTCCAATCGCTCTGAAACGCTCATTTTTGACATAAGCCACTTTTCACCTTTAATGAATGAAATTCCAGGTAAAAACTCCTTTGCCATGAAGAAGATCCAAATTCATCCAGTTCAGGCTAGTAAACCTGGTTGAAAGACCTTTTTTCAGTGAAATGCAGCTTAGTGCCAAAACAGGCTGCTCTCGCTCTGAAACGCTCATTTTTCACATAATGCAATTTTCAGCGCTAAAACAGCCTCCAATCGCTCTGAAACGCTCATTTTTGACATAAGCCACTTTTCACCTTTAATGAATGAAATTCCAGGTAAAAACTCCTTTGCCATGAAGAAGATCCAAATTCATCCAGTTCAGGCTAGTAAACCTGGTTGAAAGACCTTTTTTCAGTGAAATGCAGCTTAGTGCCAAAACAGGCTGCTCTCGCTCTGAAACGCTCATTTTTCACATAAGCCACTTTTCAGCTTTATAGGCGACTGTACAGTGCAAAAACAGCCTCCTCTCGCTCTGAAACGCTCATTTTTCACATAAGCCACTTTTCAGCTTTATAGGCGACTGTACAGTGCAAAAACAGCCTCCTCTCGCTCTGAAACGCTCATTTTTCACATAAGCCACTTTTCAGCCTTAGGCGACTGTACAGTGCTAAAACAGCCTCCAATCGCTCTGAAACGCTCATTTTTGACATAAGCCACTTTTCACCTTTAATGAATGAAATTCCAGGTAAAAACTCCTTTGCCATGAAGAAGATCCAAATTCAACCAGTTCAGGCTAGTAAACCTGTTTGAAAGACCTTTTTTCAGTGAAATGCAGCTTAGTGCAAAAACAGGCTGCTCTCGCTCTGAAACGCTCATTTTTCACATAAGCCACTTTTCAGCCTTAGGCGACTGTGCAGTGCTAAAACAGCCTCCTATCGCTCTGAAACGCTCATTTTTCACATAAGCCACTTTTCAGCGCTAAAACAGCCTCCAATCGCTCTGAAACGCTCATTTTTGACATAAGCCACTTTTCACCTTTAATAAATGAAATTCCAGGTAAAAACTCCTTTGCCATGAAGAAGATCCAAATTCATCCAGTTCAGGCTAGTAAACCTGGTTGAAAGACCTTTTTTCAGTGAAATGCAGCTTAGTGCCAAAACAGGCTGCTCTCGCTCTGAAACGCTCATTTTTCACATAAGCCACTTTTCAGCCTTATAGGCGACTGTACAGTGCAAAAACAGCCTCCTCTCGCTCTGAAACGCTCATTTTTCACATAAGCCACTTTTCAGCCTTAGGCGACTGTACAGTGCAAAAACAGCCTCCTCTCGCTCTGAAACGCTCATTTTTCACATAAGCCACTTTTCAGCCTTAGGCGACTGTACAGTGCTAAAACAGCCTCCAATCGCTCTGAAACGCTCATTTTTGACATAAGCCACTTTTCACCTTTAATGAATGAAATTCCAGGTAAAAACTCCTTTGCCATGAAGAAGATCCAAATTCAACCAGTTCAGGCTAGTAAACCTGTTTGAAAGACCTTTTTTCAGTGAAATGCAGCTTAGTGCAAAAACAGGCTGCTCTCGCTCTGAAACGCTCATTTTTCACATAAGCCACTTTTCAGCCTTATAGGCGACTGTACAGTGCAAAAACAGCCTCCTCTCGCTCTGAAACGCTCATTTTTCACATAAGCCACTTTTCAGCCTTAGGCGACTGTACAGTGCTAAAACAGCCTCCTATCGCTCTGAAACGCTCATTTTTGACATAACCCACTTTTCAGCCTTAATGAATTAAATTCCAGGTAAAAACTCCTTTGCCATGAAGAAGATCCAAATTCAACAAGTTCAGGCTAGTAAACCTGTTTGAAAGACCTTTTTTCAGTGAAATGCAGCTTAGTGCAAAAACAGGCTGCTCTCGCTCTGAAACGCTCATTTTTCACATAAGCCACTTTTCAGCCTTAGGAGACTGTACAGTGCTAAAACAGCCTCCTATCGCTCTGAAACGCTCATTTTTGACATAACCCACTTTTCACCCTTAATGAATGAAATTCCAGGTAAAAACTCCTTTGCCGTGAAGAAGATCCAAATTCAACCAGTTCAGGCTAGTAAACCTGCTTGAAAGACCTTTTTTCAGTGAAATGCAGCTTAGTGCAAAAACAGGCTGCTCTCGCTCTGAAACGCTCATTTTTCACATAAGCCACTTTTCAGCGCTAAAACAGCCTCCAATCGCTCTGAAACGCTCATTTTTGACATAAGCCACTTTTCACCTTTAATGAATGAAATTCCAGGTAAAAACTCCTTTGCCATGAAGAAGATCCAAATTCAACCAGTTCAGGCTAGTAAACCTGTTTGAAAGACCTTTTTTCAGTGAAATGCAGCTTAGTGCCAAAACAGGCTGCTCTCGCTCTGAAACGCTCATTTTTCACATAAGCCACTTTTCAGCCTTATAGGCGACTGTACAGTGCAAAAACAGCCTCCTCTCGCTCTGAAACGCTCATTTTTCACATAAGCCACTTTTCAGCCTTAGGCGACTGTACAGTGCTAAAACAGCCTCCTATCGCTCTGAAACGCTCATTTTTGACATAACCCACTTTTCAGCGCTAAAACAGCCTCCAATCGCTCTGAAACGCTCATTTTTGACATAAGCCACTTTTCACCTTTAATAAATGAAATTCCAGGTAAAAACTCCTTTGCCATGAAGAAGATCCAAATTCATCCAGTTCAGGCTAGTAAACCTGGTTGAAAGACCTTTTTTCAGTGAAATGCAGCTTAGTGCCAAAACAGGCTGCTCTCGCTCTGAAACGCTCATTTTTCACATAAGCCACTTTTCAGCTTTATAGGCGACTGTACAGTGCAAAAACAGCCTCCTCTCGCTCTGAAACGCTCATTTTTCACATAAGCCACTTTTCAGCTTTATAGGCGACTGTACAGTGCAAAAACAGCCTCCTCTCGCTCTGAAACGCTCATTTTTCACATAAGCCACTTTTCAGCCTTAGGCGACTGTACAGTGCTAAAACAGCCTCCAATCGCTCTGAAACGCTCATTTTTGACATAAGCCACTTTTCACCTTTAATGAATGAAATTCCAGGTAAAAACTCCTTTGCCATGAAGAAGATCCAAATTCAACCAGTTCAGGCTAGTAAACCTGTTTGAAAGACCTTTTTTCAGTGAAATGCAGCTTAGTGCAAAAACAGGCTGCTCTCGCTCTGAAACGCTCATTTTTCACATAAGCCACTTTTCAGCCTTAGGCGACTGTGCAGTGCTAAAACAGCCTCCTATCGCTCTGAAACGCTCATTTTTCACATAAGCCACTTTTCAGCGCTAAAACAGCCTCCAATCGCTCTGAAACGCTCATTTTTGACATAAGCCACTTTTCACCTTTAATAAATGAAATTCCAGGTAAAAACTCCTTTGCCATGAAGAAGATCCAAATTCATCCAGTTCAGGCTAGTAAACCTGGTTGAAAGACCTTTTTTCAGTGAAATGCAGCTTAGTGCCAAAACAGGCTGCTCTCGCTCTGAAACGCTCATTTTTCACATAAGCCACTTTTCAGCCTTATAGGCGACTGTACAGTGCAAAAACAGCCTCCTCTCGCTCTGAAACGCTCATTTTTCACATAAGCCACTTTTCAGCCTTAGGCGACTGTACAGTGCAAAAACAGCCTCCTCTCGCTCTGAAACGCTCATTTTTCACATAAGCCACTTTTCAGCCTTAGGCGACTGTACAGTGCTAAAACAGCCTCCAATCGCTCTGAAACGCTCATTTTTGACATAAGCCACTTTTCACCTTTAATGAATGAAATTCCAGGTAAAAACTCCTTTGCCATGAAGAAGATCCAAATTCAACCAGTTCAGGCTAGTAAACCTGTTTGAAAGACCTTTTTTCAGTGAAATGCAGCTTAGTGCAAAAACAGGCTGCTCTCGCTCTGAAACGCTCATTTTTCACATAAGCCACTTTTCAGCCTTATAGGCGACTGTACAGTGCAAAAACAGCCTCCTCTCGCTCTGAAACGCTCATTTTTCACATAAGCCACTTTTCAGCCTTAGGCGACTGTACAGTGCTAAAACAGCCTCCTATCGCTCTGAAACGCTCATTTTTGACATAACCCACTTTTCAGCCTTAATGAATTAAATTCCAGGTAAAAACTCCTTTGCCATGAAGAAGATCCAAATTCAACAAGTTCAGGCTAGTAAACCTGTTTGAAAGACCTTTTTTCAGTGAAATGCAGCTTAGTGCAAAAACAGGCTGCTCTCGCTCTGAAACGCTCATTTTTCACATAAGCCACTTTTCAGCCTTAGGAGACTGTACAGTGCTAAAACAGCCTCCTATCGCTCTGAAACGCTCATTTTTGACATAACCCACTTTTCACCCTTAATGAATGAAATTCCAGGTAAAAACTCCTTTGCCGTGAAGAAGATCCAAATTCAACCAGTTCAGGCTAGTAAACCTGCTTGAAAGACCTTTTTTCAGTGAAATGCAGCTTAGTGCAAAAACAGGCTGCTCTCGCTCTGAAACGCTCATTTTTCACATAAGCCACTTTTCAGCGCTAAAACAGCCTCCAATCGCTCTGAAACGCTCATTTTTGACATAAGCCACTTTTCACCTTTAATGAATGAAATTCCAGGTAAAAACTCCTTTGCCATGAAGAAGATCCAAATTCAACCAGTTCAGGCTAGTAAACCTGTTTGAAAGACCTTTTTTCAGTGAAATGCAGCTTAGTGCCAAAACAGGCTGCTCTCGCTCTGAAACGCTCATTTTTCACATAAGCCACTTTTCAGCCTTATAGGCGACTGTACAGTGCAAAAACAGCCTCCTCTCGCTCTGAAACGCTCATTTTTCACATAAGCCACTTTTCAGCCTTAGGCGACTGTACAGTGCTAAAACAGCCTCCTATCGCTCTGAAACGCTCATTTTTGACATAACCCACTTTTCAGCGCTAAAACAGCCTCCAATCGCTCTGAAACGCTCATTTTTGACATAAGCCACTTTTCACCTTTAATGAATGAAATTCCAGGTAAAAACTCCTTTGCCATGAAGAAGATCCAAATTCAACCAGTTCAGGCTAGTAAACCTGTTTGAAAGACCTTTTTTCAGTGAAATGCAGCTTAGTGCAAAAACAGGCTGCTCTCGCTCTGAAACGCTCATTTTTCACATAAGCCACTTTTCAGCCTTATAGGCGACTGTACAGTGCAAAAACAGCCTCCTCTCGCTCTGAAACGCTCATTTTTGACATAAGCCACTTTTCACCTTTAATGAATGAAATTCCAGGTTAAAACTCCTTTGCCATGAAGAAGATCCAAATTCAACCAGTTCAGGCTAGTAAACCTGTTTGAAAGACCTTTTTTCAGTGAAATGCAGCTTAGTGCAAAAACAGGCTGCTCTCGCTCTGAAACGCTCATTTTTCACATAAGCCACTTTTCAGCCTTATAGGCGACTGTACAGTGCAAAAACAGCCTCCTCTCGCTCTGAAACGCTCATTTTTCACATAAGCCACTTTTCACCTTTAATGAATGAAATTCCAGGTTAAAACTCCTTTGCCATGAAGAAGATCCAAATTCAACCAGTTCAGGCTAGTAAACCTGTTTGAAAGACCTTTTTTCAGTGAAATGCAGCTTAGTGCAAAAACAGGCTGCTCTCGCTCTGAAACGCTCATTTTTCACATAAGCCACTTTTCAGCCTTATAGGCGACTGTACAGTGCAAAAACAGCCTCCTCTCGCTCTGAAACGCTCATTTTTCACATAAGCCACTTTTCAGCCTTAGGCGACTGTACAGTGCTAAAACAGCCTCCTATCGCTCTGAAACGCTCATTTTTCACATAAGCCACTTTTCAGCGCTAAAACAGCCTCCAATCGCTCTGAAACGCTCATTTTTGACATAAGCCACTTTTCACCTTTAATGAATGAAATTCCAGGTAAAAACTCCTTTGCCATGAAGAAGATCCAAATTCAACAAGTTCCGGCTAGTAAACCTGTTTGAAAGACCTTTTTTCAGTGAAATGCAGCTTAGTGCAAAAACAGGCTGCTCTCGCTCTGAAACGCTCATTTTTCACATAAGCCACTTTTCAGCCTTAGGCGACTGTACAGTGCTAAAACAGCCTCCTATCGCTCTGAAACGCTCATTTTTGACATAACCCACTTTTCAGCCTTAATGAATTAAATTCCAGGTAAAAACTCATTTGCCATGAAGAAGATCCAAATTCAACCAGTTCAGGCTAGTAAACCTGTTTGAAAGACCTTTTTTCAGTGAAATGCAGCTTAGTGCAAAAACAGGCTGCTCTCGCTCTGAAACGCTCATTTTTCACATAAGCCACTTTTCAGCGCTAAAACAGCCTCCAATCGCTCTGAAACGCTCATTTTTGACATAAGCCACTTTTCACCTTTAATGAATGAAATTCCAGGTAAAAACTCCTTTGCCATGAAGAAGATCCAAATTCAACCAGTTCAGGCTAGTAAACCTGTTTGAAAGACCTTTTTTCAGTGAAATGCAGCTTAGTGCAAAAACAGGCTGCTCTCGCTCTGAAACGCTCATTTTTCACATAAGCCACTTTTCAGCCTTATAGGCGACTGTACAGTGCAAAAACAGCCTCCTCTCGCTCTGAAACGCTCATTTTTGACATAAGCCACTTTTCACCTTTAATGAATGAAATTCCAGGTTAAAACTCCTTTGCCATGAAGAAGATCCAAATTCAACCAGTTCAGGCTAGTAAACCTGTTTGAAAGACCTTTTTTCAGTGAAATGCAGCTTAGTGCAAAAACAGGCTGCTCTCGCTCTGAAACGCTCATTTTTCACATAAGCCACTTTTCAGCCTTATAGGCGACTGTACAGTGCAAAAACAGCCTCCTCTCGCTCTGAAACGCTCATTTTTCACATAAGCCACTTTTCACCTTTAATGAATGAAATTCCAGGTTAAAACTCCTTTGCCATGAAGAAGATCCAAATTCAACCAGTTCAGGCTAGTAAACCTGTTTGAAAGACCTTTTTTCAGTGAAATGCAGCTTAGTGCAAAAACAGGCTGCTCTCGCTCTGAAACGCTCATTTTTCACATAAGCCACTTTTCAGCCTTATAGGCGACTGTACAGTGCAAAAACAGCCTCCTCTCGCTCTGAAACGCTCATTTTTCACATAAGCCACTTTTCAGCCTTAGGCGACTGTACAGTGCTAAAACAGCCTCCTATCGCTCTGAAACGCTCATTTTTCACATAAGCCACTTTTCAGCGCTAAAACAGCCTCCAATCGCTCTGAAACGCTCATTTTTGACATAAGCCACTTTTCACCTTTAATGAATGAAATTCCAGGTAAAAACTCCTTTGCCATGAAGAAGATCCAAATTCAACAAGTTCCGGCTAGTAAACCTGTTTGAAAGACCTTTTTTCAGTGAAATGCAGCTTAGTGCAAAAACAGGCTGCTCTCGCTCTGAAACGCTCATTTTTCACATAAGCCACTTTTCAGCCTTAATGAATTAAATTCCAGGTAAAAACTCCTTTGCCATGAAGAAGATCCAAATTCAACAAGTTCAGGCTAGTAAACCTGTTTGAAAGACCTTTTTTCAGTGAAATGCAGCTTAGTGCAAAAACAGGCTGCTCTCGCTCTGAAACGCTCATTTTTCACATAAGCCACTTTTCAGCCTTAGGAGACTGTACAGTGCTAAAACAGCCTCCTATCGCTCTGAAACGCTCATTTTTGACATAACCCACTTTTCACCCTTAATGAATGAAATTCCAGGTAAAAACTCCTTTGCCGTGAAGAAGATCCAAATTCAACCAGTTCAGGCTAGTAAACCTGCTTGAAAGACCTTTTTTCAGTGAAATGCAGCTTAGTGCAAAAACAGGCTGCTCTCGCTCTGAAACGCTCATTTTTCACATAAGCCACTTTTCAGCGCTAAAACAGCCTCCAATCGCTCTGAAACGCTCATTTTTGACATAAGCCACTTTTCACCTTTAATGAATGAAATTCCAGGTAAAAACTCCTTTGCCATGAAGAAGATCCAAATTCAACCAGTTCAGGCTAGTAAACCTGTTTGAAAGACCTTTTTTCAGTGAAATGCAGCTTAGTGCCAAAACAGGCTGCTCTCGCTCTGAAACGCTCATTTTTCACATAAGCCACTTTTCAGCCTTATAGGCGACTGTACAGTGCAAAAACAGCCTCCTCTCGCTCTGAAACGCTCATTTTTCACATAAGCCACTTTTCAGCCTTAGGCGACTGTACAGTGCTAAAACAGCCTCCTATCGCTCTGAAACGCTCATTTTTGACATAACCCACTTTTCAGCGCTAAAACAGCCTCCAATCGCTCTGAAACGCTCATTTTTGACATAAGCCACTTTTCACCTTTAATGAATGAAATTCCAGGTAAAAACTCCTTTGCCATGAAGAAGATCCAAATTCAACCAGTTCAGGCTAGTAAACCTGTTTGAAAGACCTTTTTTCAGTGAAATGCAGCTTAGTGCAAAAACAGGCTGCTCTCGCTCTGAAACGCTCATTTTTCACATAAGCCACTTTTCAGCCTTATAGGCGACTGTACAGTGCAAAAACAGCCTCCTCTCGCTCTGAAACGCTCATTTTTGACATAAGCCACTTTTCACCTTTAATGAATGAAATTCCAGGTTAAAACTCCTTTGCCATGAAGAAGATCCAAATTCAACCAGTTCAGGCTAGTAAACCTGTTTGAAAGACCTTTTTTCAGTGAAATGCAGCTTAGTGCAAAAACAGGCTGCTCTCGCTCTGAAACGCTCATTTTTCACATAAGCCACTTTTCAGCCTTATAGGCGACTGTACAGTGCAAAAACAGCCTCCTCTCGCTCTGAAACGCTCATTTTTCACATAAGCCACTTTTCACCTTTAATGAATGAAATTCCAGGTTAAAACTCCTTTGCCATGAAGAAGATCCAAATTCAACCAGTTCAGGCTAGTAAACCTGTTTGAAAGACCTTTTTTCAGTGAAATGCAGCTTAGTGCAAAAACAGGCTGCTCTCGCTCTGAAACGCTCATTTTTCACATAAGCCACTTTTCAGCCTTATAGGCGACTGTACAGTGCAAAAACAGCCTCCTCTCGCTCTGAAACGCTCATTTTTCACATAAGCCACTTTTCAGCCTTAGGCGACTGTACAGTGCTAAAACAGCCTCCTATCGCTCTGAAACGCTCATTTTTCACATAAGCCACTTTTCAGCGCTAAAACAGCCTCCAATCGCTCTGAAACGCTCATTTTTGACATAAGCCACTTTTCACCTTTAATGAATGAAATTCCAGGTAAAAACTCCTTTGCCATGAAGAAGATCCAAATTCAACAAGTTCCGGCTAGTAAACCTGTTTGAAAGACCTTTTTTCAGTGAAATGCAGCTTAGTGCAAAAACAGGCTGCTCTCGCTCTGAAACGCTCATTTTTCACATAAGCCACTTTTCAGCCTTAGGCGACTGTACAGTGCTAAAACAGCCTCCTATCGCTCTGAAACGCTCATTTTTGACATAACCCACTTTTCAGCCTTAATGAATTAAATTCCAGGTAAAAACTCATTTGCCATGAAGAAGATCCAAATTCAACCAGTTCAGGCTAGTAAACCTGTTTGAAAGACCTTTTTTCAGTGAAATGCAGCTTAGTGCAAAAACAGGCTGCTCTCGCTCTGAAACGCTCATTTTTCACATAAGCCACTTTTCAGCGCTAAAACAGCCTCCAATCGCTCTGAAACGCTCATTTTTGACATAAGCCACTTTTCACCTTTAATGAATGAAATTCCAGGTAAAAACTCCTTTGCCATGAAGAAGATCCAAATTCAACCAGTTCAGGCTAGTAAACCTGTTTGAAAGACCTTTTTTCAGTGAAATGCAGCTTAGTGCAAAAACAGGCTGCTCTCGCTCTGAAACGCTCATTTTTCACATAAGCCACTTTTCAGCCTTATAGGCGACTGTACAGTGCAAAAACAGCCTCCTCTCGCTCTGAAACGCTCATTTTTGACATAAGCCACTTTTCACCTTTAATGAATGAAATTCCAGGTTAAAACTCCTTTGCCATGAAGAAGATCCAAATTCAACCAGTTCAGGCTAGTAAACCTGTTTGAAAGACCTTTTTTCAGTGAAATGCAGCTTAGTGCAAAAACAGGCTGCTCTCGCTCTGAAACGCTCATTTTTCACATAAGCCACTTTTCAGCCTTATAGGCGACTGTACAGTGCAAAAACAGCCTCCTCTCGCTCTGAAACGCTCATTTTTCACATAAGCCACTTTTCACCTTTAATGAATGAAATTCCAGGTTAAAACTCCTTTGCCATGAAGAAGATCCAAATTCAACCAGTTCAGGCTAGTAAACCTGTTTGAAAGACCTTTTTTCAGTGAAATGCAGCTTAGTGCAAAAACAGGCTGCTCTCGCTCTGAAACGCTCATTTTTCACATAAGCCACTTTTCAGCCTTATAGGCGACTGTACAGTGCAAAAACAGCCTCCTCTCGCTCTGAAACGCTCATTTTTCACATAAGCCACTTTTCAGCCTTAGGCGACTGTACAGTGCTAAAACAGCCTCCTATCGCTCTGAAACGCTCATTTTTCACATAAGCCACTTTTCAGCGCTAAAACAGCCTCCAATCGCTCTGAAACGCTCATTTTTGACATAAGCCACTTTTCACCTTTAATGAATGAAATTCCAGGTAAAAACTCCTTTGCCATGAAGAAGATCCAAATTCAACAAGTTCCGGCTAGTAAACCTGTTTGAAAGACCTTTTTTCAGTGAAATGCAGCTTAGTGCAAAAACAGGCTGCTCTCGCTCTGAAACGCTCATTTTTCACATAAGCCACTTTTCAGCCTTAGGCGACTGTACAGTGCTAAAACAGCCTCCTATCGCTCTGAAACGCTCATTTTTGACATAACCCACTTTTCAGCCTTAATGAATTAAATTCCAGGTAAAAACTCATTTGCCATGAAGAAGATCCAAATTCAACCAGTTCAGGCTAGTAAACCTGTTT
Organism: Pagrus pagrus; assembly: GCF_965226575.1. Lineage (NCBI taxonomy): Eukaryota > Metazoa > Chordata > Actinopteri > Spariformes > Sparidae > Pagrus > Pagrus pagrus. Next base: position 43,508 of record NW_028175435.1, read on the forward strand.
GAAAGACCTTTTTTCAGTGAAATGCAGCTTAGTGCAAAAACAGGCTGCTCTCGCTCTGAAACGCTCATTTTTCACATAAGCCACTTTTCAGCGCTAAAACAGCCTCCAATCGCTCTGAAACGCTCATTTTTGACATAAGCCACTTTTCACCTTTAATGAATGAAATTCCAGGTAAAAACTCCTTTGCCATGAAGAAGATCCAAATTCAACCAGTTCAGGCTAGTAAACCTGTTTGAAAGACCTTTTTTCAGTGAAATGCAGCTTAGTGCAAAAACAGGCTGCTCTCGCTCTGAAACGCTCATTTTTCACATAAGCCACTTTTCAGCGCTAAAACAGCCTCCAATCGCTCTGAAACGCTCATTTTTGACATAAGCCACTTTTCAGCCTTATAGGCGACTGTACAGTGCAAAAACAGCCTCCTCTCGCTCTGAAACGCTCATTTTTCACATAAGCCACTTTTCAGCCTTATAGGCGACTGTACAGTGCAAAAACAGGCTGCTCTCGCTCTGAAACGCTCATTTTTCACATAAGCCACTTTTCAGCCTTAGGCGACTGTACAGTGCTAAAACAGCCTCCTATCGCTCTGAAACGCTCATTTTTGACATAACCCACTTTTCAGCCTTAATGAATGAAATTCCAGGTAAAAACTCCTTTGCCATGAAGAAGATCCAAATTCAACCAGTTCAGGCTAGTAAACCTGTTTGAAAGACCTTTTTTCAGTGAAATGCAGCTTAGTGCAAAAACAGGCTGCTCTCGCTCTGAAACGCTCATTTTTCACATAAGCCACTTTTCAGCGCTAAAACAGCCTCCAATCGCTCTGAAACGCTCATTTTTGACATAAGCCACTTTTCACCTTTAATGAATGAAATTCCAGGTAAAAACTCCTTTGCCATGAAGAAGATCCAAATTCAACCAGTTCAGGCTAGTAAACCTGTTTGAAAGACCTTTTTTCAGTGAAATGCAGCTTAGTGCAAAAACAGGCTGCTCTCGCTCTGAAACGCTCATTTTTCACATAAGCCACTTTTCAGCGCTAAAACAGCCTCCAATCGCTCTGAAACGCTCATTTTTGACATAAGCCACTTTTCAGCCTTATAGGCGACTGTACAGTGCAAAAACAGCCTCCTCTCGCTCTGAAACGCTCATTTTTCACATAAGCCACTTTTCAGCCTTATAGGCGACTGTACAGTGCAAAAACAGGCTGCTCTCGCTCTGAAACGCTCATTTTTCACATAAGCCACTTTTCAGCCTTAGGCGACTGTACAGTGCTAAAACAGCCTCCTATCGCTCTGAAACGCTCATTTTTGACATAACCCACTTTTCAGCCTTAATGAATGAAATTCCAGGTAAAAACTCCTTTGCCATGAAGAAGATCCAAATTCAACCAGTTCAGGCTAGTAAACCTGTTTGAAAGACCTTTTTTCAGTGAAATGCAGCTTAGTGCAAAAACAGGCTGCTCTCGCTCTGAAACGCTCATTTTTCACATAAGCCACTTTTCAGCCTCATAGGCGACTGTACAGTGCAAAAACAGCCTCCTCTCGCTCTGAAACGCTCATTTTTCACATAAGCCACTTTTCAGCCTTAGGCGACTGTACAGTGCTAAAACAGCCTCCTATCGCTCTGTAACGCTTATTTTTCACATAAGCCACTTTTCAGCGCTAAAACAGCCTCCAATCGCTCTGAAACGCTCATTTTTGACATAAGCCACTTTTCACCTTTAATGAATGAAATTCCAGGTAAAAACTCCTTTGCCATGAAGAAGATCCAAATTCAACAAGTTCAGGCTAGTAAACCTGTTTGAAAGACCTTTTTTCAGTGAAATGCAGCTTAGTGCAAAAACAGGCTGCTCTCGCTCTGAAACGCTCATTTTTCACATAAGCCACTTTTCAGCCTTAGGCGACTGTACAGTGCTAAAACAGCCTCCTATCGCTCTGAAACGCTCATTTTTGACATAACCCACTTTTCAGCCTTAATGAATTAAATTCCAGGTAAAAACTCATTTGCCATGAAGAAGATCCAAATTCATCCAGTTCAGGCTAGTAAACCTGGTTGAAAGACCTTTTTTCAGTGAAATGCAGCTTAGTGCAAAAACAGGCTGCTCTCGCTCTGAAACGCTCATTTTTCACATAAGCCACTTTTCAGCCTTAGGCGACTGTACAGTGCTAAAACAGCCTCCTATCGCTCTGAAACGCTCATTTTTGACATAACCCACTTTTCACCCTTAATGAATGAAATTCCAGGTAAAAACTCCTTTGCCGTGAAGAAGATCCAAATTCAACCAGTTCAGGCTAGTAAACCTGTTTGAAAGACCTTTTTTCAGTGAAATGCAGCTTAGTGCAAAAACAGGCTGCTCTCGCTCTGAAACGCTCATTTTTCACATAAGCCACTTTTCAGCCTTAGGCGACTGTGCAGTGCTAAAACAGCCTCCTATCGCTCTGAAACGCTCATTTTTCACATAAGCCACTTTTCACCTTTAATGAATGAAATTCCAGGTAAAAACTCCTTTGCCATGAAGAAGATCCAAATTCAACCAGTTCAGGCTAGTAATCCTGTTTGAAAGACCTTTTTTCAGTGAAATGCAGCTTAGTGCAAAAACAGGCTGCTCTCGCTCTGAAACGCTCATTTTTCACATAAGCCACTTTTCAGCGCTAAAACAGCCTCCAATCGCTCTGAAACGCTCATTTTTGACATAAGCCACTTTTCACCTTTAATAAATGAAATTCCAGGTAAAAACTCCTTTGCCATGAAGAAGATCCAAATTCATCCAGTTCAGGCTAGTAAACCTGGTTGAAAGACCTTTTTTCAGTGAAATGCAGCTTAGTGCCAAAACAGGCTGCTCTCGCTCTGAAACGCTCATTTTTCACATAAGCCACTTTTCAGCCTTATAGGCGACTGTACAGTGCAAAAACAGCCTCCTCTCGCTCTGAAACGCTCATTTTTCACATAAGCCACTTTTCAGCCTTAGGCGACTGTACAGTGCTAAAACAGCCTCCTATCGCTCTGAAACGCTCATTTTTGACATAACCCACTTTTCAGCCTTAATGAATGAAATTCCAGGTAAAAACTCCTTTGCCATGAAGAAGATCCAAATTCAACCAGTTCAGGCTAGTAAACCTGTTTGAAAGACCTTTTTTCAGTGAAATGCAGCTTAGTGCAAAAACAGGCTGCTCTCGCTCTGAAACGCTCATTTTTCACATAAGCCACTTTTCAGCGCTAAAACAGCCTCCAATCGCTCTGAAACGCTCATTTTTGACATAAGCCACTTTTCACCTTTAATGAATGAAATTCCAGGTAAAAACTCCTTTGCCATGAAGAAGATCCAAATTCAACCAGTTCAGGCTAGTAAACCTGTTTGAAAGACCTTTTTTCAGTGAAATGCAGCTTAGTGCAAAAACAGGCTGCTCTCGCTCTGAAACGCTCATTTTTCACATAAGCCACTTTTCAGCGCTAAAACAGCCTCCAATCGCTCTGAAACGCTCATTTTTGACATAAGCCACTTTTCACCTTTAATGAATGAAATTCCAGGTAAAAACTCCTTTGCCATGAAGAAGATCCAAATTCATCCAGTTCAGGCTAGTAAACCTGGTTGAAAGACCTTTTTTCAGTGAAATGCAGCTTAGTGCCAAAACAGGCTGCTCTCGCTCTGAAACGCTCATTTTTCACATAAGCCACTTTTCAGCTTTATAGGCGACTGTACAGTGCTAAAACAGCCTCCAATCGCTCTGAAACGCTCATTTTTCACATAAGCCACTTTTCACCTTTAATGAATGAAATTCCAGGTAAAAACTCCTTTGCCATGAAGAAGATCCAAATTCAACCAGTTCAGGCTAGTAAACCTGTTTGAAAGACCTTTTTTCAGTGAAATGCAGCTTAGTGCAAAAACAGGCTGCTCTCGCTCTGAAACGCTCATTTTTCACATAAGCCACTTTTCAGCCTTAGGCGACTGTGCAGTGCTAAAACAGCCTCCTATCGCTCTGAAACGCTCATTTTTCACATAAGCCACTTTTCACCTTTAATGAATGAAATTCCAGGTAAAAACTCCTTTGCCATGAAGAAGATCCAAATTCAACCAGTTCAGGCTAGTAATCCTGTTTGAAAGACCTTTTTTCAGTGAAATGCAGCTTAGTGCAAAAACAGGCTGCTCTCGCTCTGAAACGCTCATTTTTCACATAAGCCACTTTTCAGCCTTATAGGCGACTGTACAGTGCAAAAACAGCCTCCTCTCGCTCTGAAACGCTCATTTTTCACATAAGCCACTTTTCAGCCTTAGGCGACTGTACAGTGCTAAAACAGCCTCCAATCGCTCTGAAACGCTCATTTTTGACATAAGCCACTTTTCACCTTTAATGAATGAAATTCCAGGTAAAAACTCCTTTGCCATGAAGAAGATCCAAATTCAACCAGTTCAGGCTAGTAAACCTGTTTGAAAGACCTTTTTTCAGTGAAATGCAGCTTAGTGCAAAAACAGGCTGCTCTCGCTCTGAAACGCTCATTTTTCACATAAGCCACTTTTCAGCCTTAGGAGACTGTACAGTGCTAAAACAGCCTCCTATCGCTCTGAAACGCTCATTTTTCACATAAGCCACTTTTCAGCGCTAAAACAGCCTCCAATCGCTCTGAAACGCTCATTTTTGACATAAGCCACTTTTCACCTTTAATGAATGAAATTCCAGGTAAAAACTCCTTTGCCATGAAGAAGATCCAAATTCAACCAGTTCAGGCTAGTAATCCTGTTTGAAAGACCTTTTTTCAGTGAAATGCAGCTTAGTGCAAAAACAGGCTGCTCTCGCTCTGAAACGCTCATTTTTCACATAAGCCACTTTTCAGCGCTAAAACAGCCTCCAATCGCTCTGAAACGCTCATTTTTGACATAACCCACTTTTCAGCCTTAATGAATTAAATTCCAGGTAAAAACTCATTTGCCATGAAGAAGATCCAAATTCAACCAGTTCAGGCTAGTAAACCTGTTTGAAAGACCTTTTTTCAGTGAAATGCAGCTTAGTGCAAAAACAGGCTGCTCTCGCTCTGAAACGCTCATTTTTCACATAAGCCACTTTTCAGCGCTAAAACAGCCTCCAATCGCTCTGAAACGCTCATTTTTGACATAAGCCACTTTTCACCTTTAATGAATGAAATTCCAGGTAAAAACTCCTTTGCCATGAAGAAGATCCAAATTCAACCAGTTCAGGCTAGTAAACCTGTTTGAAAGACCTTTTTTCAGTGAAATGCAGCTTAGTGCAAAAACAGGCTGCTCTCGCTCTGAAACGCTCATTTTTCACATAAGCCACTTTTCAGCGCTAAAACAGCCTCCAATCGCTCTGAAACGCTCATTTTTGACATAAATCCACTTTTCACCTTTAATGAATGAAATTCCAGGTAAAAACTCCTTTGCCATGAAGAAGATCCAAATTCAACCAGTTCAGGCTAGTAAACCTGTTTGAAAGACCTTTTTTCAGTGAAATGCAGCTTAGTGCAAAAACAGGCTGCTCTCGCTCTGAAACGCTCATTTTTCACATAAGCTACTTTTCAGCCTTAGGAGACTGTACAGTGCTAAAACAGCCTCCTCTCGCTCTGAAACGCTCATTTTTCACATAAGCCACTTTTCAGCCTTAGGCGACTGTACAGTGCAAAAACAGCCTCCTCTCGCTCTGAAACGCTCATTTTTCACATAAGCCACTTTTCAGCGCTAAAACAGCCTCCAATCGCTCTGAAACGCTCATTTTTGACATAAGCCACTTTTCACCTTTAATGAATGAAATTCCAGGTAAAAACTCCTTTGCCATGAAGAAGATCCAAATTCATCCAGTTCAGGCTAGTAAACCTGGTTGAAAGACCTTTTTTCAGTGAAATGCAGCTTAGTGCAAAAACAGGCTGCTCTCGCTCTGAAACGCTCATTTTTCACATAAGCCACTTTTCAGCCTTAGGCGACTGTACAGTGCTAAAACAGCCTCCTATCGCTCTGAAACGCTCATTTTTGACATAACCCACTTCTCACCCTTAATGAATGAAATTCCAGGTAAAAACTCCTTTGCCGTGAAGAAGATCCAAATTCAACCAGTTCAGGCTAGTAAACCTGTTTGAAAGACCTTTTTTCAGTGAAATGCAGCTTAGTGCAAAAACAGGCTGCTCTCGCTCTGAAACGCTCATTTTTCACATAAGCCACTTTTCAGCCTTAGGCGACTGTGCAGTGCTAAAACAGCCTCCTATCGCTCTGAAACGCTCATTTTTCACATAAGCCACTTTTCACCTTTAATGAATGAAATTCCAGGTAAAAACTCCTTTGCCATGAAGAAGATCCAAATTCAACCAGTTCAGGCTAGTAATCCTGTTTGAAAGACCTTTTTTCAGTGAAATGCAGCTTAGTGCAAAAACAGGCTGCTCTCGCTCTGAAACGCTCATTTTTCACATAAGCCACTTTTCAGCGCTAAAACAGCCTCCAATCGCTCTGAAACGCTCATTTTTGACATAAGCCACTTTTCACCTTTAATAAATGAAATTCCAGGTAAAAACTCCTTTGCCATGAAGAAGATCCAAATTCATCCAGTTCAGGCTAGTAAACCTGGTTGAAAGACCTTTTTTCAGTGAAATGCAGCTTAGTGCCAAAACAGGCTGCTCTCGCTCTGAAACGCTCATTTTTCACATAAGCCACTTTTCAGCCTTATAGGCGACTGTACAGTGCAAAAACAGCCTCCTCTCGCTCTGAAACGCTCATTTTTCACATAAGCCACTTTTCAGCCTTAGGCGACTGTACAGTGCTAAAACAGCCTCCTATCGCTCTGAAACGCTCATTTTTGACATAACCCACTTTTCAGCCTTAATGAATGAAATTCCAGGTAAAAACTCCTTTGCCATGAAGAAGATCCAAATTCAACCAGTTCAGGCTAGTAAACCTGTTTGAAAGACCTTTTTTCAGTGAAATGCAGCTTAGTGCAAAAACAGGCTGCTCTCGCTCTGAAACGCTCATTTTTGACATAAGCCACTTTTCACCTTTAATGAATGAAATTCCAGGTAAAAACTCCTTTGCCATGAAGAAGATCCAAATTCAACAAGTTCAGGCTAGTAAACCTGTTTGAAAGACCTTTTTTCAGTGAAATGCAGCTTAGTGCAAAAACAGGCTGCTCTCGCTCTGAAACGCTCATTTTTCACATAAGCCACTTTTCAGCCTTAGGAGACTGTACAGTGCTAAAACAGCCTCCTATCGCTCTGAAACGCTCATTTTTGACATAACCCACTTTTCACCCTTAATGAATGAAATTCCAGGTAAAAACTCCTTTGCCGTGAAGAAGATCCAAATTCAACCAGTTCAGGCTAGTAAACCTGTTTGAAAGACCTTTTTTCAGTGAAATGCAGCTTAGTGCAAAAACAGGCTGCTCTCGCTCTGAAACGCTCATTTTTCACATAAGCCACTTTTCAGCGCTAAAACAGCCTCCAATCGCTCTGAAACGCTCATTTTTGACATAAGCCACTTTTCACCTTTAATGAATGAAATTCCAGGTAAAAACTCCTTTGCCATGAAGAAGATCCAAATTCATCCAGTTCAGGCTAGTAAACCTGGTTGAAAGACCTTTTTTCAGTGAAATGCAGCTTAGTGCCAAAACAGGCTGCTCTCGCTCGAAACGCTCATTTTTCACATAAGCCACTTTTCAGCCTTATAGGCGACTGTACAGTGCAAAAACAGCCTCCTCTCGCTCTGAAACGCTCATTTTTCACATAAGCCACTTTTCAGCCTTAGGCGACTGTACAGTGCTAAAACAGCCTCCTATCGCTCTGAAACGCTCATTTTTGACATAACCCACTTTTCAGCCTTAATGAATGAAATTCCAGGTAAAAACTCCTTTGCCATGAAGAAGATCCAAATTCAACCAGTTCAGGCTAGTAAACCTGTTTGAAAGACCTTTTTTCAGTGAAATGCAGCTTAGTGCAAAAACAGGCTGCTCTCGCTCTGAAACGCTCATTTTTCACATAAGCCACTTTTCAGCGCTAAAACAGCCTCCAATCGCTCTGAAACGCTCATTTTTGACATAAGCCACTTTTCACCTTTAATGAATGAAATTCCAGGTAAAAACTCCTTTGCCATGAAGAAGATCCAAATTCAACCAGTTCAGGCTAGTAAACCTGTTTGAAAGACCTTTTTTCAGTGAAATGCAGCTTAGTGCAAAAACAGGCTGCTCTCGCTCTGAAACGCTCATTTTTCACATAAGCTACTTTTCAGCCTTAGGAGACTGTACAGTGCTAAAACAGCCTCCTCTCGCTCTGAAACGCTCATTTTTCACTAAAGCCACTTTTCAGCCTTAGGCGACTGTACAGTGCAAAAACAGCCTCCTCTCGCTCTGAAACGCTCATTTTTCACATAAGCCACTTTTCAGCGCTAAAACAGCCTCCAATCGCTCTGAAACGCTCATTTTTGACATAAGCCACTTTTCACCTTTAATGAATGAAATTCCAGGTAAAAACTCCTTTGCCATGAAGAAGATCCAAATTCATCCAGTTCAGGCTAGTAAACCTGGTTGAAAGACCTTTCTTCAGTGAAATGCAGCTTAGTGCCAAAACAGGCTGCTCTCGCTCTGAAACGCTCATTTTTCACATAATGCAATTTTCAGCGCTAAAACAGCCTCCAATCGCTCTGAAACGCTCATTTTTGACATAAGCCACTTTTCACCTTTAATGAATGAAATTCCAGGTAAAAACTCCTTTGCCATGAAGAAGATCCAAATTCATCCAGTTCAGGCTAGTAAACCTGGTTGAAAGACCTTTTTTCAGTGAAATGCAGCTTAGTGCCAAAACAGGCTGCTCTCGCTCTGAAACGCTCATTTTTCACATAAGCCACTTTTCAGCTTTATAGGCGACTGTACAGTGCAAAAACAGCCTCCTCTCGCTCTGAAACGCTCATTTTTCACATAAGCCACTTTTCAGCCTTAGGCGACTGTACAGTGCTAAAACAGCCTCCAATCGCTCTGAAACGCTCATTTTTGACATAAGCCACTTTTCACCTTTAATGAATGAAATTCCAGGTAAAAACTCCTTTGCCATGAAGAAGATCCAAATTCAACCAGTTCAGGCTAGTAAACCTGTTTGAAAGACCTTTTTTCAGTGAAATGCAGCTTAGTGCAAAAACAGGCTGCTCTCGCTCTGAAACGCTCATTTTTCACATAAGCCACTTTTCAGCCTTAGGCGACTGTGCAGTGCTAAAACAGCCTCCTATCGCTCTGAAACGCTCATTTTTCACATAAGCCACTTTTCACCTTTAATGAATGAAATTCCAGGTAAAAACTCCTTTGCCATGAAGAAGATCCAAATTCAACCAGTTCAGGCTAGTAATCCTGTTTGAAAGACCTTTTTTCAGTGAAATGCAGCTTAGTGCCAAAACAGGCTGCTCTCGCTCTGAAACGCTCATTTTTCACATAAGCCACTTTTCAGCCTTATAGGCGACTGTACAGTGCAAAAACAGCCTCCTCTCGCTCTGAAACGCTCATTTTTCACATAAGCCACTTTTCAGCCTTAGGCGACTGTACAGTGCAAAAACAGCCTCCTCTCGCTCTGAAACGCTCATTTTTCACATAAGCCACTTTTCAGCCTTAGGCGACTGTACAGTGCTAAAACAGCCTCCAATCGCTCTGAAACGCTCATTTTTGACATAAGCCACTTTTCACCTTTAATGAATGAAATTCCAGGTAAAAACTCCTTTGCCATGAAGAAGATCCAAATTCAACCAGTTCAGGCTAGTAAACCTGTTTGAAAGACCTTTTTTCAGTGAAATGCAGCTTAGTGCAAAAACAGGCTGCTCTCGCTCTGAAACGCTCATTTTTCACATAAGCCACTTTTCAGCCTTATAGGCGACTGTACAGTGCAAAAACAGCCTCCTCTCGCTCTGAAACGCTCATTTTTCACATAAGCCACTTTTCAGCCTTAGGCGACTGTACAGTGCTAAAACAGCCTCCTATCGCTCTGAAACGCTCATTTTTGACATAAGCCACTTTTCACCTTTAATGAATGAAATTCCAGGTAAAAACTCCTTTGCCATGAAGAAGATCCAAATTCATCCAGTTCAGGCTAGTAAACCTGGTTGAAAGACCTTTTTTCAGTGAAATGCAGCTTAGTGCCAAAACAGGCTGCTCTCGCTCTGAAACGCTCATTTTTCACATAAGCCACTTTTCAGCCTTAGGCGACTGTACAGTGCTAAAACAGCCTCCTATCGCTCTGAAACGCTCATTTTTGACATAACCCACTTTTCAGCCTTAATGAATGAAATTCCAGGTAAAAACTCCTTTGCCATGAAGAAGATCCAAATTCAACCAGTTCAGGCTAGTAAACCTGTTTGAAAGACCTTTTTTCAGTGAAATGCAGCTTAGTGCAAAAACAGGCTGCTCTCGCTCTGAAACGCTCATTTTTCACATAAGCCACTTTTCAGCCTTAGGAGACTGTACAGTGCTAAAACAGCCTCCTATCGCTCTGAAACGCTCATTTTTGACATAACCCACTTTTCAGCCTTAATGAATTAAATTCCAGGTAAAAACTCATTTGCCATGAAGAAGATCCAAATTCAACCAGTTCAGGCTAGTAAACCTGTTTGAAAGACCTTTTTTCAGTGAAATGCAGCTTAGTGCAAAAACAGGCTGCTCTCGCTCTGAAACGCTCATTTTTCACATAAGCCACTTTTCAGCCTTAGGAGACTGTACAGTGCTAAAACAGCCTCCTATCGCTCTGAAACGCTCATTTTTGACATAACCCACTTTTCACCCTTAATGAATGAAATTCCAGGTAAAAACTCCTTTGCCGTGAAGAAGATCCAAATTCAACCAGTTCAGGCTAGTAAACCTGTTTGAAAGACCTTTTTTCAGTGAAATGCAGCTTAGTGCAAAAACAGGCTGCTCTCGCTCTGAAACGCTCATTTTTCACATAAGCCACTTTTCAGCCTTAGGAGACTGTACAGTGCTAAAACAGCCTCCTATCGCTCTGAAACGCTCATTTTTCACATAAGCCACTTTTCAGCGCTAAAACAGCCTCCAATCGCTCTGAAACGCTCATTTTTGACATAAGCCACTTTTCACCTTTAATGAATGAAATTCCAGGTAAAAACTCCTTTGCCATGAAGAAGATCCAAATTCATCCAGTTCAGGCTAGTAAACCTGATTGAAAGACCTTTTTTCAGTGAAATGCAGCTTAGTGCAAAAACAGGCTGCTCTCGCTCTGAAACGCTCATTTTTCACATAATGCAATTTTCAGCGCTAAAACAGCCTCCAATCGCTCTGAAACGCTCATTTTTCACATAAGCCACTTTTCAGCCTTATAGGCGACTGTACAGTGCAAAAACAGCCTCCTCTCGCTCTGAAACGCTCATTTTTCACATAAGCCACTTTTCAGCCTTAGGCGACTGTACAGTGCTAAAACAGCCTCCTATCGCTCTGAAACGCTCATTTTTGACATAACCCACTTTTCACCCTTAATGAATGAAATTCCAGGTAAAAACTCCTTTGCCGTGAAGAAGATCCAAATTCAACCAGTTCAGGCTAGTAAACCTGTTTGAAAGACCTTTTTTCAGTGAAATGCAGCTTAGTGCAAAAACAGGCTGCTCTCGCTCTGAAACGCTCATTTTTCACATAAGCCACTTTTCAGCCTTAGGAGACTGTACAGTGCTAAAACAGCCTCCTATCGCTCTGAAACGCTCATTTTTCACATAAGCCACTTTTCAGCGCTAAAACAGCCTCCAATCGCTCTGAAACGCTCATTTTTGACATAAGCCACTTTTCACCTTTAATGAATGAAATTCCAGGTAAAAACTCCTTTGCCATGAAGAAGATCCAAATTCATCCAGTTCAGGCTAGTAAACCTGGTTGAAAGACCTTTTTTCAGTGAAATGCAGCTTAGTGCAAAAACAGGCTGCTCTCGCTCTGAAACGCTCATTTTTCACATAAGCCACTTTTCAGCCTTAGGAGACTGTACAGTGCAAAAACAGGCTGCTCTCGCTCTGAAACGCTCATTTTTCACATAAGCCACTTTTCAGCCTTAGGCGACTGTACAGTGCTAAAACAGCCTCCTATCGCTCTGAAACGCTCATTTTTGACATAACCCACTTTTCAGCCTTAATGAATGAAATTCCAGGTAAAAACTCCTTTGCCATGAAGAAGATCCAAATTCAACCAGTTCAGGCTAGTAATCCTGTTTGAAAGACCTTTTTTCAGTGAAATGCAGCTTAGTGCAAAAACAGGCTGCTCTCGCTCTGAAACGCTCATTTTTCACATAAGCCACTTTTCAGCGCTAAAACAGCCTCCAATCGCTCTGAAACGCTCATTTTTGACATAAGCCACTTTTCACCTTTAATGAATGAAATTCCTGGTAAAAACTCCTTTGCCATGAAGAAGATCCAAATTCAACAAGTTCAGGCTAGTAAACCTGTTTGAAAGACCTTTTTTCAGTGAAATGCAGCTTAGTGCAAAAACAGGCTGCTCTCGCTCTGAAACGCTCATTTTTCACATAAGCCACTTTTCAGCCTTAGGCGACTGTACAGTGCTAAAACAGCCTCCTATCGCTCTGAAACGCTCATTTTTGACATAACCCACTTTTCAGCCTTAATGAATGAAATTCCAGGTAAAAACTCCTTTGCCATGAAGAAGATCCAAATTCAACCAGTTCAGGCTAGTAAACCTGTTTGAAAGACCTTTTTTCAGTGAAATGCAGCTTAGTGCAAAAACAGGCTGCTCTCGCTCTGAAACGCTCATTTTTCACATAAGCCACTTTTCAGCCTTAGGAGACTGTACAGTGCTAAAACAGCCTCCTATCGCTCTGAAACGCTCATTTTTGACATAACCCACTTTTCAGCCTTAATGAATTAAATTCCAGGTAAAAACTCATTTGCCATGAAGAAGATCCAAATTCAACCAGTTCAGGCTAGTAAACCTGTTTGAAAGACCTTTTTTCAGTGAAATGCAGCTTAGTGCAAAAACAGGCTGCTCTCGCTCTGAAACGCTCATTTTTCACATAAGCCACTTTTCAGCCTTAGGAGACTGTACAGTGCTAAAACAGCCTCCTATCGCTCTGAAACGCTCATTTTTGACATAACCCACTTTTCACCCTTAATGAATGAAATTCCAGGTAAAAACTCCTTTGCCGTGAAGAAGATCCAAATTCAACCAGTTCAGGCTAGTAAACCTGTTTGAAAGACCTTTTTTCAGTGAAATGCAGCTTAGTGCAAAAACAGGCTGCTCTCGCTCTGAAACGCTCATTTTTCACATAAGCCACTTTTCAGCCTTAGGAGACTGTACAGTGCTAAAACAGCCTCCTATCGCTCTGAAACGCTCATTTTTCACATAAGCCACTTTTCAGCGCTAAAACAGCCTCCAATCGCTCTGAAACGCTCATTTTTGACATAAGCCACTTTTCACCTTTAATGAATGAAATTCCAGGTAAAAACTCCTTTGCCATGAAGAAGATCCAAATTCATCCAGTTCAGGCTAGTAAACCTGATTGAAAGACCTTTTTTCAGTGAAATGCAGCTTAGTGCAAAAACAGGCTGCTCTCGCTCTGAAACGCTCATTTTTCACATAATGCAATTTTCAGCGCTAAAACAGCCTCCAATCGCTCTGAAACGCTCATTTTTCACATAAGCCACTTTTCAGCCTTATAGGCGACTGTACAGTGCAAAAACAGCCTCCTCTCGCTCTGAAACGCTCATTTTTCACATAAGCCACTTTTCAGCCTTAGGCGACTGTACAGTGCTAAAACAGCCTCCTATCGCTCTGAAACGCTCATTTTTGACATAACCCACTTTTCACCCTTAATGAATGAAATTCCAGGTAAAAACTCCTTTGCCGTGAAGAAGATCCAAATTCAACCAGTTCAGGCTAGTAAACCTGTTTGAAAGACCTTTTTTCAGTGAAATGCAGCTTAGTGCAAAAACAGGCTGCTCTCGCTCTGAAACGCTCATTTTTCACATAAGCCACTTTTCAGCCTTAGGAGACTGTACAGTGCTAAAACAGCCTCCTATCGCTCTGAAACGCTCATTTTTCACATAAGCCACTTTTCAGCGCTAAAACAGCCTCCAATCGCTCTGAAACGCTCATTTTTGACATAAGCCACTTTTCACCTTTAATGAATGAAATTCCAGGTAAAAACTCCTTTGCCATGAAGAAGATCCAAATTCATCCAGTTCAGGCTAGTAAACCTGGTTGAAAGACCTTTTTTCAGTGAAATGCAGCTTAGTGCAAAAACAGGCTGCTCTCGCTCTGAAACGCTCATTTTTCACATAAGCCACTTTTCAGCCTTAGGAGACTGTACAGTGCAAAAACAGGCTGCTCTCGCTCTGAAACGCTCATTTTTCACATAAGCCACTTTTCAGCCTTAGGCGACTGTACAGTGCTAAAACAGCCTCCAATCGCTCTGAAACGCTCATTTTTGACATAAGCCACTTTTCACCTTTAATGAATGAAATTCCAGGTAAAAACTCCTTTGCCATGAAGAAGATCCAAATTCAACTAGTTCAGGCTAGTAAACCTGTTTGAAAGACCTTTTTTCAGTGAAATGCAGCTTAGTGCAAAAACAGGCTGCTCTCGCTCTGAAACGCTCATTTTTCACATAAGCCACTTTTCAGCCTTAATGAAATAAATTCCAGGTAAAAACTCCTTTGCCATGAAGAAGATCCAAATTCAACAAGTTCAGGCTAGTAAACCTGTTTGAAAGACCTTTTTTCAGTGAAATGCAGCTTAGTGCAAAAACAGGCTGCTCTCGCTCTGAAACGCTCATTTTTCACATGAGCCACTTTTCAGCCTTAGGCGACTGTGCAGTGCTAAAACAGCCTCCTATCGCTCTGAAACGCTCATTTTTGACATAAGCCACTTTTCACCCTTAATGAATGAAATTCCAGGTAAAAACTCCTTTGCCGTGAAGAAGATCCAAATTCAACCAGTTCAGGCTAGTAAACCTGTTTGAAAGACCTTTTTTCAGTGAAATGCAGCTTAGTGCAAAAACAGGCTGCTCTCGCTCTGAAACGCTCATTTTTCACATAAGCCACTTTTCAGCCTTAATGAATTAAATTCCAGGTAAAAACTCCTTTGCCATGAAGAAGATCCAAATTCAACAAGTTCAGGCTAGTAAACCTGTTTGAAAGACCTTTTTTCAGTGAAATGCAGCTTAGTGCAAAAACAGGCTGCCCTCGCTCTGAAACGCTCATTTTTCACATAAGCCACTTTTCAGCCTTAGGCGACTGTGCAGTGCTAAAACAGCCTCCTATCGCTCTGAAACGCTCATTTTTGACATAAGCCACTTTTCACCCTTAATGAATGAAATTCCAGGTAAAAACTCCTTTGCCGTGAAGAAGATCCAAATTCAACCAGTTCAGGCTAGTAAACCTGTTTGAAAGACCTTTTTTCAGTGAAATGCAGCTTAGTGCAAAAACAGGCTGCTCTCGCTCTGAAACGCTCATTTTTCACATAAGCCACTTTTCAGGGCTAAAACAGCCTCCAATCGCTCTGAAACGCTCATTTTTGACATAAGCCACTTTTCACCTTTAATGAATGAAATTCCAGGTAAAAACTCCTTTGCCATGAAGAAGATCCAAATTCAACCAGTTCAGGCTAGTAAACCTGTTTGAAAGACCTTTTTTCAGTGAAATGCAGCTTAGTGCAAAAACAGGCTGCTCTCGCTCTGAAACGCTCATTTTTCACATAAGCCACTTTTCAGCGCTAAAACAGCCTCCTATCGCTCTGAAACGCTCATTTTTGACATAAGCCACTTTTCAGCCTTAATGAATTAAATTCCAGGTAAAAACTCCTTTGCCATGAAGAAGATCCAAATTCAACCAGTTCAGGCTAGTAAACCTGTTTGAAAGACCTTTTTTCAGTGAAATGCAGCTTAGTGCAAAAACAGGCTGCTCTCGCTCTGAAACGCTCATTTTTCACATAAGCCACTTTTCAGCGCTAAAACAGCCTCCAATCGCTCTGAAACGCTCATTTTTGACATAAGCCACTTTTCACCTTTAATGAATGAAATTCCAGGTAAAAACTCCTTTGCCATGAATAAGATCCAAATTC
The DNA here is from genome assembly GCF_965226575.1 of Pagrus pagrus. Taxonomy (NCBI): domain Eukaryota; kingdom Metazoa; phylum Chordata; class Actinopteri; order Spariformes; family Sparidae; genus Pagrus; species Pagrus pagrus. The sequence goes on from NW_028175435.1 coordinate 59,527, forward strand.
AACCAGTTCAGGCTAGTAAACCTGTTTGAAAGACCTTTTTTCAGTGAAATGCAGCTTAGTGCAAAAACAGGCTGCTCTCGCTCTGAAACGCTCATTTTTCACATAAGCCACTTTTCAGCGCTAAAACAGCCTCCAATCGCTCTGAAACGCTCATTTTTGACATAAGCCACTTTTCACCTTTAATGAATGAAATTCCAGGTAAAAACTCATTTGCCATGAAGAAGATCCAAATTCAACCAGTTCAGGCTAGTAAACCTGTTTGAAAGACCTTTTTTCAGTGAAATGCAGCTTAGTGCAAAAACAGGCTGCTCTCGCTCTGAAACGCTCATTTTTCACATAAGCCACTTTTCAGCCTTAGGCGACTGTACAGTGCTAAAACAGCCTCCAATCGCTCTGAAACGCTCATTTTTGACATAAGCCACTTTTCAGCCTTAGGCGACTGTACAGTGCTAAAACAGCCTCCAATCGCTCTGAAACGCTCATTTTTGACATAAGCCACTTTTCACCTTTAATGAATGAAATTCCAGGTAAAAACTCCTTTGCCTTGAAGAAGATCCAAATTCAACCAGTTCAGGCTAGTAAACCTGTTTGAAAGACCTTTTTTCAGTGAAATGCAGCTTAGTGCAAAAACAGGCTGCTCTCGCTCTGAAACGCTCATTTTTCACATAAGCCACTTTTCAGCCTTAGGCGACTGTACAGTGCTAAAACAGCCTCCAATCGCTCTGAAACGCTCATTTTTGACATAAGCCACTTTTCACCTTTAATGAATGAAATTCCAGGTAAAAACTCCTTTGCCTTGAAGAAGATCCAAATTCAACCAGTTCAGGCTAGTAAACCTGTTTGAAAGACCTTTTTTCAGTGAAATGCAGCTTAGTGCAAAAACAGGCTGCTCTCGCTCTGAAACGCTCATTTTTCACATAAGCCACTTTTCAGCCTTAGGCGACTGTACAGTGCAAAAACAGGCTGCTCTCGCTCTGAAACGCTCATTTTTCACATAAGCCACTTTTCAGCGCTAAAACAGCCTCCAATCGCTCTGAAACGCTCATTTTTGACATAAGCCACTTTTCACCTTTAATGAATGAAATTCCAGGTAAAAACTCCTTTGCCATGAAGAAGATCCAAATTCAACCAGTTCAGGCTAGTAAACCTGTTTGAAAGACCTTTTTTCAGTGAAATGCAGCTTAGTGCAAAAACAGGCTGCTCTCGCTCTGAAACGCTCATTTTTCACATAAGCCACTTTTCAGCGCTAAAACAGCCTCCAATCGCTCTGAAACGCTCATTTTTGACATAAGCCACTTTTCACCTTTAATGAATGAAATTCCAGGTAAAAACTCCTTTGCCATGAAGAAGATCCAAATTCATCCAGTTCAGGCTAGTAAACCTGGTTGAAAGACCTTTTTTCAGTGAAATGCAGCTTAGTGCCAAAACAGGCTGCTCTCGCTCTGAAACGCTCATTTTTCACATAAGCCACTTTTCAGCCTTATAGGCGACTGTACAGTGCAAAAACAGCCTCCTCTCGCTCTGAAACGCTCATTTTTCACATAAGCCACTTTTCAGCCTTAATGAATGAAATTCCAGGTAAAAACTCCTTTGCCATGAAGAAGATCCAAATTCAACCAGTTCAGGCTAGTAAACCTGTTTGAAAGACCTTTTTTCAGTGAAATGCAGCTTAGTGCAAAAACAGGCTGCTCTCGCTCTGAAACGCTCATTTTTCACATAAGCCACTTTTCAGCCTTAGGAGACTGTACAGTGCTAAAACAGCCTCCTATCGCTCTGAAACGCTCATTTTTGACATAACCCACTTTTCAGCCTTAATGAATTAAATTCCAGGTAAAAACTCATTTGCCATGAAGAAGATCCAAATTCAACCAGTTCAGGCTAGTAAACCTGTTTGAAAGACCTTTTTTCAGTGAAATGCAGCTTAGTGCAAAAACAGGCTGCTCTCGCTCTGAAACGCTCATTTTTCACATAAGCCACTTTTCAGCGCTAAAACAGCCTCCAATCGCTCTGAAACGCTCATTTTTGACATAAGCCACTTTTCACCTTTAATGAATGAAATTCCAGGTAAAAACTCCTTTGCCATGAATAAGATCCAAATTCAACCAGTTCAGGCTAGTAAACCTGTTTGAAAGACCTTTTTTCAGTGAAATGCAGCTTAGTGCAAAAACAGGCTGCTCTCGCTCTGAAACGCTCATTTTTCACATAAGCCACTTTTCAGCCTTAGGCGACTGTACAGTGCTAAAACAGCCTCCAATCGCTCTGAAACGCTCATTTTTGACATAAGCCACTTTTCAGCCTTAGGCGACTGTACAGTGCTAAAACAGCCTCCAATCGCTCTGAAACGCTCATTTTTGACATAAGCCACTTTTCACCTTTAATGAATGAAATTCCAGGTAAAAACTCCTTTGCCTTGAAGAAGATCCAAATTCAACCAGTTCAGGCTAGTAAACCTGTTTGAAAGACCTTTTTTCAGTGAAATGCAGCTTAGTGCAAAAACAGGCTGCTCTCGCTCTGAAACGCTCATTTTTCACATAAGCCACTTTTCAGCCTTAGGCGACTGTACAGTGCAAAAACAGGCTGCTCTCGCTCTGAAACGCTCATTTTTCACATAAGCCACTTTTCAGCGCTAAAACAGCCTCCAATCGCTCTGAAACGCTCATTTTTGACATAAGCCACTTTTCACCTTTAATGAATGAAATTCCAGGTAAAAACTCCTTTGCCATGAAGAAGATCCAAATTCAACCAGTTCAGGCTAGTAAACCTGTTTGAAAGACCTTTTTTCAGTGAAATGCAGCTTAGTGCAAAAACAGGCTGCTCTCGCTCTGAAACGCTCATTTTTCACATAAGCCACTTTTCAGCGCTAAAACAGCCTCCAATCGCTCTGAAACGCTCATTTTTGACATAAGCCACTTTTCACCTTTAATGAATGAAATTCCAGGTAAAAACTCCTTTGCCATGAAGAAGATCCAAATTCATCCAGTTCAGGCTAGTAAACCTGGTTGAAAGACCTTTTTTCAGTGAAATGCAGCTTAGTGCCAAAACAGGCTGCTCTCGCTCTGAAACGCTCATTTTTCACATAAGCCACTTTTCAGCCTTATAGGCGACTGTACAGTGCAAAAACAGCCTCCTCTCGCTCTGAAACGCTCATTTTTCACATAAGCCACTTTTCAGCCTTAGGCGACTGTACAGTGCTAAAACAGCCTCCTATCGCTCTGAAACGCTCATTTTTGACATAACCCACTTTTCAGCCTTAATGAATGAAATTCCAGGTAAAAACTCCTTTGCCATGAAGAAGATCCAAATTCAACCAGTTCAGGCTAGTAAACCTGTTTGAAAGACCTTTTTTCAGTGAAATGCAGCTTAGTGCAAAAACAGGCTGCTCTCGCTCTGAAACGCTCATTTTTCACATAAGCCACTTTTCAGCCTTAGGAGACTGTACAGTGCTAAAACAGCCTCCTATCGCTCTGAAACGCTCATTTTTGACATAACCCACTTTTCAGCCTTAATGAATTAAATTCCAGGTAAAAACTCATTTGCCATGAAGAAGATCCAAATTCAACCAGTTCAGGCTAGTAAACCTGTTTGAAAGACCTTTTTTCAGTGAAATGCAGCTTAGTGCAAAAACAGGCTGCTCTCGCTCTGAAACGCTCATTTTTCACATAAGCCACTTTTCAGCGCTAAAACAGCCTCCAATCGCTCTGAAACGCTCATTTTTGACATAAGCCACTTTTCACCTTTAATGAATGAAATTCCAGGTAAAAACTCCTTTGCCATGAATAAGATCCAAATTCAACCAGTTCAGGCTAGTAAACCTGTTTGAAAGACCTTTTTTCAGTGAAATGCAGCTTAGTGCAAAAACAGGCTGCTCTCGCTCTGAAACGCTCATTTTTCACATAAGCCACTTTTCAGCCTTAGGCGACTGTACAGTGCTAAAACAGCCTCCAATCGCTCTGAAACGCTCATTTTTCACATAAGCCACTTTTCAGCCTTAGGCGACTGTACAGTGCTAAAACAGCCTCCAATCGCTCTGAAACGCTCATTTTTGACATAAGCCACTTTTCACCTTTAATGAATGAAATTCCAGGTAAAAACTCCTTTGCCATGAAGAAGATCCAAATTCAACCAGTTCAGGCTAGTAAACCTGTTTGAAAGACCTTTTTTCAGTGAAATGCAGCTTAGTGCAAAAACAGGCTGCTCTCGCTCTGAAACGCTCATTTTTCACATAAGCCACTTTTCAGCCTTAGGCGACTGTACAGTGCAAAAACAGCCTCCTCTCGCTCTGAAACGCTCATTTTTCACATAAGCCACTTTTCAGCCTTAGGCGACTGTACAGTGCTAAAACAGCCTCCAATCGCTCTGAAACGCTCATTTTTGACATAAGCCACTTTTCACCTTTAATGAATGAAATTCCAGGTAAAAACTCCTTTGCCATGAAGAAGATCCAAATTCAACCAGTTCAGGCTAGTAAACCTGTTTGAAAGACCTTTTTTCAGTGAAATGCAGCTTAGTGCAAAAACAGGCTGCTCTCGCTCTGAAACGCTCATTTTTCACATAAGCCACTTTTCAGCCTTATAGGCGACTGTACAGTGCAAAAACAGCCTCCTCTCGCTCTGAAACGCTCATTTTTCACATAAGCCACTTTTCAGCCTTAGGCGACTGTACAGTGCTAAAACAGCCTCCTATCGCTCTGAAACGCTCATTTTTGACATAACCCACTTTTCAGCCTTAATGAATTAAATTCCAGGTAAAAACTCCTTTGCCATGAAGAAGATCCAAATTCAACAAGTTCAGGCTAGTAAACCTGTTTGAAAGACCTTTTTTCAGTGAAATGCAGCTTAGTGCAAAAACAGGCTGCTCTCGCTCTGAAACGCTCATTTTTCACATAAGCCACTTTTCAGCCTTAGGAGACTGTACAGTGCTAAAACAGCCTCCTATCGCTCTGAAACGCTCATTTTTGACATAACCCACTTTTCACCCTTAATGAATGAAATTCCAGGTAAAAACTCCTTTGCCGTGAAGAAGATCCAAATTCAACCAGTTCAGGCTAGTAAACCTGTTTGAAAGACCTTTTTTCAGTGAAATGCAGCTTAGTGCAAAAACAGGCTGCTCTCGCTCTGAAACGCTCATTTTTCACATAAGCCACTTTTCAGCCTTAGGAGACTGTACAGTGCTAAAACAGCCTCCTATCGCTCTGAAACGCTCATTTTTCACATAAGCCACTTTTCAGCGCTAAAACAGCCTCCAATCGCTCTGAAACGCTCATTTTTGACATAAGCCACTTTTCACCTTTAATGAATGAAATTCCAGGTAAAAACTCCTTTGCCATGAAGAAGATCCAAATTCAACCAGTTCAGGCTAGTAAACCTGTTTGAAAGACCTTTTTTCAGTGAAATGCAGCTTAGTGCAAAAACAGGCTGCTCTCGCTCTGAAACGCTCATTTTTCACATAAGCCACTTTTCAGCGCTAAAACAGCCTCCAATCGCTCTGAAACGCTCATTTTTGACATAAGCCACTTTTCACCTTTAATGAATGAAATTCCAGGTAAAAACTCCTTTGCCATGAAGAAGATCCAAATTCATCCAGTTCAGGCTAGTAAACCTGGTTGAAAGACCTTTTTTCAGTGAAATGCAGCTTAGTGCCAAAACAGGCTGCTCTCGCTCTGAAACGCTCATTTTTCACATAAGCCACTTTTCAGCCTTAATGAATTAAATTCCAGGTAAAAACTCCTTTGCCATGAAGAAGATCCAAATTCAACAAGTTCAGGCTAGTAAACCTGTTTGAAAGACCTTTTTTCAGTGAAATGCAGCTTAGTGCAAAAACAGGCTGCCCTCGCTCTGAAACGCTCATTTTTCACATAAGCCACTTTTCAGCCTTAGGCGACTGTGCAGTGCTAAAACAGCCTCCTATCGCTCTGAAACGCTCATTTTTGACATAAGCCACTTTTCACCCTTAATGAATGAAATTCCAGGTAAAAACTCCTTTGCCGTGAAGAAGATCCAAATTCAACCAGTTCAGGCTAGTAAACCTGTTTGAAAGACCTTTTTTCAGTGAAATGCAGCTTAGTGCAAAAACAGGCTGCTCTCGCTCTGAAACGCTCATTTTTCACATAAGCCACTTTTCAGGGCTAAAACAGCCTCCAATCGCTCTGAAACGCTCATTTTTGACATAAGCCACTTTTCACCTTTAATGAATGAAATTCCAGGTAAAAACTCCTTTGCCATGAAGAAGATCCAAATTCAACCAGTTCAGGCTAGTAAACCTGTTTGAAAGACCTTTTTTCAGTGAAATGCAGCTTAGTGCAAAAACAGGCTGCTCTCGCTCTGAAACGCTCATTTTTCACATAAGCCACTTTTCAGCGCTAAAACAGCCTCCTATCGCTCTGAAACGCTCATTTTTGACATAAGCCACTTTTCAGCCTTAATGAATTAAATTCCAGGTAAAAACTCCTTTGCCATGAAGAAGATCCAAATTCAACCAGTTCAGGCTAGTAAACCTGTTTGAAAGACCTTTTTTCAGTGAAATGCAGCTTAGTGCAAAAACAGGCTGCTCTCGCTCTGAAACGCTCATTTTTCACATAAGCCACTTTTCAGCGCTAAAACAGCCTCCAATCGCTCTGAAACGCTCATTTTTGACATAAGCCACTTTTCAGCCTTAGGCGACTGTACAGTGCTAAAACAGCCTCCAATCGCTCTGAAACGCTCATTTTTGACATAAGCCACTTTTCACCTTTAATGAATGAAATTCCAGGTAAAAACTCCTTTGCCTTGAAGAAGATCCAAATTCAACCAGTTCAGGCTAGTAAACCTGTTTGAAAGACCTTTTTTCAGTGAAATGCAGCTTAGTGCAAAAACAGGCTGCTCTCGCTCTGAAACGCTCATTTTTCACATAAGCCACTTTTCAGCCTTAGGCGACTGTACAGTGCTAAAACAGCCTCCAATCGCTCTGAAACGCTCATTTTTGACATAAGCCACTTTTCACCTTTAATGAATGAAATTCCAGGTAAAAACTCCTTTGCCTTGAAGAAGATCCAAATTCAACCAGTTCAGGCTAGTAAACCTGTTTGAAAGACCTTTTTTCAGTGAAATGCAGCTTAGTGCAAAAACAGGCTGCTCTCGCTCTGAAACGCTCATTTTTCACATAAGCCACTTTTCAGCCTTAGGCGACTGAGTGCAAAAACAGGCTGCTCTCGCTCTGAAACGCTCATTTTTCACATAAGCCACTTTTCAGCGCTAAAACAGCCTCCAATCGCTCTGAAACGCTCATTTTTGACATAAGCCACTTTTCACCTTTAATGAATGAAATTCCAGGTAAAAACTCCTTTGCCATGAAGAAGATCCAAATTCAACCAGTTCAGGCTAGTAAACCTGTTTGAAAGACCTTTTTTCAGTGAAATGCAGCTTAGTGCAAAAACAGGCTGCTCTCGCTCTGAAACGCTCATTTTTCACATAAGCCACTTTTCAGCGCTAAAACAGCCTCCAATCGCTCTGAAACGCTCATTTTTGACATAAGCCACTTTTCACCTTTAATGAATGAAATTCCAGGTAAAAACTCCTTTGCCATGAAGAAGATCCAAATTCATCCAGTTCAGGCTAGTAAACCTGGTTGAAAGACCTTTTTTCAGTGAAATGCAGCTTAGTGCCAAAACAGGCTGCTCTCGCTCTGAAACGCTCATTTTTCACATAAGCCACTTTTCAGCCTTATAGGCGACTGTACAGTGCAAAAACAGCCTCCTCTCGCTCTGAAACGCTCATTTTTCACATAAGCCACTTTTCAGCCTTAGGCGACTGTACAGTGCTAAAACAGCCTCCTATCGCTCTGAAACGCTCATTTTTGACATAACCCACTTTTCAGCCTTAATGAATGAAATTCCAGGTAAAAACTCCTTTGCCATGAAGAAGATCCAAATTCAACCAGTTCAGGCTAGTAAACCTGTTTGAAAGACCTTTTTTCAGTGAAATGCAGCTTAGTGCAAAAACAGGCTGCTCTCGCTCTGAAACGCTCATTTTTCACATAAGCCACTTTTCAGCCTTAGGAGACTGTACAGTGCTAAAACAGCCTCCTATCGCTCTGAAACGCTCATTTTTGACATAACCCACTTTTCAGCCTTAATGAATTAAATTCCAGGTAAAAACTCATTTGCCATGAAGAAGATCCAAATTCAACCAGTTCAGGCTAGTAAACCTGTTTGAAAGACCTTTTTTCAGTGAAATGCAGCTTAGTGCAAAAACAGGCTGCTCTCGCTCTGAAACGCTCATTTTTCACATAAGCCACTTTTCAGCCTTAGGCGACTGTACAGTGCTAAAACAGCCTCCAATCGCTCTGAAACGCTCATTTTTGACATAAGCCACTTTTCACCTTTAATGAATGAAATTCCAGGTAAAAACTCCTTTGCCTTGAAGAAGATCCAAATTCAACCAGTTCAGGCTAGTAAACCTGTTTGAAAGACCTTTTTTCAGTGAAATGCAGCTTAGTGCAAAAACAGGCTGCTCTCGCTCTGAAACGCTCATTTTTCACATAAGCCACTTTTCAGCCTTAGGCGACTGTACAGTGCAAAAACAGGCTGCTCTCGCTCTGAAACGCTCATTTTTCACATAAGCCACTTTTCAGCGCTAAAACAGCCTCCAATCGCTCTGAAACGCTCATTTTTGACATAAGCCACTTTTCACCTTTAATGAATGAAATTCCAGGTAAAAACTCCTTTGCCATGAAGAAGATCCAAATTCAACCAGTTCAGGCTAGTAAACCTGTTTGAAAGACCTTTTTTCAGTGAAATGCAGCTTAGTGCAAAAACAGGCTGCTCTCGCTCTGAAACGCTCATTTTTCACATAAGCCACTTTTCAGCGCTAAAACAGCCTCCAATCGCTCTGAAACGCTCATTTTTGACATAAGCCACTTTTCACCTTTAATGAATGAAATTCCAGGTAAAAACTCCTTTGCCATGAAGAAGATCCAAATTCATCCAGTTCAGGCTAGTAAACCTGGTTGAAAGACCTTTTTTCAGTGAAATGCAGCTTAGTGCCAAAACAGGCTGCTCTCGCTCTGAAACGCTCATTTTTCACATAAGCCACTTTTCAGCCTTATAGGCGACTGTACAGTGCAAAAACAGCCTCCTCTCGCTCTGAAACGCTCATTTTTCACATAAGCCACTTTTCAGCCTTAGGCGACTGTACAGTGCTAAAACAGCCTCCTATCGCTCTGAAACGCTCATTTTTGACATAACCCACTTTTCAGCCTTAATGAATGAAATTCCAGGTAAAAACTCCTTTGCCATGAAGAAGATCCAAATTCAACCAGTTCAGGCTAGTAAACCTGTTTGAAAGACCTTTTTTCAGTGAAATGCAGCTTAGTGCAAAAACAGGCTGCTCTCGCTCTGAAACGCTCATTTTTCACATAAGCCACTTTTCAGCCTTAGGAGACTGTACAGTGCTAAAACAGCCTCCTATCGCTCTGAAACGCTCATTTTTGACATAACCCACTTTTCAGCCTTAATGAATTAAATTCCAGGTAAAAACTCATTTGCCATGAAGAAGATCCAAATTCAACCAGTTCAGGCTAGTAAACCTGTTTGAAAGACCTTTTTTCAGTGAAATGCAGCTTAGTGCAAAAACAGGCTGCTCTCGCTCTGAAACGCTCATTTTTCACATAAGCCACTTTTCAGCGCTAAAACAGCCTCCAATCGCTCTGAAACGCTCATTTTTGACATAAGCCACTTTTCACCTTTAATGAATGAAATTCCAGGTAAAAACTCCTTTGCCATGAATAAGATCCAAATTCAACCAGTTCAGGCTAGTAAACCTGTTTGAAAGACCTTTTTTCAGTGAAATGCAGCTTAGTGCAAAAACAGGCTGCTCTCGCTCTGAAACGCTCATTTTTCACATAAGCCACTTTTCAGCCTTAGGCGACTGTACAGTGCTAAAACAGCCTCCAATCGCTCTGAAACGCTCATTTTTGACATAAGCCACTTTTCAGCCTTAGGCGACTGTACAGTGCTAAAACAGCCTCCAATCGCTCTGAAACGCTCATTTTTGACATAAGCCACTTTTCACCTTTAATGAATGAAATTCCAGGTAAAAACTCCTTTGCCATGAAGAAGATCCAAATTCAACCAGTTCAGGCTAGTAAACCTGTTTGAAAGACCTTTTTTCAGTGAAATGCAGCTTAGTGCAAAAACAGGCTGCTCTCGCTCTGAAACGCTCATTTTTCACATAAGCCACTTTTCAGCCTTAGGCGACTGTGCAGTGCTAAAACAGCCTCCAATCGCTCTGAAACGCTCATTTTTCACATAAGCCACTTTTCACCTTTAATGAATGAAATTCCAGGTAAAAACTCCTTTGCCATGAAGAAGATCCAAATTCAACCAGTTCAGGCTAGTAATCCTGTTTGAAAGACCTTTTTTCAGTGAAATGCAGCTTAGTGCAAAAACAGGCTGCTCTCGCTCTGAAACGCTCATTTTTCACATAAGCCACTTTTCAGCGCTAAAACAGCCTCCAATCGCTCTGAAACGCTCATTTTTGACATAAGCCACTTTTCACCTTTAATAAATGAAATTCCAGGTAAAAACTCCTTTGCCATGAAGAAGATCCAAATTCATCCAGTTCAGGCTAGTAAACCTGGTTGAAAGACCTTTTTTCAGTGAAATGCAGCTTAGTGCCAAAACAGGCTGCTCTCGCTCTGAAACGCTCATTTTTCACATAAGCCACTTTTCAGCCTTATAGGCGACTGTACAGTGCAAAAACAGCCTCCTCTCGCTCTGAAACGCTCATTTTTCACATAAGCCACTTTTCAGCCTTAGGCGACTGTACAGTGCAAAAACAGCCTCCTCTCGCTCTGAAACGCTCATTTTTCACATAAGCCACTTTTCAGCCTTAGGCGACTGTACAGTGCTAAAACAGCCTCCAATCGCTCTGACACGCTCATTTTTGACATAAGCCACTTTTCACCTTTAATGAATGAAATTCCAGGTAAAAACTCCTTTGCCATGAAGAAGATCCAAATTCAACCAGTTCAGGCTAGTAAACCTGTTTGAAAGACCTTTTTTCAGTGAAATGCAGCTTAGTGCAAAAACAGGCTGCTCTCGCTCTGAAACGCTCATTTTTCACATAAGCCACTTTTCAGCCTTATAGGCGACTGTACAGTGCAAAAACAGCCTCCTCTCGCTCTGAAACGCTCATTTTTCACATAAGCCACTTTTCAGCCTTAGGCGACTGTACAGTGCTAAAACAGCCTCCTATCGCTCTGAAACGCTCATTTTTGACATAACCCACTTTTCAGCCTTAATGAATTAAATTCCAGGTAAAAACTCCTTTGCCATGAAGAAGATCCAAATTCAACAAGTTCAGGCTAGTAAACCTGTTTGAAAGACCTTTTTTCAGTGAAATGCAGCTTAGTGCAAAAACAGGCTGCTCTCGCTCTGAAACGCTCATTTTTCACATAAGCCACTTTTCAGCCTTAGGAGACTGTACAGTGCTAAAACAGCCTCCTATCGCTCTGAAACGCTCATTTTTGACATAACCCACTTTTCACCCTTAATGAATGAAATTCCAGGTAAAAACTCCTTTGCCGTGAAGAAGATCCAAATTCAACCAGTTCAGGCTAGTAAACCTGTTTGAAAGACCTTTTTTCAGTGAAATGCAGCTTAGTGCAAAAACAGGCTGCTCTCGCTCTGAAACGCTCATTTTTCACATAAGCCACTTTTCAGCCTTAGGAGACTGTACAGTGCTAAAACAGCCTCCTATCGCTCTGAAACGCTCATTTTTCACATAAGCCACTTTTCAGCGCTAAAACAGCCTCCAATCGCTCTGAAACGCTCATTTTTGACATAAGCCACTTTTCACCTTTAATGAATGAAATTCCAGGTAAAAACTCCTTTGCCATGAAGAAGATCCAAATTCAACCAGTTCAGGCTAGTAAACCTGTTTGAAAGACCTTTTTTCAGTGAAATGCAGCTTAGTGCAAAAACAGGCTGCTCTCGCTCTGAAACGCTCATTTTTCACATAAGCCACTTTTCAGCGCTAAAACAGCCTCCAATCGCTCTGAAACGCTCATTTTTGACATAAGCCACTTTTCACCTTTAATGAATGAAATTCCAGGTAAAAACTCCTTTGCCATGAAGAAGATCCAAATTCATCCAGTTCAGGCTAGTAAACCTGGTTGAAAGACCTTTTTTCAGTGAAATGCAGCTTAGTGCCAAAACAGGCTGCTCTCGCTCTGAAACGCTCATTTTTCACATAATGCAATTTTCAGCGCTAAAACAGCCTCCAATCGCTCTGAAACGCTCATTTTTGACATAAGCCACTTTTCACCTTTAATGAATGAAATTCCAGGTAAAAACTCCTTTGCCATGAAGAAGATCCAAATTCATCCAGTTCAGGCTAGTAAACCTGGTTGAAAGACCTTTTTTCAGTGAAATGCAGCTTAGTGCCAAAACAGGCTGCTCTCGCTCTGAAACGCTCATTTTTCACATAAGCCACTTTTCAGCTTTATAGGCGACTGTACAGTGCAAAAACAGCCTCCTCTCGCTCTGAAACGCTCATTTTTCACATAAGCCACTTTTCAGCCTTAGGCGACTGTACAGTGCTAAAACAGCCTCCAATCGCTCTGAAACGCTCATTTTTGACATAAGCCACTTTTCACCTTTAATGAATGAAATTCCAGGTAAAAACTCCTTTGCCATGAAGAAGATCCAAATTCAACCAGTTCAGGCTAGTAAACCTGTTTGAAAGACCTTTTTTCAGTGAAATGCAGCTTAGTGCAAAAACAGGCTGCTCTCGCTCTGAAACGCTCATTTTTCACATAAGCCACTTTTCAGCCTTAGGCGACTGTACAGTGCTAAAACAGCCTCCAATCGCTCTGAAACGCTCATTTTTGACATAAGCCACTTTTCACCTTTAATGAATGAAATTCCAGGTAAAAACTCCTTTGCCATGAAGAAGATCCAAATTCAACCAGTTCAGGCTAGTAAACCTGTTTGAAAGACCTTTTTTCAGTGAAATGCAGCTTAGTGCAAAAACAGGCTGCTCTCGCTCTGAAACGCTCATTTTTCACATAAGCCACTTTTCAGCCTTAGGCGACTGTGCAGTGCTAAAACAGCCTCCTATCGCTCTGAAACGCTCATTTTTCACATAAGCCACTTTTCACCTTTAATGAATGAAATTCCAGGTAAAAACTCCTTTGCCATGAAGAAGATCCAAATTCAACCAGTTCAGGCTAGTAATCCTGTTTGAAAGACCTTTTTTCAGTGAAATGCAGCTTAGTGCAAAAACAGGCTGCTCTCGCTCTGAAACGCTCATTTTTCACATAAGCCACTTTTCAGCGCTAAAACAGCCTCCAATCGCTCTGAAACGCTCATTTTTGACATAAGCCACTTTTCACCTTTAATAAATGAAATTCCAGGTAAAAACTCCTTTGCCATGAAGAAGATCCAAATTCATCCAGTTCAGGCTAGTAAACCTGGTTGAAAGACCTTTTTTCAGTGAAATGCAGCTTAGTGCCAAAACAGGCTGCTCTCGCTCTGAAACGCTCATTTTTCACATAAGCCACTTTTCAGCGCTAAAACAGCCTCCAATCGCTCTGAAACGCTCATTTTTGACATAAGCCACTTTTCACCTTTAATGAATGAAATTCCAGGTAAAAACTCCTTTGCCATGAAGAAGATCCAAATTCAACCAGTTCAGGCTAGTAAACCTGTTTGAAAGACCTTTTTTCAGTGAAATGCAGCTTAGTGCAAAAACAGGCTGCTCTCGCTCTGAAACGCTCATTTTTCACATAAGCCACTTTTCAGCGCTAAAACAGCCTCCAATCGCTCTGAAACGCTCATTTTTGACATAAGCCACTTTTCACCTTTAATGAATGAAATTCCAGGTAAAAACTCCTTTGCCATGAAGAAGATCCAAATTCATCCAGTTCAGGCTAGTAAACCTGGTTGAAAGACCTTTTTTCAGTGAAATGCAGCTTAGTGCCAAAACAGGCTGCTCTCGCTCTGAAACGCTCATTTTTCACATAAGCCACTTTTCAGCTTTATAGGCGACTGTACAGTGCAAAAACAGCCTCCTCTCGCTCTGAAACGCTCATTTTTCACATAAGCCACTTTTCAGCCTTAGGCGACTGTACAGTGCTAAAACAGCCTCCAATCGCTCTGAAACGCTCATTTTTGACATAAGCCACTTTTCACCTTTAATGAATGAAATTCCAGGTAAAAACTCCTTTGCCATGAAGAAGATCCAAATTCAACCAGTTCAGGCTAGTAAACCTGTTTGAAAGACCTTTTTTCAGTGAAATGCAGCTTAGTGCAAAAACAGGCTGCTCTCGCTCTGAAACGCTCATTTTTCACATAAGCCACTTTTCAGCCTTAGGCGACTGTACAGTGCTAAAACAGCCTCCAATCGCTCTGAAACGCTCATTTTTGACATAAGCCACTTTTCACCTTTAATGAATGAAATTCCAGGTAAAAACTCCTTTGCCATGAAGAAGATCCAAATTCAACCAGTTCAGGCTAGTAAACCTGTTTGAAAGACCTTTTTTCAGTGAAATGCAGCTTAGTGCAAAAACAGGCTGCTCTCGCTCTGAAACGCTCATTTTTCACATAAGCCACTTTTCAGCCTTAGGCGACTGTGCAGTGCTAAAACAGCCTCCTATCGCTCTGAAACGCTCATTTTTCACATAAGCCACTTTTCACCTTTAATGAATGAAATTCCAGGTAAAAACTCCTTTGCCATGAAGAAGATCCAAATTCAACCAGTTCAGGCTAGTAATCCTGTTTGAAAGACCTTTTTTCAGTGAAATGCAGCTTAGTGCAAAAACAGGCTGCTCTCGCTCTGAAACGCTCATTTTTCACATAAGCCACTTTTCAGCGCTAAAACAGCCTCCAATCGCTCTGAAACGCTCATTTTTGACATAAGCCACTTTTCACCTTTAATAAATGAAATTCCAGGTAAAAACTCCTTTGCCATGAAGAAGATCCAAATTCATCCAGTTCAGGCTAGTAAACCTGGTTGAAAGACCTTTTTTCAGTGAAATGCAGCTTAGTGCCAAAACAGGCTGCTCTCGCTCTGAAACGCTCATTTTTCACATAAGCCACTTTTCAGCCTTATAGGCGACTGTACAGTGCAAAAACAGCCTCCTCTCGCTCTGAAACGCTCATTTTTCACATAAGCCACTTTTCAGCCTTAGGCGACTGTACAGTGCAAAAACAGCCTCCTCTCGCTCTGAAACGCTCATTTTTCACATAAGCCACTTTTCAGCCTTAGGCGACTGTACAGTGCTAAAACAGCCTCCAATCGCTCTGAAACGCTCATTTTTGACATAAGCCACTTTTCACCTTTAATGAATGAAATTCCAGGTAAAAACTCCTTTGCCATGAAGAAGATCCAAATTCAACCAGTTCAGGCTAGTAAACCTGTTTGAAAGACCTTTTTTCAGTGAAATGCAGCTTAGTGCAAAAACAGGCTGCTCTCGCTCTGAAACGCTCATTTTTCACATAAGCCACTTTTCAGCCTTATAGGCGACTGTACAGTGCAAAAACAGCCTCCTCTCGCTCTGAAACGCTCATTTTTCACATAAGCCACTTTTCAGCCTTAGGCGACTGTACAGTGCTAAAACAGCCTCCTATCGCTCTGAAACGCTCATTTTTGACATAAGCCACTTTTCACCTTTAATGAATGAAATTCCAGGTAAAAACTCCTTTGCCATGAAGAAGATCCAAATTCATCCAGTTCAGGCTAGTAAACCTGGTTGAAAGACCTTTTTTCAGTGAAATGCAGCTTAGTGCCAAAACAGGCTGCTCTCGCTCTGAAACGCTCATTTTTCACATAAGCCACTTTTCAGCCTTATAGGCGACTGTACAGTGCAAAAACAGCCTCCTCTCGCTCTGAAACGCTCATTTTTCACATAAGCCACTTTTCAGCCTTAGGCGACTGTACAGTGCTAAAACAGCCTCCTATCGCTCTGAAACGCTCATTTTTGACATAACCCACTTTTCAGCCTTAATGAATGAAATTCCAGGTAAAAACTCCTTTGCCATGAAGAAGATCCAAATTCAACCAGTTCAGGCTAGTAAACCTGTTTGAAAGACCTTTTTTCAGTGAAATGCAGCTTAGTGCAAAAACAGGCTGCTCTCGCTCTGAAACGCTCATTTTTCACATAAGCCACTTTTCAGCCTTAGGAGACTGTACAGTGCTAAAACAGCCTCCTATCGCTCTGAAACGCTCATTTTTGACATAACCCACTTTTCAGCCTTAATGAATTAAATTCCAGGTAAAAACTCATTTGCCATGAAGAAGATCCAAATTCAACCAGTTCAGGCTAGTAAACCTGTTTGAAAGACCTTTTTTCAGTGAAATGCAGCTTAGTGCAAAAACAGGCTGCTCTCGCTCTGAAACGCTCATTTTTCACATAAGCCACTTTTCAGCCTTAGGAGACTGTACAGTGCTAAAACAGCCTCCTATCGCTCTGAAACGCTCATTTTTGACATAACCCACTTTTCACCCTTAATGAATGAAATTCCAGGTAAAAACTCCTTTGCCGTGAAGAAGATCCAAATTCAACCAGTTCAGGCTAGTAAACCTGTTTGAAAGACCTTTTTTCAGTGAAATGCAGCTTAGTGCAAAAACAGGCTGCTCTCGCTCTGAAACGCTCATTTTTCACATAAGCCACTTTTCAGCCTTAGGAGACTGTACAGTGCTAAAACAGCCTCCTATCGCTCTGAAACGCTCATTTTTCACATAAGCCACTTTTCACCTTTAATGAATGAAATTCCAGGTAAAAACTCCTTTGCCATGAAGAAGATCCAAATTCATCCAGTTCAGGCTAGTAAACCTGATTGAAAGACCTTTTTTCAGTGAAATGCAGCTTAGTGCAAAAACAGGCTGCTCTCGCTCTGAAACGCTCATTTTTCACATAATGCAATTTTCAGCGCTAAAACAGCCTCCAATCGCTCTGAAACGCTCATTTTTCACATAAGCCACTTTTCAGCCTTATAGGCGACTGTACAGTGCAAAAACAGCCTCCTCTCGCTCTGAAACGCTCATTTTTCACATAAGCCACTTTTCAGCCTTAGGCGACTGTACAGTGCTAAAACAGCCTCCTATCGCTCTGAAACGCTCATTTTTGACATAACCCACTTTTCACCCTTAATGAATGAAATTCCAGGTAAAAACTCCTTTGCCGTGAAGAAGATCCAAATTCAACCAGTTCAGGCTAGTAAACCTGTTTGAAAGACCTTTTTTCAGTGAAATGCAGCTTAGTGCAAAAACAGGCTGCTCTCGCTCTGAAACGCTCATTTTTCACATAAGCCACTTTTCAGCCTTAGGAGACTGTACAGTGCAAAAACAGCCTCCTATCGCTCTGAAACGCTCATTTTTCACATAAGCCACTTTTCAGCGCTAAAACAGCCTCCAATCGCTCTGAAACGCTCATTTTTGACATAAGCCACTTTTCACCTTTAATGAATGAAATTCCAGGTAAAAACTCCTTTGCCATGAAGAAGATCCAAATTCAACCAGTTCAGGCTAGTAAACCTGTTTGAAAGACCTTTTTTCAGTGAAATGCAGCTTAGTGCAAAAACAGGCTGCTCTCGCTCTGAAACGCTCATTTTTCACATAAGCCACTTTTCAGCCTTAGGCGACTGTACAGTGCTAAAACAGCCTCCAATCGCTCTGAAACGCTCATTTTTGACATAAGCCACTTTTCACCTTTAATGAATGAAATTCCAGGTAAAAACTCCTTTGCCATGAAGAAGATCCAAATTCAACCAGTTCAGGCTAGTAAACCTGTTTGAAAGACCTTTTTTCAGTGAAATGCAGCTTAGTGCAAAAACAGGCTGCTCTCGCTCTGAAACGCTCATTTTTCACATAAGCCACTTTTCAGCCTTATAGGCGACTGTACAGTGCAAAAACAGCCTCCTCTCGCTCTGAAACGCTCATTTTTCACATAAGCCACTTTTCAGCCTTAGGCGACTGTACAGTGCTAAAACAGCCTCCTATCGCTCTGAAACGCTCATTTTTGACATAAGCCACTTTTCACCTTTAATGAATGAAATTCCAGGTAAAAACTCCTTTGCCATGAAGAAGATCCAAATTCATCCAGTTCAGGCTAGTAAACCTGGTTGAAAGACCTTTTTTCAGTGAAATGCAGCTTAGTGCCAAAACAGGCTGCTCTCGCTCTGAAACGCTCATTTTTCACATAAGCCACTTTTCAGCCTTATAGGCGACTGTACAGTGCAAAAACAGCCTCCTCTCGCTCTGAAACGCTCATTTTTCACATAAGCCACTTTTCAGCCTTAGGCGACTGTACAGTGCTAAAACAGCCTCCTATCGCTCTGAAACGCTCATTTTTGACATAACCCACTTTTCAGCCTTAATGAATGAAATTCCAGGTAAAAACTCCTTTGCCATGAAGAAGATCCAAATTCAACCAGTTCAGGCTAGTAAACCTGTTTGAAAGACCTTTTTTCAGTGAAATGCAGCTTAGTGCAAAAACAGGCTGCTCTCGCTCTGAAACGCTCATTTTTCACATAAGCCACTTTTCAGCCTTAGGAGACTGTACAGTGCTAAAACAGCCTCCTATCGCTCTGAAACGCTCATTTTTGACATAACCCACTTTTCAGCCTTAATGAATTAAATTCCAGGTAAAAACTCATTTGCCATGAAGAAGATCCAAATTCAACCAGTTCAGGCTAGTAAACCTGTTTGAAAGACCTTTTTTCAGTGAAATGCAGCTTAGTGCAAAAACAGGCTGCTCTCGCTCTGAAACGCTCATTTTTCACATAAGCCACTTTTCAGCCTTAGGAGACTGTACAGTGCTAAAACAGCCTCCTATCGCTCTGAAACGCTCATTTTTGACATAACCCACTTTTCACCCTTAATGAATGAAATTCCAGGTAAAAACTCCTTTGCCGTGAAGAAGATCCAAATTCAACCAGTTCAGGCTAGTAAACCTGTTTGAAAGACCTTTTTTCAGTGAAATGCAGCTTAGTGCAAAAACAGGCTGCTCTCGCTCTGAAACGCTCATTTTTCACATAAGCCACTTTTCAGCCTTAGGCGACTGTACAGTGCTAAAACAGCCTCCAATCGCTCTGAAACGCTCATTTTTGACATAAGCCACTTTTCACCTTTAATGAATGAAATTCCAGGTAAAAACTCCTTTGCCATGAAGAAGATCCAAATTCAACCAGTTCAGGCTAGTAAACCTGTTTGAAAGACCTTTTTTCAGTGAAATGCAGCTTAGTGCAAAAACAGGCTGCTCTCGCTCTGAAACGCTCATTTTTCACATAAGCCACTTTTCAGCCTTAGGCGACTGTGCAGTGCTAAAACAGCCTCCTATCGCTCTGAAACGCTCATTTTTCACATAAGCCACTTTTCACCTTTAATGAATGAAATTCCAGGTAAAAACTCCTTTGCCATGAAGAAGATCCAAATTCAACCAGTTCAGGCTAGTAATCCTGTTTGAAAGACCTTTTTTCAGTGAAATGCAGCTTAGTGCAAAAACAGGCTGCTCTCGCTCTGAAACGCTCATTTTTCACATAAGCCACTTTTCAGCGCTAAAACAGCCTCCAATCGCTCTGAAACGCTCATTTTTGACATAAGCCACTTTTCACCTTTAATAAATGAAATTCCAGGTAAAAACTCCTTTGCCATGAAGAAGATCCAAATTCATCCAGTTCAGGCTAGTAAACCTGGTTGAAAGACCTTTTTTCAGTGAAATGCAGCTTAGTGCCAAAACAGGCTGCTCTCGCTCTGAAACGCTCATTTTTCACATAAGCCACTTTTCAGCGCTAAAACAGCCTCCAATCGCTCTGAAACGCTCATTTTTGACATAAGCCACTTTTCACCTTTAATGAATGAAATTCCAGGTAAAAACTCCTTTGCCATGAAGAAGATCCAAATTCAACCAGTTCAGGCTAGTAAACCTGTTTGAAAGACCTTTTTTCAGTGAAATGCAGCTTAGTGCAAAAACAGGCTGCTCTCGCTCTGAAACGCTCATTTTTCACATAAGCCACTTTTCAGCGCTAAAACAGCCTCCAATCGCTCTGAAACGCTCATTTTTGACATAAGCCACTTTTCACCTTTAATGAATGAAATTCCAGGTAAAAACTCCTTTGCCATGAAGAAGATCCAAATTCATCCAGTTCAGGCTAGTAAACCTGGTTGAAAGACCTTTTTTCAGTGAAATGCAGCTTAGTGCCAAAACAGGCTGCTCTCGCTCTGAAACGCTCATTTTTCACATAAGCCACTTTTCAGCTTTATAGGCGACTGTACAGTGCAAAAACAGCCTCCTCTCGCTCTGAAACGCTCATTTTTCACATAAGCCACTTTTCAGCCTTAGGCGACTGTACAGTGCTAAAACAGCCTCCAATCGCTCTGAAACGCTCATTTTTGACATAAGCCACTTTTCACCTTTAATGAATGAAATTCCAGGTAAAAACTCCTTTGCCATGAAGAAGATCCAAATTCAACCAGTTCAGGCTAGTAAACCTGTTTGAAAGACCTTTTTTCAGTGAAATGCAGCTTAGTGCAAAAACAGGCTGCTCTCGCTCTGAAACGCTCATTTTTCACATAAGCCACTTTTCAGCCTTAGGCGACTGTACAGTGCTAAAACAGCCTCCAATCGCTCTGAAACGCTCATTTTTGACATAAGCCACTTTTCACCTTTAATGAATGAAATTCCAGGTAAAAACTCCTTTGCCATGAAGAAGATCCAAATTCAACCAGTTCAGGCTAGTAAACCTGTTTGAAAGACCTTTTTTCAGTGAAATGCAGCTTAGTGCAAAAACAGGCTGCTCTCGCTCTGAAACGCTCATTTTTCACATAAGCCACTTTTCAGCCTTAGGCGACTGTGCAGTGCTAAAACAGCCTCCTATCGCTCTGAAACGCTCATTTTTCACATAAGCCACTTTTCACCTTTAATGAATGAAATTCCAGGTAAAAACTCCTTTGCCATGAAGAAGATCCAAATTCAACCAGTTCAGGCTAGTAATCCTGTTTGAAAGACCTTTTTTCAGTGAAATGCAGCTTAGTGCAAAAACAGGCTGCTCTCGCTCTGAAACGCTCATTTTTCACATAAGCCACTTTTCAGCGCTAAAACAGCCTCCAATCGCTCTGAAACGCTCATTTTTGACATAAGCCACTTTTCACCTTTAATAAATGAAATTCCAGGTAAAAACTCCTTTGCCATGAAGAAGATCCAAATTCATCCAGTTCAGGCTAGTAAACCTGGTTGAAAGACCTTTTTTCAGTGAAATGCAGCTTAGTGCCAAAACAGGCTGCTCTCGCTCTGAAACGCTCATTTTTCACATAAGCCACTTTTCAGCCTTATAGGCGACTGTACAGTGCAAAAACAGCCTCCTCTCGCTCTGAAACGCTCATTTTTCACATAAGCCACTTTTCAGCCTTAGGCGACTGTACAGTGCAAAAACAGCCTCCTCTCGCTCTGAAACGCTCATTTTTCACATAAGCCACTTTTCAGCCTTAGGCGACTGTACAGTGCTAAAACAGCCTCCAATCGCTCTGAAACGCTCATTTTTGACATAAGCCACTTTTCACCTTTAATGAATGAAATTCCAGGTAAAAACTCCTTTGCCATGAAGAAGATCCAAATTCAACCAGTTCAGGCTAGTAAACCTGTTTGAAAGACCTTTTTTCAGTGAAATGCAGCTTAGTGCAAAAACAGGCTGCTCTCGCTCTGAAACGCTCATTTTTCACATAAGCCACTTTTCAGCCTTATAGGCGACTGTACAGTGCAAAAACAGCCTCCTCTCGCTCTGAAACGCTCATTTTTCACATAAGCCACTTTTCAGCCTTAGGCGACTGTACAGTGCTAAAACAGCCTCCTATCGCTCTGAAACGCTCATTTTTGACATAACCCACTTTTCAGCCTTAATGAATGAAATTCCAGGTAAAAACTCCTTTGCCATGAAGAAGATCCAAATTCAACCAGTTCAGGCTAGTAAACCTGTTTGAAAGACCTTTTTTCAGTGAAATGCAGCTTAGTGCAAAAACAGGCTGCTCTCGCTCTGAAACGCTCATTTTTCACATAAGCCACTTTTCAGCCTTAGGAGACTGTACAGTGCTAAAACAGCCTCCTATCGCTCTGAAACGCTCATTTTTGACATAACCCACTTTTCAGCCTTAATGAATTAAATTCCAGGTAAAAACTCATTTGCCATGAAGAAGATCCAAATTCAACCAGTTCAGGCTAGTAAACCTGTTTGAAAGACCTTTTTTCAGTGAAATGCAGCTTAGTGCAAAAACAGGCTGCTCTCGCTCTGAAACGCTCATTTTTCACATAAGCCACTTTTCAGCCTTAGGAGACTGTACAGTGCTAAAACAGCCTCCTATCGCTCTGAAACGCTCATTTTTGACATAACCCACTTTTCACCCTTAATGAATGAAATTCCAGGTAAAAACTCCTTTGCCGTGAAGAAGATCCAAATTCAACCAGTTCAGGCTAGTAAACCTGTTTGAAAGACCTTTTTTCAGTGAAATGCAGCTTAGTGCAAAAACAGGCTGCTCTCGCTCTGAAACGCTCATTTTTCACATAAGCCACTTTTCAGCCTTAGGAGACTGTACAGTGCTAAAACAGCCTCCTATCGCTCTGAAACGCTCATTTTTCACATAAGCCACTTTTCACCTTTAATGAATGAAATTCCAGGTAAAAACTCCTTTGCCATGAAGAAGATCCAAATTCATCCAGTTCAGGCTAGTAAACCTGATTGAAAGACCTTTTTTCAGTGAAATGCAGCTTAGTGCAAAAACAGGCTGCTCTCGCTCTGAAACGCTCATTTTTCACATAATGCAATTTTCAGCGCTAAAACAGCCTCCAATCGCTCTGAAACGCTCATTTTTCACATAAGCCACTTTTCAGCCTTATAGGCGACTGTACAGTGCAAAAACAGCCTCCTCTCGCTCTGAAACGCTCATTTTTCACATAAGCCACTTTTCAGCCTTAGGCGACTGTACAGTGCTAAAACAGCCTCCTATCGCTCTGAAACGCTCATTTTTGACATAACCCACTTTTCACCCTTAATGAATGAAATTCCAGGTAAAAACTCCTTTGCCGTGAAGAAGATCCAAATTCAACCAGTTCAGGCTAGTAAACCTGTTTGAAAGACCTTTTTTCAGTGAAATGCAGCTTAGTGCAAAAACAGGCTGCTCTCGCTCTGAAACGCTCATTTTTCACATAAGCCACTTTTCAGCCTTAGGAGACTGTACAGTGCTAAAACAGCCTCCTATCGCTCTGAAACGCTCATTTTTCACATAAGCCACTTTTCAGCGCTAAAACAGCCTCCAATCGCTCTGAAACGCTCATTTTTGACATAAGCCACTTTTCACCTTTAATGAATGAAATTCCAGGTAAAAACTCCTTTGCCATGAAGAAGATCCAAATTCAACCAGTTCAGGCTAGTAAACCTGTTTGAAAGACCTTTTTTCAGTGAAATGCAGCTTAGTGCAAAAACAGGCTGCTCTCGCTCTGAAACGCTCATTTTTCACATAAGCCACTTTTCAGCCTTAGGCGACTGTACAGTGCTAAAACAGCCTCCAATCGCTCTGAAACGCTCATTTTTGACATAAGCCACTTTTCACCTTTAATGAATGAAATTCCAGGTAAAAACTCCTTTGCCATGAAGAAGATCCAAATTCAACCAGTTCAGGCTAGTAAACCTGTTTGAAAGACCTTTTTTCAGTGAAATGCAGCTTAGTGCAAAAACAGGCTGCTCTCGCTCTGAAACGCTCATTTTTCACATAAGCCACTTTTCAGCCTTAGGCGACTGTGCAGTGCTAAAACAGCCTCCTATCGCTCTGAAACGCTCATTTTTCACATAAGCCACTTTTCACCTTTAATGAATGAAATTCCAGGTAAAAACTCCTTTGCCATGAAGAAGATCCAAATTCAACCAGTTCAGGCTAGTAATCCTGTTTGAAAGACCTTTTTTCAGTGAAATGCAGCTTAGTGCAAAAACAGGCTGCTCTCGCTCTGAAACGCTCATTTTTCACATAAGCCACTTTTCAGCGCTAAAACAGCCTCCAATCGCTCTGAAACGCTCATTTTTGACATAAGCCACTTTTCACCTTTAATAAATGAAATTCCAGGTAAAAACTCCTTTGCCATGAAGAAGATCCAAATTCATCCAGTTCAGGCTAGTAAACCTGGTTGAAAGACCTTTTTTCAGTGAAATGCAGCTTAGTGCCAAAACAGGCTGCTCTCGCTCTGAAACGCTCATTTTTCACATAAGCCACTTTTCAGCCTTATAGGCGACTGTACAGTGCAAAAACAGCCTCCTCTCGCTCTGAAACGCTCATTTTTCACATAAGCCACTTTTCAGCCTTAGGCGACTGTACAGTGCAAAAACAGCCTCCTCTCGCTCTGAAACGCTCATTTTTCACATAAGCCACTTTTCAGCCTTAGGCGACTGTACAGTGCTAAAACAGCCTCCAATCGCTCTGAAACGCTCATTTTTGACATAAGCCACTTTTCACCTTTAATGAATGAAATTCCAGGTAAAAACTCCTTTGCCATGAAGAAGATCCAAATTCAACCAGTTCAGGCTAGTAAACCTGTTTGAAAGACCTTTTTTCAGTGAAATGCAGCTTAGTGCAAAAACAGGCTGCTCTCGCTCTGAAACGCTCATTTTTCACATAAGCCACTTTTCAGCCTTATAGGCGACTGTACAGTGCAAAAACAGCCTCCTCTCGCTCTGAAACGCTCATTTTTCACATAAGCCACTTTTCAGCCTTAGGCGACTGTACAGTGCTAAAACAGCCTCCTATCGCTCTGAAACGCTCATTTTTGACATAAGCCACTTTTCACCTTTAATGAATGAAATTCCAGGTAAAAACTCCTTTGCCATGAAGAAGATCCAAATTCATCCAGTTCAGGCTAGTAAACCTGGTTGAAAGACCTTTTTTCAGTGAAATGCAGCTTAGTGCCAAAACAGGCTGCTCTCGCTCTGAAACGCTCATTTTTCACATAAGCCACTTTTCAGCCTTATAGGCGACTGTACAGTGCAAAAACAGCCTCCTCTCGCTCTGAAACGCTCATTTTTCACATAAGCCACTTTTCAGCCTTAGGCGACTGTACAGTGCTAAAACAGCCTCCTATCGCTCTGAAACGCTCATTTTTGACATAACCCACTTTTCAGCCTTAATGAATGAAATTCCAGGTAAAAACTCCTTTGCCATGAAGAAGATCCAAATTCAACCAGTTCAGGCTAGTAAACCTGTTTGAAAGACCTTTTTTCAGTGAAATGCAGCTTAGTGCAAAAACAGGCTGCTCTCGCTCTGAAACGCTCATTTTTCACATAAGCCACTTTTCAGCCTTAGGAGACTGTACAGTGCTAAAACAGCCTCCTATCGCTCTGAAACGCTCATTTTTGACATAACCCACTTTTCAGCCTTAATGAATTAAATTCCAGGTAAAAACTCATTTGCCATGAAGAAGATCCAAATTCAACCAGTTCAGGCTAGTAAACCTGTTTGAAAGACCTTTTTTCAGTGAAATGCAGCTTAGTGCAAAAACAGGCTGCTCTCGCTCTGAAACGCTCATTTTTCACATAAGCCACTTTTCAGCCTTAGGAGACTGTACAGTGCTAAAACAGCCTCCTATCGCTCTGAAACGCTCATTTTTGACATAACCCACTTTTCACCCTTAATGAATGAAATTCCAGGTAAAAACTCCTTTGCCGTGAAGAAGATCCAAATTCAACCAGTTCAGGCTAGTAAACCTGTTTGAAAGACCTTTTTTCAGTGAAATGCAGCTTAGTGCAAAAACAGGCTGCTCTCGCTCTGAAACGCTCATTTTTCACATAAGCCACTTTTCAGCCTTAGGAGACTGTACAGTGCTAAAACAGCCTCCTATCGCTCTGAAACGCTCATTTTTCACATAAGCCACTTTTCACCTTTAATGAATGAAATTCCAGGTAAAAACTCCTTTGCCATGAAGAAGATCCAAATTCATCCAGTTCAGGCTAGTAAACCTGATTGAAAGACCTTTTTTCAGTGAAATGCAGCTTAGTGCAAAAACAGGCTGCTCTCGCTCTGAAACGCTCATTTTTCACATAATGCAATTTTCAGCGCTAAAACAGCCTCCAATCGCTCTGAAACGCTCATTTTTCACATAAGCCACTTTTCAGCCTTATAGGCGACTGTACAGTGCAAAAACAGCCTCCTCTCGCTCTGAAACGCTCATTTTTCACATAAGCCACTTTTCAGCCTTAGGCGACTGTACAGTGCTAAAACAGCCTCCTATCGCTCTGAAACGCTCATTTTTGACATAACCCACTTTTCACCCTTAATGAATGAAATTCCAGGTAAAAACTCCTTTGCCGTGAAGAAGATCCAAATTCAACCAGTTCAGGCTAGTAAACCTGTTTGAAAGACCTTTTTTCAGTGAAATGCAGCTTAGTGCAAAAACAGGCTGCTCTCGCTCTGAAACGCTCATTTTTCACATAAGCCACTTTTCAGCCTTAGGAGACTGTACAGTGCTAAAACAGCCTCCTATCGCTCTGAAACGCTCATTTTTCACATAAGCCACTTTTCAGCGCTAAAACAGCCTCCAATCGCTCTGAAACGCTCATTTTTGACATAAGCCACTTTTCACCTTTAATGAATGAAATTCCAGGTAAAAACTCCTTTGCCATGAAGAAGATCCAAATTCAACCAGTTCAGGCTAGTAAACCTGTTTGAAAGACCTTTTTTCAGTGAAATGCAGCTTAGTGCAAAAACAGGCTGCTCTCGCTCTGAAACGCTCATTTTTCACATAAGCCACTTTTCAGCCTTAGGCGACTGTACAGTGCAAAAACAGGCTGCTCTCCGCTGAAACGCTCATTTTTCACATAACCCACTTTTCACCCTTAATGAATTAAATTCCAGGTAAAAACTCCTTTGCCATGAAGAAGATCCAAATTCAACAAGTTCAGGCTAGTAAACCTGTTTGAAAGACCTTTTTTCAGTGAAATGCAGCTTAGTGCAAAAACAGGCTGCTCTCGCTCTGAAACGCTCATTTTTCACATAAGCCACTTTTCAGCCTTAGGCGACTGTGCAGTGCTAAAACAGCCTCCTATCGCTCTGAAACGCTCATTTTTGACATAAGCCACTTTTCACCCTTAATGAATTAAATTCCAGGTAAAAACTCCTTTGCCATGAAGAAGATCCAAATTCAACAAGTTCAGGCTAGTAAACCTGTTTGAAAGACCTTTTTTCAGTGAAATGCAGCTTAGTGCAAAAACAGGCTGCTCTCGCTCTGAAACGCTCATTTTTCACATAAGCCACTTTTCAGCCTTATAGGCGACTGTACAGTGCAAAAACAGCCTCCTCTCGCTCTGAAACGCTCATTTTTCACATGAGCCACTTTTCAGCCTTAGGCGACTGTACAGTGCTAAAACAGCCTCCTATCGCTCTGAAACGCTCATTTTTGACATAACCCACTTTTCAGCCTTAATGAATGAAATTCCAGGTAAAAACTCCTTTGCCATGAAGAAGATCCAAATTCAACCAGTTCAGGCTAGTAATCCTGTTTGAAAGACCTTTTTTCAGTGAAATGCAGCTTAGTGCAAAAACAGGCTGCTCTCGCTCTGAAACGCTCATTTTTCACATAAGCCACTTTTCAGCGCTAAAACAGCCTCCAATCGCTCTGAAACGCTCATTTTTGACATAAGCCACTTTTCACCTTTAATGAATGAAATTCCAGGTAAAAACTCCTTTGCCATGAAGAAGATCCAAATTCAACAAGTTCAGGCTAGTAAACCTGTTTGAAAGACCTTTTTTCAGTGAAATGCAGCTTAGTGCAAAAACAGGCTGCTCTCGCTCTGAAACGCTCATTTTTCACATAAGCCACTTTTCAGCCTTATAGGCGACTGTACAGTGCAAAAACAGCCTCCTCTCGCTCTGAAACGCTCATTTTTCACATAAGCCACTTTTCAGCCTTAGGCGACTGTACAGTGCTAAAACAGCCTCCTATCGCTCTGAAACGCTCATTTTTGACATAACCCACTTTTCAGCCTTAATGAATGAAATTCCAGGTAAAAACTCCTTTGCCATGAAGAAGATCCAAATTCAACCAGTTCAGGCTAGTAATCCTGTTTGAAAGACCTTTTTTCAGTGAAATGCAGCTTAGTGCAAAAACAGGCTGCTCTCGCTCTGAAACGCTCATTTTTCACATAAGCCACTTTTCAGCGCTAAAACAGCCTCCAATCGCTCTGAAACGCTCATTTTTGACATAAGCCACTTTTCACCTTTAATGAATGAAATTCCAGGTAAAAACTCCTTTGCCATGAAGAAGATCCAAATTCAACAAGTTCAGGCTAGTAAACCTGTTTGAAAGACCTTTTTTCAGTGAAATGCAGCTTAGTGCAAAAACAGGCTGCTCTCGCTCTGAAACGCTCATTTTTCACATAAGCCACTTTTCAGCCTTAGGCGACTGTACAGTGCTAAAACAGCCTCCAATCGCTCTGAAACGCTCATTTTTGACATAAGCCACTTTTCACCTTTAATGAATGAAATTCCAGGTAAAAACTCCTTTGCCATGAAGAAGATCCAAATTCAACTAGTTCAGGCTAGTAAACCTGTTTGAAAGACCTTTTTTCAGTGAAATGCAGCTTAGTGCAAAAACAGGCTGCTCTCGCTCTGAAACGCTCATTTTTCACATAAGCCACTTTTCAGCCTTAATGAAATAAATTCCAGGTAAAAACTCCTTTGCCATGAAGAAGATCCAAATTCAACAAGTTCAGGCTAGTAAACCTGTTTGAAAGACCTTTTTTCAGTGAAATGCAGCTTAGTGCAAAAACAGGCTGCTCTCGCTCTGAAACGCTCATTTTTCACATAAGCCACTTTTCAGCCTTATAGGCGACTGTACAGTGCAAAAACAGCCTCCTCTCGCTCTGAAACGCTCATTTTTCACATGAGCCACTTTTCAGCCTTAGGCGACTGTACAGTGCTAAAACAGCCTCCTATCGCTCTGAAACGCTCATTTTTGACATAACCCACTTTTCAGCCTTAATGAATGAAATTCCAGGTAAAAACTCCTTTGCCATGAAGAAGATCCAAATTCAACCAGTTCAGGCTAGTAATCCTGTTTGAAAGACCTTTTTTCAGTGAAATGCAGCTTAGTGCAAAAACAGGCTGCTCTCGCTCTGAAACGCTCATTTTTCACATAAGCCACTTTTCAGCGCTAAAACAGCCTCCAATCGCTCTGAAACGCTCATTTTTGACATAAGCCACTTTTCACCTTTAATGAATGAAATTCCAGGTAAAAACTCCTTTGCCATGAAGAAGATCCAAATTCAACAAGTTCAGGCTAGTAAACCTGTTTGAAAGACCTTTTTTCAGTGAAATGCAGCTTAGTGCAAAAACAGGCTGCTCTCGCTCTGAAACGCTCATTTTTCACATAAGCCACTTTTCAGCCTTATAGGCGACTGTACAGTGCAAAAACAGCCTCCTCTCGCTCTGAAACGCTCATTTTTCACATAAGCCACTTTTCAGCCTTAGGCGACTGTACAGTGCTAAAACAGCCTCCTATCGCTCTGAAACGCTCATTTTTGACATAACCCACTTTTCAGCCTTAATGAATGAAATTCCAGGTAAAAACTCCTTTGCCATGAAGAAGATCCAAATTCAACCAGTTCAGGCTAGTAATCCTGTTTGAAAGACCTTTTTTCAGTGAAATGCAGCTTAGTGCAAAAACAGGCTGCTCTCGCTCTGAAACGCTCATTTTTCACATAAGCCACTTTTCAGCGCTAAAACAGCCTCCAATCGCTCTGAAACGCTCATTTTTGACATAAGCCACTTTTCACCTTTAATGAATGAAATTCCAGGTAAAAACTCCTTTGCCATGAAGAAGATCCAAATTCAACAAGTTCAGGCTAGTAAACCTGTTTGAAAGACCTTTTTTCAGTGAAATGCAGCTTAGTGCAAAAACAGGCTGCTCTCGCTCTGAAACGCTCATTTTTCACATAAGCCACTTTTCAGCCTTAGGCGACTGTACAGTGCTAAAACAGCCTCCAATCGCTCTGAAACGCTCATTTTTGACATAAGCCACTTTTCACCTTTAATGAATGAAATTCCAGGTAAAAACTCCTTTGCCATGAAGAAGATCCAAATTCAACTAGTTCAGGCTAGTAAACCTGTTTGAAAGACCTTTTTTCAGTGAAATGCAGCTTAGTGCAAAAACAGGCTGCTCTCGCTCTGAAACGCTCATTTTTCACATAAGCCACTTTTCAGCCTTAATGAAATAAATTCCAGGTAAAAACTCCTTTGCCATGAAGAAGATCCAAATTCAACAAGTTCAGGCTAGTAAACCTGTTTGAAAGACCTTTTTTCAGTGAAATGCAGCTTAGTGCAAAAACAGGCTGCTCTCGCTCTGAAACGCTCATTTTTCACATGAGCCACTTTTCAGCCTTAGGCGACTGTGCAGTGCTAAAACAGCCTCCAATCGCTCTGAAACGCTCATTTTTCACATAAGCCACTTTTCAGCCTTAATGAATTAAATTCCAGGTAAAAACTCCTTTGCCATGAAGAAGATCCAAATTCAACAAGTTCAGGCTAGTAAACCTGTTTGAAAGACCTTTTTTCAGTGAAATGCAGCTTAGTGCAAAAACAGGCTGCCCTCGCTCTGAAACGCTCATTTTTCACATAAGCCACTTTTCAGCCTTAGGCGACTGTGCAGTGCTAAAACAGCCTCCTATCGCTCTGAAACGCTCATTTTTGACATAAGCCACTTTTCACCCTTAATGAATGAAATTCCAGGTAAAAACTCCTTTGCCGTGAAGAAGATCCAAATTCAACCAGTTCAGGCTAGTAAACCTGTTTGAAAGACCTTTTTTCAGTGAAATGCAGCTTAGTGCAAAAACAGGCTGCTCTCGCTCTGAAACGCTCATTTTTCACATAAGCCACTTTTCAGGGCTAAAACAGCCTCCAATCGCTCTGAAACGCTCATTTTTGACATAAGCCACTTTTCACCTTTAATGAATGAAATTCCAGGTAAAAACTCCTTTGCCATGAAGAAGATCCAAATTCAACCAGTTCAGGCTAGTAAACCTGTTTGAAAGACCTTTTTTCAGTGAAATGCAGCTTAGTGCAAAAACAGGCTGCTCTCGCTCTGAAACGCTCATTTTTCACATAAGCCACTTTTCAGCGCTAAAACAGCCTCCTATCGCTCTGAAACGCTCATTTTTGACATAAGCCACTTTTCAGCCTTAATGAATTAAATTCCAGGTAAAAACTCCTTTGCCATGAAGAAGATCCAAATTCAACCAGTTCAGGCTAGTAAACCTGTTTGAAAGACCTTTTTTCAGTGAAATGCAGCTTAGTGCAAAAACAGGCTGCTCTCGCTCTGAAACGCTCATTTTTCACATAAGCCACTTTTCACCTTTAATGAATGAAATTCCAGGTAAAAACTCCTTTGCCATGAATAAGATCCAAATTCAACCAGTTCAGGCTAGTAAACCTGTTTGAAAGACCTTTTTTCAGTGAAATGCAGCTTAGTGCAAAAACAGGCTGCTCTCGCTCTGAAACGCTCATTTTTCACATAAGCCACTTTTCAGCGCTAAAACAGCCTCCAATCGCTCTGAAACGCTCATTTTTGACATAAGCCACTTTTCACCTTTAATGAATGAAATTCCAGGTAAAAACTCCTTTGCCATGAATAAGATCCAAATTCAACCAGTTCAGGCTAGTAAACCTGTTTGAAAGACCTTTTTTCAGTGAAATGCAGCTTAGTGCAAAAACAGGCTGCTCTCGCTCTGAAACGCTCATTTTTCACATAAGCCACTTTTCAGCCTTAGGCGACTGTACAGTGCTAAAACAGCCTCCAATCGCTCTGAAACGCTCATTTTTGACATAAGCCACTTTTCAGCCTTAGGCGACTGTACAGTGCTAAAACAGCCTCCAATCGCTCTGAAACGCTCATTTTTGACATAAGCCACTTTTCACCTTTAATGAATGAAATTCCAGGTAAAAACTCCTTTGCCTTGAAGAAGATCCAAATTCAACCAGTTCAGGCTAGTAAACCTGTTTGAAAGACCTTTTTTCAGTGAAATGCAGCTTAGTGCAAAAACAGGCTGCTCTCGCTCTGAAACGCTCATTTTTCACATAAGCCACTTTTCAGCGCTAAAACAGCCTCCTATCGCTCTGAAACGCTCATTTTTGACATAAGCCACTTTTCAGCCTTAATGAATTAAATTCCAGGTAAAAACTCCTTTGCCATGAAGAAGATCCAAATTCAACCAGTTCAGGCTAGTAAACCTGTTTGAAAGACCTTTTTTCAGTGAAATGCAGCTTAGTGCAAAAACAGGCTGCTCTCGCTCTGAAACGCTCATTTTTCACATAAGCCACTTTTCAGCGCTAAAACAGCCTCCAATCGCTCTGAAACGCTCATTTTTGACATAAGCCACTTTTCACCTTTAATGAATGAAATTCCAGGTAAAAACTCCTTTGCCATGAATAAGATCCAAATTCAACCAGTTCAGGCTAGTAAACCTGTTTGAAAGACCTTTTTTCAGTGAAATGCAGCTTAGTGCAAAAACAGGCTGCTCTCGCTCTGAAACGCTCATTTTTGACATAAGCCACTTTTCAGCCTTAGGCGACTGTACAGTGCTAAAACAGCCTCCAATCGCTCTGAAACGCTCATTTTTGACATAAGCCACTTTTCACCTTTAATGAATGAAATTCCAGGTAAAAACTCCTTTGCCTTGAAGAAGATCCAAATTCAACCAGTTCAGGCTAGTAAACCTGTTTGAAAGACCTTTTTTCAGTGAAATGCAGCTTAGTGCAAAAACAGGCTGCTCTCGCTCTGAAACGCTCATTTTTCACATAAGCCACTTTTCAGCCTTAGGAGACTGTACAGTGCTAAAACAGCCTCCTATCGCTCTGAAACGCTCATTTTTGACATAACCCACTTTTCAGCCTTAATGAATTAAATTCCAGGTAAAAACTCATTTGCCATGAAGAAGATCCAAATTCAACCAGTTCAGGCTAGTAAACCTGTTTGAAAGACCTTTTTTCAGTGAAATGCAGCTTAGTGCAAAAACAGGCTGCTCTCGCTCTGAAACGCTCATTTTTCACATAAGCCACTTTTCAGCGCTAAAACAGCCTCCAATCGCTCTGAAACGCTCATTTTTGACATAAGCCACTTTTCACCTTTAATGAATGAAATTCCAGGTAAAAACTCCTTTGCCATGAATAAGATCCAAATTCAACCAGTTCAGGCTAGTAAACCTGTTTGAAAGACCTTTTTTCAGTGAAATGCAGCTTAGTGCAAAAACAGGCTGCTCTCGCTCTGAAACGCTCATTTTTCACATAAGCCACTTTTCAGCCTTAGGCGACTGTACAGTGCTAAAACAGCCTCCAATCGCTCTGAAACGCTCATTTTTGACATAAGCCACTTTTCACCTTTAATGAATGAAATTCCAGGTAAAAACTCCTTTGCCTTGAAGAAGATCCAAATTCAACCAGTTCAGGCTAGTAAACCTGTTTGAAAGACCTTTTTTCAGTGAAATGCAGCTTAGTGCAAAAACAGGCTGCTCTCGCTCTGAAACGCTCATTTTTCACATAAGCCACTTTTCAGCCTTAGGCGACTGTACAGTGCAAAAACAGGCTGCTCTCGCTCTGAAACGCTCATTTTTCACATAAGCCACTTTTCAGCGCTAAAACAGCCTCCAATCGCTCTGAAACGCTCATTTTTGACATAAGCCACTTTTCACCTTTAATGAATGAAATTCCAGGTAAAAACTCCTTTGCCATGAAGAAGATCCAAATTCAACCAGTTCAGGCTAGTAAACCTGTTTGAAAGACCTTTTTTCAGTGAAATGCAGCTTAGTGCAAAAACAGGCTGCTCTCGCTCTGAAACGCTCATTTTTCACATAAGCCACTTTTCAGCGCTAAAACAGCCTCCAATCGCTCTGAAACGCTCATTTTTCACACAAGCCACTTTTCACCTTTAATGAATGAAATTCCAGGTAAAAACTCCTTTGCCATGAAGAAGATCCAAATTCATCCAGTTCAGGCTAGTAAACCTGGTTGAAAGACCTTTTTTCAGTGAAATGCAGCTTAGTGCCAAAACAGGCTGCTCTCGCTCTGAAACGCTCATTTTTCACATAAGCCACTTTTCAGCGCTAAAACAGCCTCCAATCGCTCTGAAACGCTCATTTTTGACATAAGCCACTTTTCACCTTTAATGAATGAAATTCCAGGTAAAAACTCCTTTGCCATGAATAAGATCCAAATTCAACCAGTTCAGGCTAGTAAACCTGTTTGAAAGACCTTTTTTCAGTGAAATGCAGCTTAGTGCAAAAACAGGCTGCTCTCGCTCTGAAACGCTCATTTTTCACATAAGCCACTTTTCAGCCTTAGGCGACTGTACAGTGCTAAAACAGCCTCCAATCGCTCTGAAACGCTCATTTTTGACATAAGCCACTTTTCACCTTTAATGAATGAAATTCCAGGTAAAAACTCCTTTGCCATGAAGAAGATCCAAATTCAACCAGTTCAGGCTAGTAAACCTGTTTGAAAGACCTTTTTTCAGTGAAATGCAGCTTAGTGCAAAAACAGGCTGCTCTCGCTCTGAAACGCTCATTTTTCACATAAGCCACTTTTCAGCGCTAAAACAGCCTCCAATCGCTCTGAAACGCTCATTTTTGACATAAGCCACTTTTCACCTTTAATGAATGAAATTCCAGGTAAAAACTCCTTTGCCATGAAGAAGATCCAAATTCAACCAGTTCAGGCTAGTAAACCTGTTTGAAAGACCTTTTTTCAGTGAAATGCAGCTTAGTGCAAAAACAGGCTGCTCTCGCTCTGAAACGCTCATTTTTCACATAAGCCACTTTTCAGCCTTAGGCGACTGTACAGTGCAAAAACAGGCTGCTCTCGCTCTGAAACGCTCATTTTTCACATAAGCCACTTTTCAGCGCTAAAACAGCCTCCAATCGCTCTGAAACGCTCATTTTTGACATAAGCCACTTTTCACCTTTAATGAATGAAATTCCAGGTAAAAACTCCTTTGCCATGAAGAAGATCCAAATTCATCCAGTTCAGGCTAGTAAACCTGGTTGAAAGACCTTTTTTCAGTGAAATGCAGCTTAGTGCCAAAACAGGCTGCTCTCGCTCTGAAACGCTCATTTTTCACATAAGCCACTTTTCAGCGCTAAAACAGCCTCCTATCGCTCTGAAACGCTCATTTTTGACATAAGCCACTTTTCAGCCTTAATGAATTAAATTCCAGGTAAAAACTCCTTTGCCATGAAGAAGATCCAAATTCAACCAGTTCAGGCTAGTAAACCTGTTTGAAAGACCTTTTTTCAGTGAAATGCAGCTTAGTGCAAAAACAGGCTGCTCTCGCTCTGAAACGCTCATTTTTCACATAAGCCACTTTTCAGCGCTAAAACAGCCTCCAATCGCTCTGAAACGCTCATTTTTGACATAAGCCACTTTTCACCTTTAATGAATGAAATTCCAGGTAAAAACTCCTTTGCCATGAATAAGATCCAAATTCAACCAGTTCAGGCTAGTAAACCTGTTTGAAAGACCTTTTTTCAGTGAAATGCAGCTTAGTGCAAAAACAGGCTGCTCTCGCTCTGAAACGCTCATTTTTCACATAAGCCACTTTTCAGCCTTAATGAATTAAATTCCAGGTAAAAACTCCTTTGCCATGAAGAAGATCCAAATTCAACAAGTTCAGGCTAGTAAACCTGTTTGAAAGACCTTTTTTCAGTGAAATGCAGCTTAGTGCAAAAACAGGCTGCCCTCGCTCTGAAACGCTCATTTTTCACATAAGCCACTTTTCAGCCTTAGGCGACTGTGCAGTGCTAAAACAGCCTCCTATCGCTCTGAAACGCTCATTTTTGACATAAGCCACTTTTCACCCTTAATGAATGAAATTCCAGGTAAAAACTCCTTTGCCGTGAAGAAGATCCAAATTCAACCAGTTCAGGCTAGTAAACCTGTTTGAAAGACCTTTTTTCAGTGAAATGCAGCTTAGTGCAAAAACAGGCTGCTCTCGCTCTGAAACGCTCATTTTTCACATAAGCCACTTTTCAGTGCTAAAACAGCCTCCAATCGCTCTGAAACGCTCATTTTTGACATAAGCCACTTTTCACCTTTAATGAATGAAATTCCAGGTAAAAACTCCTTTGCCATGAATAAGATCCAAATTCAACCAGTTCAGGCTAGTAAACCTGTTTGAAAGACCTTTTTTCAGTGAAATGCAGCTTAGTGCAAAAACAGGCTGCTCTCGCTCTGAAACGCTCATTTTTCACATAAGCCACTTTTCAGCCTTAGGCGACTGTACAGTGCTAAAACAGCCTCCAATCGCTCTGAAACGCTCATTTTTGACATAAGCCACTTTTCACCTTTAATGAATGAAATTCCAGGTAAAAACTCCTTTGCCATGAAGAAGATCCAAATTCAACTAGTTCAGGCTAGTAAACCTGTTTGAAAGACCTTTTTTCAGTGAAATGCAGCTTAGTGCAAAAACAGGCTGCTCTCGCTCTGAAACGCTCATTTTTCACATAAGCCACTTTTCAGCCTTAATGAATTAAATTCCAGGTAAAAACTCCTTTGCCATGAAGAAGATCCAAATTCAACAAGTTCAGGCTAGTAAACCTGTTTGAAAGACCTTTTTTCAGTGAAATGCAGCTTAGTGCAAAAACAGGCTGCTCTCGCTCTGAAACGCTCATTTTTCACATGAGCCACTTTTCAGCCTTAGGCGACTGTGCAGTGCTAAAACAGCCTCCTATCGCTCTGAAACGCTCATTTTTGACATAAGCCACTTTTCACCCTTAATGAATGAAATTCCAGGTAAAAACTCCTTTGCCGTGAAGAAGATCCAAATTCAACCAGTTCAGGCTAGTAAACCTGTTTGAAAGACCTTTTTTCAGTGAAATGCAGCTTAGTGCAAAAACAGGCTGCTCTCGCTCTGAAACGCTCATTTTTCACATAAGCCACTTTTCAGCCTTAATGAATTAAATTCCAGGTAAAAACTCCTTTGCCATGAAGAAGATCCAAATTCAACAAGTTCAGGCTAGTAAACCTGTTTGAAAGACCTTTTTTCAGTGAAATGCAGCTTAGTGCAAAAACAGGCTGCCCTCGCTCTGAAACGCTCATTTTTCACATAAGCCACTTTTCAGCCTTAGGCGACTGTGCAGTGCTAAAACAGCCTCCTATCGCTCTGAAACGCTCATTTTTGACATAAGCCACTTTTCACCCTTAATGAATGAAATTCCAGGTAAAAACTCCTTTGCCGTGAAGAAGATCCAAATTCAACCAGTTCAGGCTAGTAAACCTGTTTGAAAGACCTTTTTTCAGTGAAATGCAGCTTAGTGCAAAAACAGGCTGCTCTCGCTCTGAAACGCTCATTTTTCACATAAGCCACTTTTCAGTGCTAAAACAGCCTCCAATCGCTCTGAAACGCTCATTTTTGACATAAGCCACTTTTCACCTTTAATGAATGAAATTCCAGGTAAAAACTCCTTTGCCATGAATAAGATCCAAATTCAACCAGTTCAGGCTAGTAAACCTGTTTGAAAGACCTTTTTTCAGTGAAATGCAGCTTAGTGCAAAAACAGGCTGCTCTCGCTCTGAAACGCTCATTTTTCACATAAGCCACTTTTCAGCGCAAAAACAGCCTCCTCTCGCTCTGAAACGCTCATTTTTCACATAAGCCACTTTTCAGCCTTATAGGCGACTGTACAGTGCAAAAACAGCCTCCTCTCGCTCTGAAACGCTCATTTTTCACATAAGCCACTTTTCAGCCTTAGGCGACTGTACAGTGCTAAAACAGCCTCCAATCGCTCTGAAACGCTCATTTTTGACATAACCCACTTTTCAGCCTTAATGAATTAAATTCCAGGTAAAAACTCATTTGCCATGAAGAAGATCCAAATTCAACCAGTTCAGGCTAGTAAACCTGTTTGAAAGACCTTTTTTCAGTGAAATGCAGCTTAGTGCAAAAACAGGCTGCTCTCGCTCTGAAACGCTCATTTTTCACATAAGCCACTTTTCAGCGCTAAAACAGCCTCCAATCGCTCTGAAACGCTCATTTTTGACATAAGCCACTTTTCACCTTTAATGAATGAAATTCCAGGTAAAAACTCCTTTGCCATGAATAAGATCCAAATTCAACCAGTTCAGGCTAGTAAACCTGTTTGAAAGACCTTTTTTCAGTGAAATGCAGCTTAGTGCAAAAACAGGCTGCTCTCGCTCTGAAACGCTCATTTTTCACATAAGCCACTTTTCAGCCTTAGGCGACTGTACAGTGCTAAAACAGCCTCCAATCGCTCTGAAACGCTCATTTTTGACATAAGCCACTTTTCACCTTTAATGAATGAAATTCCAGGTAAAAACTCCTTTGCCATGAAGAAGATCCAAATTCAACTAGTTCAGGCTAGTAAACCTGTTTGAAAGACCTTTTTTCAGTGAAATGCAGCTTAGTGCAAAAACAGGCTGCTCTCGCTCTGAAACGCTCATTTTTCACATAAGCCACTTTTCAGCCTTAATGAATTAAATTCCAGGTAAAAACTCCTTTGCCATGAAGAAGATCCAAATTCAACAAGTTCAGGCTAGTAAACCTGTTTGAAAGACCTTTTTTCAGTGAAATGCAGCTTAGTGCAAAAACAGGCTGCTCTCGCTCTGAAACGCTCATTTTTCACATGAGCCACTTTTCAGCCTTAGGCGACTGTGCAGTGCTAAAACAGCCTCCTATCGCTCTGAAACGCTCATTTTTGACATAAGCCACTTTTCACCCTTAATGAATGAAATTCCAGGTAAAAACTCCTTTGCCGTGAAGAAGATCCAAATTCAACCAGTTCAGGCTAGTAAACCTGTTTGAAAGACCTTTTTTCAGTGAAATGCAGCTTAGTGCAAAAACAGGCTGCTCTCGCTCTGAAACGCTCATTTTTCACATAAGCCACTTTTCAGCCTTAATGAATTAAATTCCAGGTAAAAACTCCTTTGCCATGAAGAAGATCCAAATTCAACAAGTTCAGGCTAGTAAACCTGTTTGAAAGACCTTTTTTCAGTGAAATGCAGCTTAGTGCAAAAACAGGCTGCCCTCGCTCTGAAACGCTCATTTTTCACATAAGCCACTTTTCAGCCTTAGGCGACTGTGCAGTGCTAAAACAGCCTCCTATCGCTCTGAAACGCTCATTTTTGACATAAGCCACTTTTCACCCTTAATGAATGAAATTCCAGGTAAAAACTCCTTTGCCATGAAGAAGATCCAAATTCAACCAGTTCAGGCTAGTAAACCTGTTTGAAAGACCTTTTTTCAGTGAAATGCAGCTTAGTGCAAAAACAGGCTGCTCTCGCTCTGAAACGCTCATTTTTCACATAAGCCACTTTTCAGCCTTAGGCGACTGTACAGTGCTAAAACAGCCTCCAATCGCTCTGAAACGCTCATTTTTGACATAAGCCACTTTTCACCTTTAATGAATGAAATTCCAGGTAAAAACTCCTTTGCCATGAAGAAGATCCAAATTCAACTAGTTCAGGCTAGTAAACCTGTTTGAAAGACCTTTTTTCAGTGAAATGCAGCTTAGTGCAAAAACAGGCTGCTCTCGCTCTGAAACGCTCATTTTTCACATAAGCCACTTTTCAGCCTTAATGAATTAAATTCCAGGTAAAAACTCCTTTGCCATGAAGAAGATCCAAATTCAACAAGTTCAGGCTAGTAAACCTGTTTGAAAGACCTTTTTTCAGTGAAATGCAGCTTAGTGCAAAAACAGGCTGCTCTCGCTCTGAAACGCTCATTTTTCACATGAGCCACTTTTCAGCCTTAGGCGACTGTGCAGTGCTAAAACAGCCTCCTATCGCTCTGAAACGCTCATTTTTGACATAAGCCACTTTTCACCCTTAATGAATGAAATTCCAGGTAAAAACTCCTTTGCCGTGAAGAAGATCCAAATTCAACCAGTTCAGGCTAGTAAACCTGTTTGAAAGACCTTTTTTCAGTGAAATGCAGCTTAGTGCAAAAACAGGCTGCTCTCGCTCTGAAACGCTCATTTTTCACATAAGCCACTTTTCAGCCTTAGGCGACTGTGCAGTGCTAAAACAGCCTCCTATCGCTCTGAAACGCTCATTTTTGACATAAGCCACTTTTCACCCTTAATGAATTAAATTCCAGGTAAAAACTCCTTTGCCATGAAGAAGATCCAAATTCAACAAGTTCAGGCTAGTAAACCTGTTTGAAAGACCTTTTTTCAGTGAAATGCAGCTTAGTGCAAAAACAGGCTGCTCTCGCTCTGAAACGCTCATTTTTCACATAAGCCACTTTTCAGCCTTAGGCGACTGTGCAGTGCTAAAACAGCCTCCTATCGCTCTGAAACGCTCATTTTTGACATAAGCCACTTTTCACCCTTAATGAATGAAATTCCAGGTAAAAACTCCTTTGCCGTGAAGAAGATCCAAATTCAACCAGTTCAGGCTAGTAAACCTGTTTGAAAGACCTTTTTTCAGTGAAATGCAGCTTAGTGCAAAATCAGGCTGCTCTCGCTCTGAAACGCTCATTTTTCACATAAGCCACTTTTCAGCGCTAAAACAGCCTCCAATCGCTCTGAAACGCTCATTTTTGACATAAGCCACTTTTCACCTTTAATGAATGAAATTCCAGGTAAAAACTCCTTTGCCATGAAGAAGATCCAAATTCAACCAGTTCAGGCTAGTAAACCTGTTTGAAAGACCTTTTTTCAGTGAAATGCAGCTTAGTGCAAAAACAGGCTGCTCTCGCTCTGAAACGCTCATTTTTCACATAAGCCACTTTTCAGCGCTAAAACAGCCTCCAATCGCTCTGAAACGCTCATTTTTGACATAAGCCACTTTTCACCTTTAATGAATGAAATTCCAGGTAAAAACTCCTTTGCCATGAAGAAGATCCAAATTCAACCAGTTCAGGCTAGTAAACCTGTTTGAAAGACCTTTTTTCAGTGAAATGCAGCTTAGTGCAAAAACAGGCTGCTCTCGCTCTGAAACGCTCATTTTTCACATAAGCCACTTTTCAGCGCTAAAACAGCCTCCAATCGCTCTGAAACGCTCATTTTTGACATAAGCCACTTTTCACCTTTAATGAATGAAATTCCAGGTAAAAACTCCTTTGCCATGAAGAAGATCCAAATTCAACCAGTTCAGGCTAGTAAACCTGTTTGAAAGACCTTTTTTCAGTGAAATGCAGCTTAGTGCAAAAACAGGCTGCTCTCGCTCTGAAACGCTCATTTTTCACATAAGCCACTTTTCAGCCTTAATGAATTAAATTCCAGGTAAAAACTCCTTTGCCATGAAGAAGATCCAAATTCAACAAGTTCAGGCTAGTAAACCTGTTTGAAAGACCTTTTTTCAGTGAAATGCAGCTTAGTGCAAAAACAGGCTGCCCTCGCTCTGAAACGCTCATTTTTCACATAAGCCACTTTTCCGGGCTAAAACAGCCTCCAATCGCTCTGAAACGCTCATTTTTGACATAAGCCACTTTTCAGCCTTAGGCGACTGTGCAGTGCTAAAACAGCCTCCTATCGCTCTGAAACGCTCATTTTTGACATAAGCCACTTTTCACCCTTAATGAATGAAATTCCAGGTAAAAACTCCTTTGCCGTGAAGAAGATCCAAATTCAACCAGTTCAGGCTAGTAAACCTGTTTGAAAGACCTTTTTTCAGTGAAATGCAGCTTAGTGCAAAAACAGGCTGCTCTCGCTCTGAAACGCTCATTTTTCACATAAGCCACTTTTCAGCCTTATAGGCGACTGTACAGTGCAAAAACAGCCTCCTCTCGCTCTGAAACGCTCATTTTTCACATAAGCCACTTTTCAGCCTTAGGCGACTGTACAGTGCTAAAACAGCCTCCTATCGCTCTGAAACGCTCATTTTTGACATAAGCCACTTTTCACCCTTAATGAATGAAATTCCAGATAAAAACTCCTTTGCCGTGAAGAAGATCCAAATTCAACCAGTTCAGGCTAGTAAACCTGTTTGAAAGACCTTTTTTCAGTGAAATGCAGCTTAGTGCAAAAACAGGCTGCTCTCGCTCTGAAACGCTCATTTTTCACATAAGCCACTTTTCAGCCTTAGGCGACTGTACAGTGCAAAAACAGGCTGCTCTCGCTCTGAAACGCTCATTTTTCACATAAGCCACTTTTCAGCGCTAAAACAGCCTCCAATCGCTCTGAAACGCTCATTTTTGACATAAGCCACTTTTCACCTTTAATGAATGAAATTCCAGGTAAAAACTCCTTTGCCATGAATAAGATCCAAATTCAACCAGTTCAGGCTAGTAAACCTGTTTGAAAGACCTTTTTTCAGTGAAATGCAGCTTAGTGCAAAAACAGGCTGCTCTCGCTCTGAAACGCTCATTTTTGACATAAGCCACTTTTCAGCCTTAGGCGACTGTACAGTGCTAAAACAGCCTCCAATCGCTCTGAAACGCTCATTTTTGACATAAGCCACTTTTCACCTTTAATGAATGAAATTCCAGGTAAAAACTCCTTTGCCATGAAGAAGATCCAAATTCAACTAGTTCAGGCTAGTAAACCTGTTTGAAAGACCTTTTTTCAGTGAAATGCAGCTTAGTGCAAAAACAGGCTGCTCTCGCTCTGAAACGCTCATTTTTCACATAAGCCACTTTTCAGCGCTAAAACAGCCTCCAATCGCTCTGAAACGCTCATTTTTGACATAAGCCACTTTTCACCTTTAATGAATGAAATTCCAGGTAAAAACTCCTTTGCCATGAATAAGATCCAAATTCAACCAGTTCAGGCTAGTAAACCTGTTTGAAAGACCTTTTTTCAGTGAAATGCAGCTTAGTGCAAAAACAGGCTGCTCTCGCTCTGAAACGCTCATTTTTCACATAAGCCACTTTTCAGCCTTAGGCGACTGTACAGTGCTAAAACAGCCTCCAATCGCTCTGAAACGCTCATTTTTGACATAAGCCACTTTTCACCTTTAATGAATGAAATTCCAGGTAAAAACTCCTTTGCCATGAAGAAGATCCAAATTCAACTAGTTCAGGCTAGTAAACCTGTTTGAAAGACCTTTTTTCAGTGAAATGCAGCTTAGTGCAAAAACAGGCTGCTCTCGCTCTGAAACGCTCATTTTTCACATAAGCCACTTTTCAGCCTTAATGAATTAAATTCCAGGTAAAAACTCCTTTGCCATGAAGAAGATCCAAATTCAACAAGTTCAGGCTAGTAAACCTGTTTGAAAGACCTTTTTTCAGTGAAATGCAGCTTAGTGCAAAAACAGGCTGCCCTCGCTCTGAAACGCTCATTTTTCACATAAGCCACTTTTCCGGGCTAAAACAGCCTCCAATCGCTCTGAAACGCTCATTTTTGACATAAGCCACTTTTCAGCCTTAGGCGACTGTGCAGTGCTAAAACAGCCTCCTATCGCTCTGAAACGCTCATTTTTGACATAAGCCACTTTTCACCCTTAATGAATGAAATTCCAGGTAAAAACTCCTTTGCCGTGAAGAAGATCCAAATTCAACCAGTTCAGGCTAGTAAACCTGTTTGAAAGACCTTTTTTCAGTGAAA
Source organism: Pagrus pagrus (assembly GCF_965226575.1). Taxonomy (NCBI): domain Eukaryota; kingdom Metazoa; phylum Chordata; class Actinopteri; order Spariformes; family Sparidae; genus Pagrus; species Pagrus pagrus. The sequence goes on from NW_028175435.1 coordinate 103,019, forward strand.
TGCAGCTTAGTGCAAAAAGAGGCTGCTCTCGCTCTGAAACGCTCATTTTTCACATAAGCCACTTTTCAGCCTTATAGGCGACTGTACAGTGCAAAAACAGCCTCCTCTCGCTCTGAAACGCTCATTTTTCACATAAGCCACTTTTCAGCCTTAGGCGACTGTACAGTGCTAAAACAGCCTCCTATCGCTCTGAAACGCTCATTTTTCACATAAGCCACTTTTCAGCGCTAAAACAGCCTCCAATCGCTCTGAAACGCTCATTTTTGACATAAGCCACTTTTCACCTTTAATGAATGAAATTCCAGGTAAAAACTCCTTTGCCATGAAGAAGATCCAAATTCATCCAGTTCAGGCTAGTAAACCTGGTTGAAAGACCTTTTTTCAGTGAAATGCAGCTTAGTGCCAAAACAGGCTGCTCTCGCTCTGAGACGCTCATTTTTCACATAAGCCACTTTTCAGCCTTATAGGCGACTGTACAGTGCAAAAACAGCCTCCTCTCGCTCTGAAACGCTCATTTTTCACATAAGCCACTTTTCAGCGCTAAAACAGCCTCCAATCGCTCTGAAACGCTCATTTTTGACATAAGCCACTTTTCACCTTTAATGAATGAAATTCCAGGTAAAAACTCATTTGCCATGAAGAAGATCCAAATTCAACCAGTTCAGGCTAGTAAACCTGTTTGAAAGACCTTTTTTCAGTGAAATGCAGCTTAGTGCAAAAACAGGCTGCTCTCGCTCTGAAACGCTCATTTTTGACATAAGCCACTTTTCAGCCTTAATGAATTAAATTCCAGGTAAAAACTCCTTTGCCATGAAGAAGATCCAAATTCAACAAGTTCAGGCTAGTAAACCTGTTTGAAAGACCTTTTTTCAGTGAAATGCAGCTTAGTGCAAAAACAGGCTGCCCTCGCTCTGAAACGCTCATTTTTCACATAAGCCACTTTTCAGCCTTAGGCGACTGTGCAGTGCTAAAACAGCCTCCAATCGCTCTGAAACGCTCATTTTTGACATAAGCCACTTTTCACCTTTAATGAATGAAATTCCAGGTAAAAACTCCTTTGCCATGAAGAAGATCCAAATTCAACTAGTTCAGGCTAGTAAACCTGTTTGAAAGACCTTTTTTCAGTGAAATGCAGCTTAGTGCAAAAACAGGCTGCTCTCGCTCTGAAACGCTCATTTTTCACATAAGCCACTTTTCAGCGCTAAAACAGCCTCCAATCGCTCTGAAACGCTCATTTTTCACATAAGCCACTTTTCAGCCTTATAGGCGACTGTACAGTGCAAAAACAGCCTCCTCTCGCTCTGAAACGCTCATTTTTCACATAAGCCACTTTTCAGCCTTAGGCGACTGTACAGTGCTAAAACAGCCTCCAATCGCTCTGAAACGCTCATTTTTGACATAACCCACTTTTCAGCCTTAATGAATTTAATTCCAGGTAAAAACTCATTTGCCATGAAGAAGATCCAAATTCAACCAGTTCAGGCTAGTAAACCTGTTTGAAAGACCTTTTTTCAGTGAAATGCAGCTTAGTGCAAAAACAGGCTGCTCTCGCTCTGAAACGCTCATTTTTCACATAAGCCACTTTTCAGCGCTAAAACAGCCTCCAATCGCTCTGAAACGCTCATTTTTGACATAAGCCACTTTTCACCTTTAATGAATGAAATTCCAGGTAAAAACTCCTTTGCCATGAATAAGATCCAAATTCAACCAGTTCAGGCTAGTAAACCTGTTTGAAAGACCTTTTTTCAGTGAAATGCAGCTTAGTGCAAAAACAGGCTGCTCTCGCTCTGAAACGCTCATTTTTCACATAAGCCACTTTTCAGCCTTAGGCGACTGTGCAGTGCTAAAACAGCCTCCTATCGCTCTGAAACGCTCATTTTTGACATAAGCCACTTTTCACCCTTAATGAATTAAATTCCAGATAAAAACTCCTTTGCCATGAAGAAGATCCAAATTCAACAAGTTCAGGCTAGTAAACCTGTTTGAAAGACCTTTTTTCAGTGAAATGCAGCTTAGTGCAAAAACAGGCTGCTCTCGCTCTGAAACGCTCATTTTTCACATAAGCCACTTTTCAGCCTTAGGCGACTGTGCAGTGCTAAAACAGCCTCCTATCGCTCTGAAACGCTCATTTTTGACATAAGCCACTTTTCACCCTTAATGAATGAAATTCCAGGTAAAAACTCCTTTGCCGTGAAGAAGATCCAAATTCAACCAGTTCAGGCTAGTAAACCTGTTTGAAAGACCTTTTTTCAGTGAAATGCAGCTTAGTGCAAAAACAGGCTGCTCTCGCTCTGAAACGCTCATTTTTCACATAAGCCACTTTTCAGCCTTAGGCGACTGTGCAGTGCTAAAACAGCCTCCTATCGCTCTGAAACGCTCATTTTTGACATAAGCCACTTTTCACCCTTAATGAATGAAATTCCAGGTAAAAACTCCTTTGCCATGAATAAGATCCAAATTCAACCAGTTCAGGCTAGTAAACCTGTTTGAAAGACCTTTTTTCAGTGAAATGCAGCTTAGTGCAAAAACAGGCTGCTCTCGCTCTGAAACGCTCATTTTTCACATAAGCCACTTTTCAGCTTTAGGCGACTGTACAGTGCTAAAACAGCCTCCAATCGCTCTGAAACGCTCATTTTTGACATAAGCCACTTTTCACCTTTAATGAATGAAATTCCAGGTAAAAACTCCTTTGCCATGAAGAAGATCCAAATTCAACCAGTTCAGGCTAGTAAACCTGTTTGAAAGACCTTTTTTCAGTGAAATGCAGCTTAGTGCAAAAACAGGCTGCTCTCGCTCTGAAACGCTCATTTTTCACATGAGCCACTTTTCAGCCTTAATGAATTAAATTCCAGGTAAAAACTCCTTTGCCATGAAGAAGATCCAAATTCAACAAGTTCAGGCTAGTAAACCTGTTTGAAAGACCTTTTTTCAGTGAAATGCAGCTTAGTGCAAAAACAGGCTGCTCTCGCTCTGAAACGCTCATTTTTCACATAAGCCACTTTTCAGCCTTAATGAATTAAATTCCAGGTAAAAACTCCTTTGCCATGAAGAAGATCCAAATTCAACAAGTTCAGGCTAGTAAACCTGTTTGAAAGACCTTTTTTCAGTGAAATGCAGCTTAGTGCAAAAACAGGCTGCTCTCGCTCTGAAACGCTCATTTTTCACATAAGCCACTTTTCAGGGCTAAAACAGCCTCCAATCGCTCTGAAACGCTCATTTTTGACATAAGCCACTTTTCACCTTTAATGAATGAAATTCCAGGTAAAAACTCCTTTGCCATGAAGAAGATCCAAATTCAACCAGTTCAGGCTAGTAAACCTGTTTGAAAGACCTTTTTTCAGTGAAATGCAGCTTAGTGCAAAAACAGGCTGCTCTCGCTCTGAAACGCTCATTTTTCACATAAGCCACTTTTCAGCGCTAAAACAGCCTCCTATCGCTCTGAAACGCTCATTTTTGACATAAGCCACTTTTCAGCCTTAATGAATTAAATTCCAGGTAAAAACTCCTTTGCCATGAATAAGATCCAAATTCAACCAGTTCAGGCTAGTAAACCTGTTTGAAAGACCTTTTTTCAGTGAAATGCAGCTTAGTGCAAAACCAGGCTGCTCTCGCTCTGAAACGCTCATTTTTCACATAAGCCACTTTTCAGCGCTAAAACAGCCTCCAATCGCTCTGAAACGCTCATTTTTGACATAAGCCACTTTTCACCTTTAATGAATGAAATTCCAGGTAAAAACTCCTTTGCCATGAATAAGATCCAAATTCAACCAGTTCAGGCTAGTAAACCTGTTTGAAAGACCTTTTTTCAGTGAAATGCAGCTTAGTGCAAAAACAGGCTGCTCTCGCTCTGAAACGCTCATTTTTCACATAAGCTACTTTTCAGCGCTAAAACAGCCTCCAATCGCTCTGAAACGCTCATTTTTGACATAAGCCACTTTTCACCTTTAATGAATGAAATTCCAGGTAAAAACTCATTTGCCATGAAGAAGATCCAAATTCAACCAGTTCAGGCTAGTAAACCTGTTTGAAAGACCTTTTTTCAGTGAAATGCAGCTTAGTGCAAAAACAGGCTGCTCTCGCTCTGAAACGCTCATTTTTCACATAAGCCACTTTTCAGCGCTAAAACAGCCTCCAATCGCTCTGAAACGCTCATTTTTGACATAAGCCACTTTTCACCTTTAATGAATGAAATTCCAGGTAAAAACTCCTTTGCCATGAAGAAGATCCAAATTCATCCAGTTCAGGCTAGTAAACCTGGTTGAAAGACCTTTTTTCAGTGAAATGCAGCTTAGTGCCAAAACAGGCTGCTCTCGCTCTGAAACGCTCATTTTTCACATAAGCCACTTTTCAGCCTTAGGCGACTGTACAGTGCTAAAACAGCCTCCTATCGCTCTGAAACGCTCATTTTTGACATAAGCCACTTTTCAGCCTTAATGAATGAAATTCCAGGTAAAAACTCATTTGCCATGAAGAAGATCCAAATTCAACCAGTTCAGGCTAGTAAACCTGTTTGAAAGACCTTTTTTCAGTGAAATGCAGCTTAGTGCAAAAACAGGCTGCTCTCGCTCTGAAACGCTCATTTTTCACATAAGCCACTTTTCAGCGCTAAAACAGCCTCCAATCGCTCTGAAACGCTCATTTTTGACATAAGCCACTTTTCACCTTTAATGAATGAAATTCCAGGTAAAAACTCCTTTGCCGTGAAGAAGATCCAAATTCAACCAGTTCAGGCTAGTAAACCTGTTTGAAAGACCTTTTTTCAGTGAAATGCAGCTTAGTGCAAAAACAGGCTGCTCTCGCTCTGAAACGCTCATTTTTCACATAAGCCACTTTTCAGCCTTAGGCGACTGTACAGTGCTAAAACAGCCTCCAATCGCTCTGAAACACTCATTTTTGACATAAGCCACTTTTCACCTTTAATGAATGAAATTCCAGGTAAAAACTCCTTTGCCATGAAGAAGATCCAAATTCAACCAGTTCAGGCTAGTAAACCTGTTTGAAAGACCTTTTTTCAGTGAAATGCAGCTTAGTGCAAAATCAGGCTGCTCTCGCTCTGAAACGCTCATTTTTCACATAAGCCACTTTTCAGCCTTAGGCGACTGTACAGTGCTAAAACAGCCTCCTATCGCTCTGAAACGCTCATTTTTGACATAAGCCACTTTTCAGCCTTAATGAATTAAATTCCAGGTAAAAACTCCTTTGCCATGAAGAAGATCCAAATTCAACAAGTTCAGGCTAGTAAACCTGTTTGAAAGACCTTTTTTCAGTGAAATGCAGCTTAGTGCAAAAACAGGCTGCTCTCGCTCTGAAACGCTCATTTTTCACATAAGCCACTTTTCAGCCTTAGGCGACTGTGCAGTGCTAAAACAGCCTCCTATCGCTCTGAAACGCTCATTTTTGACATAAGCCACTTTTCACCTTTAATGAATGAAATTCCAGGTAAAAACTCCTTTGCCATGAAGAAGATCCAAATTCATCCAGTTCAGGCTAGTAAACCTGGTTGAAAGACCTTTTTTCAGTGAAATGCAGCTTAGTGCAAAAACAGGCTGCTCTCGCTCTGAAACGCTCATTTTTCACATAAGCCACTTTTCAGCTTTAGGCGACTGTACAGTGCTAAAACAGCCTCCAATCGCTCTGAAACGCTCATTTTTGACATAAGCCACTTTTCACCTTTAATGAATGAAATTCCAGGTAAAAACTCCTTTGCCATGAAGAAGATCCAAATTCAACCAGTTCAGGCTAGTAAACCTGTTTGAAAGACCTTTTTTCAGTGAAATGCAGCTTAGTGCAAAAACAGGCTGCTCTCGCTCTGAAACGCTCATTTTTCACATGAGCCACTTTTCAGCCTTAATGAATTAAATTCCAGGTAAAAACTCCTTTGCCATGAAGAAGATCCAAATTCAACAAGTTCAGGCTAGTAAACCTGTTTGAAAGACCTTTTTTCAGTGAAATGCAGCTTAGTGCAAAAACAGGCTGCTCTCGCTCTGAAACGCTCATTTTTCACATAAGCCACTTTTCAGCCTTAATGAATTAAATTCCAGGTAAAAACTCCTTTGCCATGAAGAAGATCCAAATTCAACAAGTTCAGGCTAGTAAACCTGTTTGAAAGACCTTTTTTCAGTGAAATGCAGCTTAGTGCAAAAACAGGCTGCTCTCGCTCTGAAACGCTCATTTTTCACATAAGCCACTTTTCAGGGCTAAAACAGCCTCCAATCGCTCTGAAACGCTCATTTTTGACATAAGCCACTTTTCACCTTTAATGAATGAAATTCCAGGTAAAAACTCCTTTGCCATGAAGAAGATCCAAATTCAACCAGTTCAGGCTAGTAAACCTGTTTGAAAGACCTTTTTTCAGTGAAATGCAGCTTAGTGCAAAAACAGGCTGCTCTCGCTCTGAAACGCTCATTTTTCACATAAGCCACTTTTCAGCGCTAAAACAGCCTCCTATCGCTCTGAAACGCTCATTTTTGACATAAGCCACTTTTCAGCCTTAATGAATTAAATTCCAGGTAAAAACTCCTTTGCCATGAATAAGATCCAAATTCAACCAGTTCAGGCTAGTAAACCTGTTTGAAAGACCTTTTTTCAGTGAAATGCAGCTTAGTGCAAAAACAGGCTGCTCTCGCTCTGAAACGCTCATTTTTCACATAAGCCACTTTTCAGCGCTAAAACAGCCTCCAATCGCTCTGAAACGCTCATTTTTGACATAAGCCACTTTTCACCTTTAATGAATGAAATTCCAGGTAAAAACTCCTTTGCCATGAATAAGATCCAAATTCAACCAGTTCAGGCTAGTAAACCTGTTTGAAAGACCTTTTTTCAGTGAAATGCAGCTTAGTGCAAAAACAGGCTGCTCTCGCTCTGAAACGCTCATTTTTCACATAAGCCACTTTTCAGCGCTAAAACAGCCTCCAATCGCTCTGAAACGCTCATTTTTGACATAAGCCACTTTTCACCTTTAATGAATGAAATTCCAGGTAAAAACTCCTTTGCCATGAATAAGATCCAAATTCAACCAGTTCAGGCTAGTAAACCTGTTTGAAAGACCTTTTTTCAGTGAAATGCAGCTTAGTGCAAAAACAGGCTGCTCTCGCTCTGAAACGCTCATTTTTCACATAAGCTACTTTTCAGCGCTAAAACAGCCTCCAATCGCTCTGAAACGCTCATTTTTGACATAAGCCACTTTTCACCTTTAATGAATGAAATTCCAGGTAAAAACTCATTTGCCATGAAGAAGATCCAAATTCAACCAGTTCAGGCTAGTAAACCTGTTTGAAAGACCTTTTTTCAGTGAAATGCAGCTTAGTGCAAAAACAGGCTGCTCTCGCTCTGAAACGCTCATTTTTCACATAAGCCACTTTTCAGCGCTAAAACAGCCTCCAATCGCTCTGAAACGCTCATTTTTGACATAAGCCACTTTTCACCTTTAATGAATGAAATTCCAGGTAAAAACTCCTTTGCCATGAAGAAGATCCAAATTCATCCAGTTCAGGCTAGTAAACCTGGTTGAAAGACCTTTTTTCAGTGAAATGCAGCTTAGTGCCAAAACAGGCTGCTCTCGCTCTGAAACGCTCATTTTTCACATAAGCCACTTTTCAGCCTTAGGCGACTGTACAGTGCTAAAACAGCCTCCTATCGCTCTGAAACGCTCATTTTTGACATAAGCCACTTTTCAGCCTTAATGAATGAAATTCCAGGTAAAAACTCATTTGCCATGAAGAAGATCCAAATTCAACCAGTTCAGGCTAGTAAACCTGTTTGAAAGACCTTTTTTCAGTGAAATGCAGCTTAGTGCAAAAACAGGCTGCTCTCGCTCTGAAACGCTCATTTTTCACATAAGCCACTTTTCAGCGCTAAAACAGCCTCCAATCGCTCTGAAACGCTCATTTTTGACATAAGCCACTTTTCACCTTTAATGAATGAAATTCCAGGTAAAAACTCATTTGCCATGAAGAAGATCCAAATTCAACCAGTTCAGGCTAGTAAACCTGTTTGAAAGACCTTTTTTCAGTGAAATGCAGCTTAGTGCAAAAACAGGCTGCTCTCGCTCTGAAACGCTCATTTTTCACATAAGCCACTTTTCAGCCTTAGGCGACTGTACAGTGCTAAAACAGCCTCCAATCGCTCTGAAACACTCATTTTTGACATAAGCCACTTTTCACCTTTAATGAATGAAATTCCAGGTAAAAACTCCTTTGCCATGAAGAAGATCCAAATTCAACCAGTTCAGGCTAGTAAACCTGTTTGAAAGACCTTTTTTCAGTGAAATGCAGCTTAGTGCAAAATCAGGCTGCTCTCGCTCTGAAACGCTCATTTTTCACATAAGCCACTTTTCAGCCTTAGGCGACTGTACAGTGCTAAAACAGCCTCCTATCGCTCTGAAACGCTCATTTTTGACATAAGCCACTTTTCACCTTTAATGAATGAAATTCCAGGTAAAAACTCCTTTGCCATGAAGAAGATCCAAATTCATCCAGTTCAGGCTAGTAAACCTGGTTGAAAGACCTTTTTTCAGTGAAATGCAGCTTAGTGCAAAAACAGGCTGCTCTCGCTCTGAAACGCTCATTTTTCACATAAGCCACTTTTCAGCATTAAAACAGCCTCCAATCGCTCTGAAACGCTCATTTTTGACATAAGCCACTTTTCACCTTTAATGAATGAAATTCCAGGTAAAAAACTCCTTTGCCATGAAGAAGATCCAAATTCATCCAGTTCAGGCTAGTAAACCTGGTTGAAAGACCTTTTTTCAGTGAAATGCAGCTCAGTGCCAAAACAGGCTGCTCTCGCTCTGAAACGCTCATTTTTCACATAAGCCACTTTTCAGCCTTATAGGCGACTGTACAGTGCAAAAACAGCCTCCTCTCGCTCTGAAACGCTCATTTTTCACATAAGCCACTTTTCAGCCTTAGGCGACTGTACAGTGCTAAAACAGCCTCCTATCGCTCTGAAACGCTCATTTTTGACATAACCCACTTTTCAGCCTTAATGAATGAAATTCCAGGTAAAAACTCCTTTGCCATGAAGAAGATCCAAATTCAACCAGTTCAGGCTAGTAAACCTGTTTGAAAGACCTTTTTTCAGTGAAATGCAGCTTAGTGCAAAAACAGGCTGCTCTCGCTCTGAAACGCTCATTTTTCACATAAGCCACTTTTCAGCGCTAAAACAGCCTCCAATCGCTCTGAAACGCTCATTTTTGACATAAGCCACTTTTCACCTTTAATGAATGAAATTCCAGGTAAAAACTCCTTTGCCATGAAGAAGATCCAAATTCAACCAGTTCAGGCTAGTAAACCTGTTTGAAAGACCTTTTTTCAGTGAAATGCAGCTTAGTGCAAAAACAGGCTGCTCTCGCTCTGAAACGCTCATTTTTCACATAAGCCACTTTTCAGCCTTAGGCGACTGTACAGTGCTAAAACAGCCTCCAATCGCTCTGAAACACTCATTTTTGACATAAGCCACTTTTCACCTTTAATGAATGAAATTCCAGGTAAAAACTCCTTTGCCATGAAGAAGATCCAAATTCAACCAGTTCAGGCTAGTAAACCTGTTTGAAAGACCTTTTTTCAGTGAAATGCAGCTTAGTGCAAAATCAGGCTGCTCTCGCTCTGAAACGCTCATTTTTCACATAAGCCACTTTTCAGCGCTAAAACAGCCTCCAATCGCTCTGAAACGCTCATTTTTGACATAAGCCACTTTTCACCTTTAATGAATGAAATTCCAGGTAAAAACTCCTTTGCCATGAAGAAGATCCAAATTCATCCAGTTCAGGCTAGTAAACCTGGTTGAAAGACCTTTTTTCAGTGAAATGCAGCTTAGTGCCAAAACAGGCTGCTCTCGCTCTGAAACGCTCATTTTTCACATAAGCCACTTTTCAGCCTTATAGGCGACTGTACAGTGCAAAAACAGCCTCCTCTCGCTCTGAAACGCTCATTTTTCACATAAGCCACTTTTCAGCTTTAGGCGACTGTACAGTGCTAAAACAGCCTCCAATCGCTCTGAAACGCTCATTTTTGACATAAGCCACTCATCACCTTTAATGAATGAAATTCCAGGTAAAAACTCCTTTGCCATGAAGAAGATCCAAATTCAACCAGTTCAGGCTAGTAAACCTGTTTGAAAGACCTTTTTTCAGTGAAATGCAGCTTAGTGCAAAAACAGGCTGCTCTCGCTCTGAAACGCTCATTTTTCACATAAGCCACTTTTCAGCCTTAGGCGACTGTGCAGTGCTAAAACAGCCTCCTATCGCTCTGAAACGCTCATTTTTGACATAAGCCACTTTTCACCCTTAATGAATGAAATTCCAGGTAAAAACTCCTTTGCCGTGAAGAAGATCCAAATTCAACCAGTTCAGGCTAGTAAACCTGTTTGAAAGACCTTTTTTCAGTGAAATGCAGCTTAGTGCAAAAACAGGCTGCTCTCGCTCTGAAACGCTCATTTTTCACATAAGCCACTTTTCAGCCTTAGGCGACTGTGCAGTGCTAAAACAGCCTCCTATCGCTCTGAAACGCTCATTTTTGACATAAGCCACTTTTCATCCTTAATGAATGAAATTCCAGGTAAAAACTCCTTTGCCATGAATAAGATCCAAATTCAACCAGTTCAGGCTAGTAAACCTGTTTGAAAGACCTTTTTTCAGTGAAATGCAGCTTAGTGCAAAAACAGGCTGCTCTCGCTCTGAAACGCTCATTTTTCACATAAGCCACTTTTCAGCCTTAGGCGACTGTACAGTGCTAAAACAGCCTCCAATCGCTCTGAAACGCTCATTTTTGACATAAGCCACTTTTCACCTTTAATGAATGAAATTCCAGGTAAAAACTCCTTTGCCATGAAGAAGATCCAAATTCAACCAGTTCAGGCTAGTAAACCTGTTTGAAAGACCTTTTTTCAGTGAAATGCAGCTTAGTGCAAAAACAGGCTGCTCTCGCTCTGAAACGCTCATTTTTCACATGAGCCACTTTTCAGCCTTAATGAATTAAATTCCAGGTAAAAACTCCTTTGCCATGAAGAAGATCCAAATTCAACAAGTTCAGGCTAGTAAACCTGTTTGAAAGACCTTTTTTCAGTGAAATGCAGCTTAGTGCAAAAACAGGCTGCTCTCGCTCTGAAACGCTCATTTTTCACATAAGCCACTTTTCAGCCTTAATGAATTAAATTCCAGGTAAAAACTCCTTTGCCATGAAGAAGATCCAAATTCAACAAGTTCAGGCTAGTAAACCTGTTTGAAAGACCTTTTTTCAGTGAAATGCAGCTTAGTGCAAAAACAGGCTGCTCTCGCTCTGAAACGCTCATTTTTCACATAAGCCACTTTTCAGGGCTAAAACAGCCTCCAATCGCTCTGAAACGCTCATTTTTGACATAAGCCACTTTTCACCTTTAATGAATGAAATTCCAGGTAAAAACTCCTTTGCCATGAAGAAGATCCAAATTCAACCAGTTCAGGCTAGTAAACCTGTTTGAAAGACCTTTTTTCAGTGAAATGCAGCTTAGTGCAAAAACAGGCTGCTCTCGCTCTGAAACGCTCATTTTTCACATAAGCCACTTTTCAGCGCTAAAACAGCCTCCTATCGCTCTGAAACGCTCATTTTTGACATAAGCCACTTTTCAGCCTTAATGAATTAAATTCCAGGTAAAAACTCCTTTGCCATGAAGAAGATCCAAATTCAACCAGTTCAGGCTAGTAAACCTGTTTGAAAGACCTTTTTTCAGTGAAATGCAGCTTAGTGCAAAAACAGGCTGCTCTCGCTCTGAAACGCTCATTTTTCACATAAGCCACTTTTCAGCCTTAATGAATTAAATTCCAGGTAAAAACTCCTTTGCCATGAAGAAGATCCAAATTCAACCAGTTCAGGCTAGTAAACCTGTTTGAAAGACCTTTTTTCAGTGAAATGCAGCTTAGTGCAAAAACAGGCTGCTCTCGCTCTGAAACGCTCATTTTTCACATAAGCCACTTTTCAGCGCTAAAACAGCCTCCAATCGCTCTGAAACGCTCATTTTTGACATAAGCCACTTTTCACCTTTAATGAATGAAATTCCAGGTAAAAACTCCTTTGCCATGAAGAAGATCCAAATTCAACCAGTTCAGGCTAGTAAACCTGTTTGAAAGACCTTTTTTCAGTGAAATGCAGCTTAGTGCAAAAACAGGCTGCTCTCGCTCTGAAACGCTCATTTTTCACATAAGCTACTTTTCAGCGCTAAAACAGCCTCCAATCGCTCTGAAACGCTCATTTTTGACATAAGCCACTTTTCACCTTTAATGAATGAAATTCCAGGTAAAAACTCCTTTGCCATGAAGAAGATCCAAATTCAACCAGTTCAGGCTAGTAAACCTGTTTGAAAGACCTTTTTTCAGTGAAATGCAGCTTAGTGCAAAAACAGGCTACTCTCGCTCTGAAACGCTCATTTTTCACATAAGCCACTTTTCAGCGCTAAAACAGCCTCCAATCGCTCTGAAACGCTCATTTTTGACATAAGCCACTTTTCACCTTTAATGAATGAAATTCCAGGTAAAAACTCCTTTGCCATGAATAAGATCCAAATTCAACCAGTTCAGGCTAGTAAACCTGTTTGAAAGACCTTTTTTCAGTGAAATGCAGCTTAGTGCAAAAACAGGCTGCTCTCGCTCTGAAACGCTCATTTTTCACATAAGCTACTTTTCAGCGCTAAAACAGCCTCCAATCGCTCTGAAACGCTCATTTTTGACATAAGCCACTTTTCACCTTTAATGAATGAAATTCCAGGTAAAAACTCATTTGCCATGAAGAAGATCCAAATTCAACCAGTTCAGGCTAGTAAACCTGTTTGAAAGACCTTTTTTCAGTGAAATGCAGCTTAGTGCAAAAACAGGCTGCTCTCGCTCTGAAACGCTCATTTTTCACATAAGCCACTTTTCAGCGCTAAAACAGCCTCCAATCGCTCTGAAACGCTCATTTTTGACATAAGCCACTTTTCACCTTTAATGAATGAAATTCCAGGTAAAAACTCCTTTGCCATGAAGAAGATCCAAATTCATCCAGTTCAGGCTAGTAAACCTTGGTTGAAAGACCTTTTTTCAGTGAAATGCAGCTTAGTGCCAAAACAGGCTGCTCTCGCTCTGAAACGCTCATTTTTCACATAAGCCACTTTTCAGCCTTAGGCGACTGTACAGTGCTAAAACAGCCTCCTATCGCTCTGAAACGCTCATTTTTGACATAAGCCACTTTTCAGCCTTAATGAATGAAATTCCAGGTAAAAACTCATTTGCCATGAAGAAGATCCAAATTCAACCAGTTCAGGCTAGTAAACCTGTTTGAAAGACCTTTTTTCAGTGAAATGCAGCTTAGTGCAAAAACAGGCTGCTCTCGCTCTGAAACGCTCATTTTTCACATAAGCCACTTTTCAGCCTTAGGCGACTGTACAGTGCTAAAACAGCCTCCAATCGCTCTGAAACACTCATTTTTGACATAAGCCACTTTTCACCTTTAATGAATGAAATTCCAGGTAAAAACTCCTTTGCCATGAAGAAGATCCAAATTCAACCAGTTCAGGCTAGTAAACCTGTTTGAAAGACCTTTTTTCAGTGAAATGCAGCTTAGTGCAAAATCAGGCTGCTCTCGCTCTGAAACGCTCATTTTTCACATAAGCCACTTTTCAGCCTTAGGCGACTGTACAGTGCTAAAACAGCCTCCTATCGCTCTGAAACGCTCATTTTTGACATAAGCCACTTTTCAGCCTTAATGAATTAAATTCCAGGTAAAAACTCCTTTGCCATGAAGAAGATCCAAATTCAACAAGTTCAGGCTAGTAAACCTGTTTGAAAGACCTTTTTTCAGTGAAATGCAGCTTAGTGCAAAAACAGGCTGCTCTCGCTCTGAAACGCTCATTTTTCACATAAGCCACTTTTCAGCCTTAGGCGACTGTGCAGTGCTAAAACAGCCTCCTATCGCTCTGAAACGCTCATTTTTGACATAAGCCACTTTTCACCTTTAATGAATGAAATTCCAGGTAAAAACTCCTTTGCCATGAAGAAGATCCAAATTCATCCAGTTCAGGCTAGTAAACCTGGTTGAAAGACCTTTTTTCAGTGAAATGCAGCTTAGTGCAAAAACAGGCTGCTCTCGCTCTGAAACGCTCATTTTTCACATAAGCCACTTTTCAGCATTAAAACAGCCTCCAATCGCTCTGAAACGCTCATTTTTGACATAAGCCACTTTTCACCTTTAATGAATGAAATTCCAGGTAAAAAACTCCTTTGCCATGAAGAAGATCCAAATTCATCCAGTTCAGGCTAGTAAACCTGGTTGAAAGACCTTTTTTCAGTGAAATGCAGCTTAGTGCCAAAACAGGCTGCTCTCGCTCTGAAACGCTCATTTTTCACATAAGCCACTTTTCAGCCTTATAGGCGACTGTACAGTGCAAAAACAGCCTCCTCTCGCTCTGAAACGCTCATTTTTCACATAAGCCACTTTTCAGCCTTAGGCGACTGTACAGTGCTAAAACAGCCTCCTATCGCTCTGAAACACTCATTTTTGACATAAGCCACTTTTCACCTTTAATGAATGAAATTCCAGGTAAAAACTCCTTTGCCATGAAGAAGATCCAAATTCAACCAGTTCAGGCTAGTAAACCTGTTTGAAAGACCTTTTTTCAGTGAAATGCAGCTTAGTGCAAAATCAGGCTGCTCTCGCTCTGAAACGCTCATTTTTCACATAAGCCACTTTTCAGCGCTAAAACAGCCTCCAATCGCTCTGAAACGCTCATTTTTGACATAAGCCACTTTTCACCTTTAATGAATGAAATTCCAGGTAAAAACTCCTTTGCCGTGAAGAAGATCCAAATTCAACCAGTTCAGGCTAGTAAACCTGTTTGAAAGACCTTTTTTCAGTGAAATGCAGCTTAGTGCAAAAACAGGCTGCTCTCGCTCTGAAACGCTCATTTTTCACATAAGCCACTTTTCAGCCTTAGGCGACTGTGCAGTGCTAAAACAGCCTCCTATCGCTCTGAAACGCTCATTTTTGACATAAGCCACTTTTCACCCTTAATGAATTAAATTCCAGGTAAAAACTCCTTTGCCATGAAGAAGATCCAAATTCAACAAGTTCAGGCTAGTAAACCTGTTTGAAAGACCTTTTTTAGGTGAAATGCAGCTTAGTGCAAAATCAGGCTGCTCTCGCTCTGAAACCCTAATTTTTCACATAAGCCACTTTTCAGCGCTAAAACAGCCTCCAATCGCTCTGAAACGCTCATTTTTGACATAAGCCACTTTTCAGCCTTAAAGAATGAAATTCCAGGTAAAAACTCCTTTGCCATGAAGAAGATCCAAATTCAACCAGTTCAGGCTAGTAAACCTGTTTGAAAGACCTTTTTTCAGTGAAATGCAGCTTAGTGCAAAAACAGGCTGCTCTCGCTCTGAAACGCTCATTTTTCACATAAGCCACTTTTCAGCCTTAGGCGACTGTGCAGTGCTAAAACAGCCTCCTATCGCTCTGAAACGCTCATTTTTGACATAAGCCACTTTTCACCCTTAATGAATTAAATTCCAGGTAAAAACTCCTTTGCCATGAAGAAGATCCAAATTCAACAAGTTCAGGCTAGTAAACCTGTTTGAAAGACCTTTTTTAGGTGAAATGCAGCTTAGTGCAAAAACAGGCTGCTCTCGCTCTGAAACGCTCATTTTTCACATAAGCCACTTTTCAGCCTTAGGCGACTGTGCAGTGCTAAAACAGCCTCCTATCGCTCTGAAACGCTCATTTTTGACATAAGCCACTTTTCACCCTTAATGAATGAAATTCCAGGTAAAAACTCCTTTGCCGTGAAGAAGATCCAAATTCAACCAGTTCAGGCTAGTAAACCTGTTTGAAAGACCTTTTTTCAGTGAAATGCAGCTTAGTGCAAAAACAGGCTGCTCTCGCTCTGAAACGCTCATTTTTCACATAAGCCACTTTTCAGCGCTAAAACAGCCTCCAATCGCTCTGAAACGCTCATTTTTGACATAAGCCACTTTTCACCTTTAATGAATGAAATTCCAGGTAAAAACTCCTTTGCCATGAAGAAGATCCAAATTCATCCAGTTCAGGCTAGTAAACCTGGTTGAAAGACCTTTTTTCAGTGAAATGCAGCTTAGTGCAAAAACAGGCTGCTCTCGCTCTGAAACGCTCATTTTTCACATAAGCCACTTTTCAGCATTAAAACAGCCTCCAATCGCTCTGAAACGCTCATTTTTGACATAAGCCACTTTTCACCCTTAATGAATTAAATTCCAGGTAAAAACTCCTTTGCCATGAAGAAGATCCAAATTCAACAAGTTCAGTAAACCTGTTTGAAAGACCTTTTTTCAGTGAAATGCAGCTTAGTGCAAAAACAGGCTGCTCTCGCTCTGAAACGCTCATTTTTCACATAAGCCACTTTTCAGCCTTAGGCGACTGTACAGTGCTAAAACAGCCTCCAATCGCTCTGAAACGCTCATTTTTGACATAAGCCACTTTTCACCTTTAATGAATGAAATTCCAGGTAAAAACTCCTTTGCCATGAAGAAGATCCAAATTCAACCAGTCCAGGCTAGTAAACCTGTTTGAAAGACCTTTTTTCAGTGAAATGCAGCTTAGTGCAAAAACAGGCTGCTCTCGCTCTGAAACGCTCATTTTTCACATAAGCCACTTTTCAGCGCTAAAACAGCCTCCAATCGCTCTGAAACGCTCATTTTTGACATAAGCCACTTTTCACCTTTAATGAATGAAATTCCAGGTAAAAACTCCTTTGCCATGAAGAAGATCCAAATTCAACCAGTTCAGGCTAGTAAACCTGTTTGAAAGACCTTTTTTCAGTGAAATGCAGCTTAGTGCAAAATCAGGCTGCTCTCGCTCTGAAACGCTAATTTTTCACATAAGCCACTTTTCAGCGCTAAAACAGCCTCCAATCGCTCTGAAACGCTCATTTTTGACATAAGCCACTTTTCAGCCTTAAAGAATGAAATTCCAGGTAAAAACTCCTTTGCCATGAAGAAGATCCAAATTCAACCAGTTCAGGCTAGTAAACCTGTTTGAAAGACCTTTTTTCAGTGAAATGCAGCTTAGTGCAAAAACAGGCTGCTCTCGCTCTGAAACGCTCATTTTTCACATAAGCCACTTTTCAGCCTTAGGCGACTGTACAGTGCTAAAACAGCCTCCAATCGCTCTGAAACACTCATTTTTGACATAAGCCACTTTTCACCTTTAATGAATGAAATTCCAGGTAAAAACTCCTTTGCCATGAAGAAGATCCAAATTCAACCAGTTCAGGCTAGTAAACCTGTTTGAAAGACCTTTTTTCAGTGAAATGCAGCTTAGTGCAAAATCAGGCTGCTCTCGCTCTGAAACGCTCATTTTTCACATAAGCCACTTTTCAGCCTTAGGCGACTGTACAGTGCTAAAACAGCCTCCTATCGCTCTGAAACGCTCATTTTTGACATAAGCCACTTTTCACCCTTAATGAATTAAATCCCAGGTAAAAACTCCTTTGCCATGAAGAAGATCCAAATTCAACAAGTTCAGTAAACCTGTTTGAAAGACCTTTTTTCAGTGAAATGCAGCTTAGTGCAAAAACAGGCTGCTCTCGCTCTGAAACGCTCATTTTTCACATAAGCCACTTTTCAGCCTTAGGCGACTGTGCAGTGCTAAAACAGCCTCCTATCGCTCTGAAACGCTCATTTTTGACATAAGCCACTTTTCACCCTTAATGAATGAAATTCCAGGTAAAAACTCCTTTGCCGTGAAGAAGATCCAAATTCAACCAGTTCAGGCTAGTAAACCTGTTTGAAAGACCTTTTTTCAGTGAAATGCAGCTTAGTGCAAAATCAGGCTGCTCTCGCTCTGAAACGCTCATTTTTCACATAAGCCACTTTTCAGCGCTAAAACAGCCTCCAATCGCTCTGAAACGCTCATTTTTGACATAAGCCACTTTTCACCTTTAATGAATGAAATTCCAGGTAAAAACTCCTTTGCCATGAAGAAGATCCAAATTCATCCAGTTCAGGCTAGTAAACCTGGTTGAAAGACCTTTTTTCAGTGAAATGCAGCTTAGTGCAAAAACAGGCTGCTCTCGCTCTGAAACGCTCATTTTTCACATAAGCCACTTTTCAGCCTTAGGCGACTGTGCAGTGCTAAAACAGCCTCCTATCGCTCTGAAACGCTCATTTTTGACATAAGCCACTTTTCACCCTTAATGAATTAAATTCCAGGTAAAAACTCCTTTGCCATGAAGAAGATCCAAATTCAACAAGTTCAGTAAACCTGTTTGAAAGACCTTTTTTCAGTGAAATGCAGCTTAGTGCAAAAACAGGCTGCTCTCGCTCTGAAACGCTCATTTTTCACATAAGCCACTTTTCAGCGCTAAAACAGCCTCCAATCGCTCTGAAACGCTCATTTTTGACATAAGCCACTTTTCACCTTTAATGAATGAAATTCCAGGTAAAAACTCCTTTGCCATGAAGAAGATCCAAATTCAACCAGTTCAGGCTAGTAAACCTGTTTGAAAGACCTTTTTTCAGTGAAATGCAGCTTAGTGCAAAATCAGGCTGCTCTCGCTCTGAAACGCTAATTTTTCACATAAGCCACTTTTCAGCGCTAAAACAGCCTCCAATCGCTCTGAAACGCTCATTTTTGACATAAGCCACTTTTCAGCCTTAAAGAATGAAATTCCAGGTAAAAACTCCTTTGCCATGAAGAAGATCCAAATTCAACCAGTTCAGGCTAGTAAACCTGTTTGAAAGACCTTTTTTCAGTGAAATGCAGCTTAGTGCAAAAACAGGCTGCTCTCGCTCTGAAACGCTCATTTTTCACATAAGCCACTTTTCAGCGCTAAAACAGCCTCCAATCGCTCTGAAACGCTCATTTTTGACATAAGCCACTTTTCACCTTTAATGAATGAAATTCCAGGTAAAAACTCCTTTGCCATGAAGAAGATCCAAATTCAACCAGTTCAGGCTAGTAAACCTGTTTGAAAGACCTTTTTTCAGTGAAATGCAGCTTAGTGCAAAAACAGGCTGCTCTCGCTCTGAAACGCTCATTTTTCACATAAGCCACTTTTCAGCCTTAGGCGACTGTACAGTGCTAAAACAGCCTCCAATCGCTCTGAAACACTCATTTTTGACATAAGCCACTTTTCACCTTTAATGAATGAAATTCCAGGTAAAAACTCCTTTGCCATGAAGAAGATCCAAATTCAACCAGTTCAGGCTAGTAAACCTGTTTGAAAGACCTTTTTTCAGTGAAATGCAGCTTAGTGCAAAATCAGGCTGCTCTCGCTCTGAAACGCTCATTTTTCACATAAGCCACTTTTCAGCCTTAGGCGACTGTACAGTGCTAAAACAGCCTCCTATCGCTCTGAAACGCTCATTTTTGACATAAGCCACTTTTCACCCTTAATGAATTAAATTCCAGGTAAAAACTCCTTTGCCATGAAGAAGATCCAAATTCAACAAGTTCAGTAAACCTGTTTGAAAGACCTTTTTTCAGTGAAATGCAGCTTAGTGCAAAAACAGGCTGCTCTCGCTCTGAAACGCTCATTTTTCACATAAGCCACTTTTCAGCCTTAGGCGACTGTGCAGTGCTAAAACAGCCTCCTATCGCTCTGAAACGCTCATTTTTGACATAAGCCACTTTTCACCCTTAATGAATGAAATTCCAGGTAAAAACTCCTTTGCCATGAAGAAGATCCAAATTCAACCAGTTCAGGCTAGTAAACCTGTTTGAAAGACCTTTTTTCAGTGAAATGCAGCTTAGTGCAAAAACAGGCTGCTCTCGCTCTGAAACGCTCATTTTTCACATAAGCCACTTTTCAGCGCTAAAACAGCCTCCAATCGCTCTGAAACGCTCATTTTTGACATAAGCCACTTTTCACCTTTAATGAATGAAATTCCAGGTAAAAACTCCTTTGCCATGAAGAAGATCCAAATTCAACCAGTTCAGGCTAGTAAACCTGTTTGAAAGACCTTTTTTCAGTGAAATGCAGCTTAGTGCAAAAACAGGCTGCTCTCGCTCTGAAACGCTCATTTTTCACATAAGCCACTTTTCAGCGCTAAAACAGCCTCCAATCGCTCTGAAACGCTCATTTTTGACATAAGCCACTTTTCACCTTTAATGAATGAAATTCCAGGTAAAAACTCCTTTGCCATGAAGAAGATCCAAATTCAACCAGTTCAGGCTAGTAAACCTGTTTGAAAGACCTTTTTTCAGTGAAATGCAGCTTAGTGCAAAAACAGGCTGCTCTCGCTCTGAAACGCTCATTTTTCACATAAGCCACTTTTCAGCGCTAAAACAGCCTCCAATCGCTCTGAAACGCTCATTTTTGACATAAGCCACTTTTCACCTTTAATGAATGAAATTCCAGGTAAAAACTCCTTTGCCATGAAGAAGATCCAAATTCAACCAGTTCAGGCTAGTAAACCTGTTTGAAAGACCTTTTTTCAGTGAAATGCAGCTTAGTGCAAAATCAGGCTGCTCTCGCTCTGAAACGCTAATTTTTCACATAAGCCACTTTTCAGCGCTAAAACAGCCTCCAATCGCTCTGAAACGCTCATTTTTGACATAAGCCACTTTTCAGCCTTAAAGAATGAAATTCCAGGTAAAAACTCCTTTGCCATGAAGAAGATCCAAATTCAACCAGTTCAGGCTAGTAAACCTGTTTGAAAGACCTTTTTTCAGTGAAATGCAGCTTAGTGCAAAAACAGGCTGCTCTCGCTCTGAAACGCTCATTTTTCACATAAGCCACTTTTCAGCGCTAAAACATCCTCCAATCGCTCTGAAACGCTCATTTTTGACATAAGCCACTTTTCACCTTTAATGAATGAAATTCCAGGTAAAAACTCCTTTGCCATGAAGAAGATCCAAATTCAACCAGTTCAGGCTAGTAAACCTGTTTGAAAGACCTTTTTTCAGTGAAATGCAGCTTAGTGCAAAAACAGGCTGCTCTCGCTCTGAAACGCTCATTTTTCACATAAGCCACTTTTCAGCCTTAGGCGACTGTACAGTGCTAAAACAGCCTCCAATCGCTCTGAAACACTCATTTTTGACATAAGCCACTTTTCACCTTTAATGAATGAAATTCCAGGTAAAAACTCCTTTGCCATGAAGAAGATCCAAATTCAACCAGTTCAGGCTAGTAAACCTGTTTGAAAGACCTTTTTTCAGTGAAATGCAGCTTAGTGCAAAATCAGGCTGCTCTCGCTCTGAAACGCTCATTTTTCACATAAGCCACTTTTCAGCCTTAGGCGACTGTACAGTGCTAAAACAGCCTCCTATCGCTCTGAAACGCTCATTTTTGACATAAGCCACTTTTCACCCTTAATGAATTAAATTCCAGGTAAAAACTCCTTTGCCATGAAGAAGATCCAAATTCAACAAGTTCAGTAAACCTGTTTGAAAGACCTTTTTTCAGTGAAATGCAGCTTAGTGCAAAAACAGGCTGCTCTCGCTCTGAAACGCTCATTTTTCACATAAGCCACTTTTCAGCCTTAGGCGACTGTGCAGTGCTAAAACAGCCTCCTATCGCTCTGAAACGCTCATTTTTGACATAAGCCACTTTTCACCCTTAATGAATGAAATTCCAGGTAAAAACTCCTTTGCCATGAAGAAGATCCAAATTCAACCAGTTCAGGCTAGTAAACCTGTTTGAAAGACCTTTTTTCAGTGAAATGCAGCTTAGTGCAAAAACAGGCTGCTCTCGCTCTGAAACGCTCATTTTTCACATAAGCCACTTTTCAGCGCTAAAACAGCCTCCAATCGCTCTGAAACGCTCATTTTTGACATAAGCCACTTTTCACCTTTAATGAATGAAATTCCAGGTAAAAACTCCTTTGCCATGAAGAAGATCCAAATTCAACCAGTTCAGGCTAGTAAACCTGTTTGAAAGACCTTTTTTCAGTGAAATGCAGCTTAGTGCAAAAACAGGCTGCTCTCGCTCTGAAACGCTAATTTTTCACATAAGCCACTTTTCAGCGCTAAAACAGCCTCCAATCGCTCTGAAACGCTCATTTTTGACATAAGCCACTTTTCAGCCTTAAAGAATGAAATTCCAGGTAAAAACTCCTTTGCCATGAAGAAGATCCAAATTCAACCAGTTCAGGCTAGTAAACCTGTTTGAAAGACCTTTTTTCAGTGAAATGCAGCTTAGTGCAAAAACAGGCTGCTCTCGCTCTGAAACGCTCATTTTTCACATAAGCCACTTTTCAGCGCTAAAACAGCCTCCAATCGCTCTGAAACGCTCATTTTTGACATAAGCCACTTTTCACCTTTAATGAATGAAATTCCAGGTAAAAACTCCTTTGCCATGAAGAAGATCCAAATTCAACCAGTTCAGGCTAGTAAACCTGTTTGAAAGACCTTTTTTCAGTGAAATGCAGCTTAGTGCAAAAACAGGCTGCTCTCGCTCTGAAACGCTCATTTTTCACATAAGCCACTTTTCAGCCTTAGGCGACTGTACAGTGCTAAAACAGCCTCCAATCGCTCTGAAACACTCATTTTTGACATAAGCCACTTTTCACCTTTAATGAATGAAATTCCAGGTAAAAACTCCTTTGCCATGAAGAAGATCCAAATTCAACCAGTTCAGGCTAGTAAACCTGTTTGAAAGACCTTTTTTCAGTGAAATGCAGCTTAGTGCAAAATCAGGCTGCTCTCGCTCTGAAACGCTCATTTTTCACATAAGCCACTTTTCAGCCTTAGGCGACTGTACAGTGCTAAAACAGCCTCCTATCGCTCTGAAACGCTCATTTTTGACATAAGCCACTTTTCACCCTTAATGAATTAAATTCCAGGTAAAAACTCCTTTGCCATGAAGAAGATCCAAATTAAACAAGTTCAGTAAACCTGTTTGAAAGACCTTTTTTCAGTGAAATGCAGCTTAGTGCAAAAACAGGCTGCTCTCGCTCTGAAACGCTCATTTTTCACATAAGCCACTTTTCAGCCTTAGGCGACTGTGCAGTGCTAAAACAGCCTCCTATCGCTCTGAAACGCTCATTTTTGACATAAGCCACTTTTCACCCTTAATGAATGAAATTCCAGGTAAAAACTCCTTTGCCATGAAGAAGATCCAAATTCAACCAGTTCAGGCTAGTAAACCTGTTTGAAAGACCTTTTTTCAGTGAAATGCAGCTTAGTGCAAAAACAGGCTGCTCTCGCTCTGAAACGCTCATTTTTCACATAAGCCACTTTTCAGCGCTAAAACAGCCTCCAATCGCTCTGAAACGCTCATTTTTGACATAAGCCACTTTTCACCTTTAATGAATGAAATTCCAGGTAAAAACTCCTTTGCCATGAAGAAGATCCAAATTCAACCAGTTCAGGCTAGTAAACCTGTTTGAAAGACCTTTTTTCAGTGAAATGCAGCTTAGTGCAAAAACAGGCTGCTCTCGCTCTGAAACGCTCATTTTTCACATAAGCCACTTTTCAGCGCTAAAACAGCCTCCTATCGCTCTGAAACGCTCATTTTTGACATAAGCCACTTTTCAGCCTTAATGAATTAAATTCCAGGTAAAAACTCATTTGCCATGAAGAAGATCCAAATTCAACCAGTTCAGGCTAGTAAACCTGTTTGAAAGACCTTTTTTCAGTGAAATGCAGCTTAGTGCAAAAACAGGCTGCTCTCGCTCTGAAACGCTCATTTTTCACATAAGCCACTTTTCAGCCTTAGGCGACTGTACAGTGCTAAAACAGCCTCCAATCGCTCTGAAACGCTCATTTTTGACATAAGCCACTTTTCACCTTTAATGAATGAAATTCCAGGTAAAAACTCCTTTGCCATGAAGAAGATCCAAATTCAACCAGTTCAGGCTAGTAAACCTGTTTGAAAGACCTTTTTTCAGTGAAATGCAGCTTAGTGCAAAAACAGGCTGCTCTCGCTCTGAAACGCTCATTTTTCACATAAGCCACTTTTCAGCGCTAAAACAGCCTCCAATCGCTCTGAAACGCTCATTTTTGACATAAGCCACTTTTCACCTTTAATGAATGAAATTCCAGGTAAAAACTCCTTTGCCATGAAGAAGATCCAAATTCAACCAGTTCAGGCTAGTAAACCTGTTTGAAAGACCTTTTTTCAGTGAAATGCAGCTTAGTGCAAAATCAGGCTGCTCTCGCTCTGAAACGCTCATTTTTCACATAAGCCACTTTTCAGCCTTAGGCGACTGTGCAGTGCTAAAACAGCCTCCTATCGCTCTGAAACGCTCATTTTTGACATAAGCCACTTTTCACCCTTAATGAATTAAATTCCAGGTAAAAACTCCTTTGCCATGAAGAAGATCCAAATTCAACAAGTTCAGGCTAGTAAACCTGTTTGAAAGACCTTTTTTAGGTGAAATGCAGCTTAGTGCAAAATCAGGCTGCTCTCGCTCTGAAACGCTAATTTTTCACATAAGCCACTTTTCAGCGCTAAAACAGCCTCCAATCGCTCTGAAACGCTCATTTTTGACATAAGCCACTTTTCAGCCTTAAAGAATGAAATTCCAGGTAAAAACTCCTTTGCCATGAAGAAGATCCAAATTCAACCAGTTCAGGCTAGTAAACCTGTTTGAAAGACCATTTTTCAGTGAAATGCAGCTTAGTGCAAAAACAGGCTGCTCTCGCTCTGAAACGCTCATTTTTCACATAAGCCACTTTTCAGCCTTAGGCGACTGTGCAGTGCTAAAACAGCCTCCTATCGCTCTGAAACGCTCATTTTTGACATAAGCCACTTTTCACCCTTAATGAATTAAATTCCAGGTAAAAACTCCTTTGCCATGAAGAAGATCCAAATTCAACAAGTTCAGGCTAGTAAACCTGTTTGAAAGACCTTTTTTAGGTGAAATGCAGCTTAGTGCAAAAACAGGCTGCTCTCGCTCTGAAACGCTCATTTTTCACATAAGCCACTTTTCAGCCTTAGGCGACTGTGCAGTGCTAAAACAGCCTCCTATCGCTCTGAAACGCTCATTTTTGACATAAACCACTTTTCACCCTTAATGAATGAAATTCCAGGTAAAAACTCCTTTGCCGTGAAGAAGATCCAAATTCAACCAGTTCAGGCTAGTAAACCTGTTTGAAAGACCTTTTTTCAGTGAAATGCAGCTTAGTGCAAAAACAGGCTGCTCTCGCTCTGAAACGCTCATTTTTCACATAAGCCACTTTTCAGCGCTAAAACAGCCTCCAATCGCTCTGAAACGCTCATTTTTGACATAAGCCACTTTTCACCTTTAATGAATGAAATTCCAGGTAAAAACTCCTTTGCCATGAAGAAGATCCAAATTCATCCAGTTCAGGCTAGTAAACCTGGTTGAAAGACCTTTTTTCAGTGAAATGCAGCTTAGTGCAAAAACAGGCTGCTCTCGCTCTGAAACGCTCATTTTTCACATAAGCCACTTTTCAGCATTAAAACAGCCTCCAATCGCTCTGAAACGCTCATTTTTGACATAAGCCACTTTTCACCTTTAATGAATGAAATTCCAGGTAAAAAACTCCTTTGCCATGAAGAAGATCCAAATTCATCCAGTTCAGGCTAGTAAACCTGGTTGAAAGACCTTTTTTCAGTGAAATGCAGCTTAGTGCCAAAACAGGCTGCTCTCGCTCTGAAACGCTCATTTTTCACATAAGCCACTTTTCAGCCTTAGGCGACTGTACAGTGCTAAAACAGCCTCCAATCGCTCTGAAACACTCATTTTTCACATAAGCCACTTTTCAGCCTTAGGCGACTGTGCAGTGCTAAAACAGCCTCCTATCGCTCTGAAACGCTCATTTTTGACATAAGCCACTTTTCACCCTTAATGAATTAAATTCCAGGTAAAAACTCCTTTGCCATGAAGAAGATCCAAATTCAACAAGTTCAGGCTAGTAAACCTGTTTGAAAGACCTTTTTTAGGTGAAATGCAGCTTAGTGCAAAAACAGGCTGCTCTCGCTCTGAAACGCTCATTTTTCACATAAGCCACTTTTCAGCCTTAGGCGACTGTGCAGTGCTAAAACAGCCTCCTATCGCTCTGAAACGCTCATTTTTGACATAAGCCACTTTTCACCCTTAATGAATGAAATTCCAGGTAAAAACTCCTTTGCCGTGAAGAAGATCCAAATTCAACCAGTTCAGGCTAGTAAACCTGTTTGAAAGACCTTTTTTCAGTGAAATGCAGCTTAGTGCAAAAACAGGCTGCTCTCGCTCTGAAACGCTCATTTTTCACATAAGCCACTTTTCAGCGCTAAAACAGCCTCCAATCGCTCTGAAACGCTCATTTTTGACATAAGCCACTTTTCACCTTTAATGAATGAAATTCCAGGTAAAAACTCCTTTGCCATGAAGAAGATCCAAATTCATCCAGTTCAGGCTAGTAAACCTGGTTGAAAGACCTTTTTTCAGTGAAATGCAGCTTAGTGCAAAAACAGGCTGCTCTCGCTCTGAAACGCTCATTTTTAACATGAGCCACTTTTCAGCCTTTGGCCACTGTGCAGTGCTAAAACAGCCTCCTATCGCTCTGAAACGCTCATTTTTGACATAAGCCACTTTTCACCCTTAATGAATTAAATTCCAGGTAAAAACTCCTTTGCCATGAAGAAGATCCAAATTCAACAAGTTCAGTAAACCTATTTGAAAGACCTTTTTTCAGTGAAATGCAGCTTAGTGCAAAAACAGGCTGCTCTCGCTCTGAAACGCTCATTTTTCACATAAGCCACTTTTCAGCCTTAGGCGACTGTACAGTGCTAAAACAGCCTCCAATCGCTCTGAAACGCTCATTTTTGACATAAGCCACTTTTCAGCCTTAGGCGACTGTACAGTGCTAAAACAGCCTCCAATCGCTCTGAAACGCTCATTTTTGACATAAGCCACTTTTCACCTTTAATGAATGAAATTCCAGGTAAAAACTCCTTTGCCATGAAGAAGATCCAAATTCAACCAGTTCAGGCTAGTAAACCTGTTTGAAAGACCTTTTTTCAGTGAAATGCAGCTTAGTGCAAAATCAGGCTGCTCTCGCTCTGAAACGCTCATTTTTCACATAAGCCACTTTTCAGCCTTAGGCGACTGTGCAGTGCTAAAACAGCCTCCTATCGCTCTGAAACGCTCATTTTTGACATAAGCCACTTTTCACCCTTAATGAATTAAATTCCAGGTAAAAACTCCTTTGCCATGAAGAAGATCCAAATTCAACAAGTTCAGGCTAGTAAACCTGTTTGAAAGACCTTTTTTAGGTGAAATGCAGCTTAGTGCAAAATCAGGCTGCTCTCGCTCTGAAACGCTAATTTTTCACATAAGCCACTTTTCAGCGCTAAAACAGCCTCCAATCGCTCTGAAACGCTCATTTTTGACATAAGCCACTTTTCAGCCTTAAAGAATGAAATTCCAGGTAAAAACTCCTTTGCCATGAAGAAGATCCAAATTCAACCAGTTCAGGCTAGTAAACCTGTTTGAAAGACCATTTTTCAGTGAAATGCAGCTTAGTGCAAAAACAGGCTGCTCTCGCTCTGAAACGCTCATTTTTCACATAAGCCACTTTTCAGCCTTAGGCGACTGTGCAGTGCTAAAACAGCCTCCTATCGCTCTGAAACGCTCATTTTTGACATAAGCCACTTTTCACCCTTAATGAATTAAATTCCAGGTAAAAACTCCTTTGCCATGAAGAAGATCCAAATTCAACAAGTTCAGGCTAGTAAACCTGTTTGAAAGACCTTTTTTAGGTGAAATGCAGCTTAGTGCAAAAACAGGCTGCTCTCGCTCTGAAACGCTCATTTTTCACATAAGCCACTTTTCAGCCTTAGGCGACTGTGCAGTGCTAAAACAGCCTCCTATCGCTCTGAAACGCTCATTTTTGACATAAGCCACTTTTCACCCTTAATGAATGAAATTCCAGGTAAAAACTCCTTTGCCGTGAAGAAGATCCAAATTCAACCAGTTCAGGCTAGTAAACCTGTTTGAAAGACCTTTTTTCAGTGAAATGCAGCTTAGTGCAAAAACAGGCTGCTCTCGCTCTGAAACGCTCATTTTTCACATAAGCCACTTTTCAGCGCTAAAACAGCCTCCAATCGCTCTGAAACGCTCATTTTTGACATAAGCCACTTTTCACCTTTAATGAATGAAATTCCAGGTAAAAACTCCTTTGCCATGAAGAAGATCCAAATTCATCCAGTTCAGGCTAGTAAACCTGGTTGAAAGACCTTTTTTCAGTGAAATGCAGCTTAGTGCAAAAACAGGCTGCTCTCGCTCTGAAACGCTCATTTTTCACATAAGCCACTTTTCAGCATTAAAACAGCCTCCAATCGCTCTGAAACGCTCATTTTTGACATAAGCCACTTTTCACCTTTAATGAATGAAATTCCAGGTAAAAAACTCCTTTGCCATGAAGAAGATCCAAATTCATCCAGTTCAGGCTAGTAAACCTGGTTGAAAGACCTTTTTTCAGTGAAATGCAGCTTAGTGCCAAAACAGGCTGCTCTCGCTCTGAAACGCTCATTTTTCACATAAGCCACTTTTCAGCGCTAAAACAGCCTCCAATCGCTCTGAAACGCTCATTTTTGACATAAGCCACTTTTCACCTTTAATGAATGAAATTCCAGGTAAAAACTCCTTTGCCATGAAGAAGATCCAAATTCAACCAGTTCAGGCTAGTAAACCTGTTTGAAAGACCTTTTTTCAGTGAAATGCAGCTTAGTGCAAAATCAGGCTGCTCTCGCTCTGAAACGCTCATTTTTCACATAAGCCACTTTTCAGCGCTAAAACAGCCTCCAATCGCTCTGAAACGCTCATTTTTGACATAAGCCACTTTTCAGCCTTAAAGAATGAAATTCCAGGTAAAAACTCCTTTGCCATGAAGAAGATCCAAATTCAACCAGTTCAGGCTAGTAAACCTGTTTGAAAGACCTTTTTTCAGTGAAATGCAGCTTAGTGCAAAATCAGGCTGCTCTCGCTCTGAAACGCTCATTTTTCACATAAGCCACTTTTCAGCGCTAAAACAGCCTCCAATCGCTCTGAAACGCTCATTTTTGACATAAGCCACTTTTCAGCCTTAAAGAATGAAATTCCAGGTAAAAACTCCTTTGCCATGAAGAAGATCCAAATTCAACCAGTTCAGGCTAGTAAACCTGTTTGAAAGACCTTTTTTCAGTGAAATGCAGCTTAGTGCAAAAACAGGCTGCTCTCGCTCTGAAACGCTCATTTTTCACATAAGCCACTTTTCAGCCTTAGGCGACTGTGCAGTGCTAAAACAGCCTCCTATCGCTCTGAAACGCTCATTTTTGACATAAGCCACTTTTCACCCTTAATGAATTAAATTCCAGGTAAAAACTCCTTTGCCATGAAGAAGATCCAAATTCAACCAGTTCAGGCTAGTAAACCTGTTTGAAAGACCTTTTTTCAGTGAAATGCAGCTTAGTGCAAAAACAGGCTGCTCTCGCTCTGAAACGCTCATTTTTCACATAAGCCACTTTTCAGCCTTAGGCGACTGTACAGTGCTAAAACAGCCTCCAATCGCTCTGAAACGCTCATTTTTGACATAAGCCACTTTTCAGCCTTAAAGAATGAAATTCCAGGTAAAAACTCCTTTGCCATGAAGAAGATCCAAATTCAACCAGTTCAGGCTAGTAAACCTGTTTGAAAGACCTTTTTTCAGTGAAATGCAGCTTAGTGCAAAAACAGGCTGCTCTCGCTCTGAAACGCTCATTTTTCACATAAGCCACTTTTCAGCCTTAGGCGACTGTGCAGTGCTAAAACAGCCTCCTATCGCTCTGAAACGCTCATTTTTGACATAAGCCACTTTTCACCTTTAATGAATGAAATTCCAGGTAAAAACTCCTTTGCCATGAATAAGATCCAAATTCAACCAGTTCAGGCTAGTAAACCTGTTTGAAAGACCTTTTTTCAGTGAAATGCAGCTTAGTGCAAAAACAGGCTGCTCTCGCTCTGAAACGCTCATTTTTCACATAAGCCACTTTTCGGCGCTAAAACAGCCTCCTATCGCTCTGAAACGCTCATTTTTGACATAACCCACTTTTCAGCCTTAATGAATTAAATTCCAGGTAAAAACTCATTTGCCATGAAGAAGATCCAAATTCAACCAGTTCAGGCTAGTAAACCTGTTTGAAAGACCTTTTTTCAGTGAAATGCAGCTTAGTGCAAAAACAGACTGCTCTCGCTCTGAAACGCTCATTTTTCACATAAGCCACTTTTCAGCCTTAGGCGACTGTACAGTGCTAAAACAGCCTCCAATCGCTCTGAAACGCTCATTTTTGACATAAGCCACTTTTCACCTTTAATGAATGAAATTCCAGGTAAAAACTCCTTTGCCATGAAGAAGATCCAAATTCAACCAGTTCAGGCTAGTAAACCTGTTTGAAAGACCTTTTTTCAGTGAAATGCAGCTTAGTGCAAAAACAGGCTGCTCTCGCTCTGAAACGCTCATTTTTCACATAAGCCACTTTTCAGCGCTAAAACAGCCTCCAATCGCTCTGAAACGCTCATTTTTGACATAAACCACTTTTCACCTTTAATGAATGAAATTCCAGGTAAAAACTCCTTTGCCATGAAGAAGATCCAAATTCAACCAGTTCAGGCTAGTGAACCTGTTTGAAAGACCTTTTTTCAGTGAAATGCAGCTTAGTGCAAAATCAGGCTGCTCTCGCTCTGAAACGCTAATTTTTCACATAAGCCACTTTTCAGCGCTAAAACAGCCTCCTATCGCTCTGAAACGCTCATTTTTGACATAAGCCACTTTTCACCCTTAATGAATTAAATTCCAGGTAAAAACTCCTTTGCCATGAAGAAGATCCAAATTCAACAAGTTCAGTAAACCTGTTTGAAAGACCTTTTTTCAGTGAAATGCAGCTTAGTGCAAAAACAGGCTGCTCTCGCTCTGAAACGCTCATTTTTCACATAAGCCACTTTTCAGCCTTAGGCGACTGTGCAGTGCTAAAACAGCCTCCTATCGCTCTGAAACGCTCATTTTTGACATAAGCCACTTTTCACCCTTAATGAATGAAATTCCAGGTAAAAACTCCTTTGCCATGAAGAAGATCCAAATTCAACCAGTTCAGGCTAGTAAACCTGTTTGAAAGACCTTTTTTCAGTGAAATGCAGCTTAGTGCAAAAACAGGCTGCTCTCGCTCTGAAACGCTAATTTTTCACATAAGCCACTTTTCAGCCTTAGGCGACTGTGCAGTGCTAAAACAGCCTCCTATCGCTCTGAAACGCTCATTTTTGACATAAGCCACTTTTCACCCTTAATGAATGAAATTCCAGGTAAAAACTCCTTTGCCGTGAAGAAGATCCAAATTCAACCAGTTCAGGCTAGTAAACCTGTTTGAAAGACCTTTTTTCAGTGAAATGCAGCTTAGTGCAAAAACAGGCTGCTCTCGCTCTGAAACGCTCATTTTTCACATAAGCCACTTTTCAGCGCTAAAACAGCCTCCAATCGCTCTGAAACGCTCATTTTTGACATAAGCCACTTTTCAGCCTTAAAGAATGAAATTCCAGGTAAAAACTCCTTTGCCGTGAAGAAGATCCAAATTCAACCAGTTCAGGCTAGTAAACCTGTTTGAAAGACCTTTTTTCAGTGAAATGCAGCTTAGTGCAAAAACAGGCTGCTCTCGCTCTGAAACGCTCATTTTTCACATGAGCCACTTTTCAGCCTTAGGCGACTGTGCAGTGCTAAAACAGCCTCCTATCGCTCTGAAACGCTCATTTTTGACATAAGCCACTTTTCACCCTTAATGAATGAAATTCCAGGTAAAAACTCCTTTGCCGTGAAGAAGATCCAAATTCAACCAGTTCAGGCTAGTAAACCTGTTTGAAAGACCTTTTTTCAGTGAAATGCAGCTTAGTGCAAAAACAGGCTGCTCTCGCTCTGAAACGCTCATTTTTCACATAAGCCACTTTTCAGGGCTAAAACAGCCTCCAATCGCTCTGAAACGCTCATTTTTGACATAAGCCACTTTTCACCTTTAATGAATGAAATTCCAGGTAAAAACTCCTTTGCCATGAAGAAGATCCAAATTCAACCAGTTCAGGCTAGTAAACCTGTTTGAAAGACCTTTTTTCAGTGAAATGCAGCTTAGTGCAAAAACAGGCTGCTCTCGCTCTGAAACGCTCATTTTTCACATAAGCCACTTTTGAGCGCTAAAACAGCCTCCTATCGCTCTGAAACGCTCATTTTTGACATAAGCCACTTTTCAGCCTTAATGAATGAAATTCCAGGTAAAAACTCCTTTGCCATGAAGAAGATCCAAATTCAACCAGTTCAGGCTAGTAAACCTGTTTGAAAGACCTTTTTTCAGTGAAATGCAGCTTAGTGCAAAAACAGGCTGCTCTCGCTCTGAAACGCTCATTTTTCACATAAGCCACTTTTCAGCCTTAGGCGACTGTACAGTGCTAAAACAGCCTCCAATCGCTCTGAAACACTCATTTTTGACATAAGCCACTTTTCAGCCTTAATGAATTAAATTCCAGGTAAAAACTCCTTTGCCATGAAGAAGATCCAAATTCAACCAGTTCAGGCTAGTAAACCTGTTTGAAAGACCTTTTTTCAGTGAAATGCAGCTTAGTGCAAAAACAGGCTGCTCTCGCTCTGAAACGCTCATTTTTCACATAAGCCACTTTTCAGCGCTAAAACAGCCTCCAATCGCTCTGAAACGCTCATTTTTGACATAAGCCACTTTTCAGCCTTAATGAATTAAATTCCAGGTAAAAACTCCTTTGCCATGAAGAAGGTCCAAATTCAACCAGTTCAGGCTAGTAAACCTGTTTGAAAGACCTTTTTTCAGTGAAATGCAGCTTAGTGCAAAAACAGGCTGCTCTCGCTCTGAAACGCTCATTTTTCACATAAGCCACTTTTCAGCCTTAGGCGACTGTACAGTGCTAAAACAGCCTCCAATCGCTCTGAAACACTCATTTTTGACATAAGCCACTTTTCACCTTTAATGAATGAAATTCCAGGTAAAAACTCCTTTGCCATGAAGAAGATCCAAATTCAACCAGTTCAGGCTAGTAAACCTGTTTGAAAGACCTTTTTTCAGTGAAATGCAGCTTAGTGCAAAATCAGGCTGCTCTCGCTCTGAAACGCTCATTTTTCACATAAGCCACTTTTCAGCCTTAGGCGACTGTACAGTGCTAAAACAGCCTCCTATCGCTCTGAAACGCTCATTTTTGACATAACCCACTTTTCAGCCTTAATGAATTAAATTCCAGGTAAAAACTCCTTTGCCATGAAGAAGATCCAAATTCAACCAGTTCAGGCTAGTAAACCTGTTTGAAAGACCTTTTTTCAGTGAAATGCAGCTTAGTGCAAAAACAGGCTGCTCTCGCTCTGAAACGCTCATTTTTGACATAAGCCACTTTTCACCCTTAATGAATGAAATTCCAGGTAAAAACTCCTTTGCCGTGAAGAAGATCCAAATTCAACCAGTTCAGGCTAGTAAACCTGTTTGAAAGACCTTTTTTCAGTGAAATGCAGCTTAGTGCCAAAACAGGCTGCTCTCGCTCTGAAACGCTCATTTTTCACATAAGCCACTTTTCAGCCTTATAGGCGACGGTACAGTGCAAAAACAGCCTCCTCTCGCTCTGAAACGCTCATTTTTCACATAAGCCACTTTTCAGCCTTAGGCGACTGTACAGTGCTAAAACAGCCTCCTATCGCTCTGAAACGCTCATTTTTGACATAACCCACTTTTCAGCCTTAATGAATTAAATTCCAGGTAAAAACTCATTTGGCATGAAGAAGATCCAAATTCAACCAGTTCAGGCTAGTAAACCTGTTTGAAAGACCTTTTTTCAGTGAAATGCAGCTTAGTGCAAAAACAGGCTGCTCTCGCTCTGAAACGCTCATTTTTCACATAAGCCACTTTTCAGCGCTAAAACAGCCTCCAATCGCTCTGAAACGCTCATTTTTGACATAAGCCACTTTTCACCTTTAATAAATGAAATTCCAGGTAAAAACTCCTTTGCCATGAAGAAGATCCAAATTCATCCAGTTCAGGCTAGTAAACCTGGTTGAAAGACCTTTTTTCAGTGAAATGCAGCTTAGTGCAAAAACAGGCTGCTCTCGCTCTGAAACGCTCATTTTTCACATAAGCCACTTTTCAGCCTTAGGCGACTGTGCAGTGCTAAAACAGCCTCCTATCGCTCTGAAACGCTCATTTTTGACATAAGCCACTTTTCAGCCTTAATGAATTAAATTCCAGGTAAAAACTCCTTTGCCATGAAGAAGATCCAAAATCAACCAGTTCAGGCTAGTAAACCTGTTTGAAAGACCTTTTTTCAGTGAAATGCAGCTTAGTGCAAAAACAGGCTGCTCTCGCTCTGAAACGCTCATTTTTGACATAAGCCACTTTTCACCCTTAATGAATGAAATTCCAGGTAAAAACTCCTTTGCCGTGAAGAAGATCCAAATTCAACCAGTTCAGGCTAGTAAACCTGTTTGAAAGACCTTTTTTCAGTGAAATGCAGCTTAGTGCCAAAACAGGCTGCTCTCGCTCTGAAACGCTCATTTTTCACATAAGCCACTTTTCAGCCTTATAGGCGACGGTACAGTGCAAAAACAGCCTCCTCTCGCTCTGAAACGCTCATTTTTCACATAAGCCACTTTTCAGCCTTAGGCGACTGTACAGTGCTAAAACAGCCTCCTATCGCTCTGAAACGCTCATTTTTGACATAACCCACTTTTCAGCCTTAATGAATTAAATTCCAGGTAAAAACTCATTTGGCATGAAGAAGATCCAAATTCAACCAGTTCAGGCTAGTAAACCTGTTTGAAAGACCTTTTTTCAGTGAAATGCAGCTTAGTGCAAAAACAGGCTGCTCTCGCTCTGAAACGCTCATTTTTCACATAAGCCACTTTTCAGCGCTAAAACAGCCTCCAATCGCTCTGAAACGCTCATTTTTGACATAAGCCACTTTTCACCTTTAATAAATGAAATTCCAGGTAAAAACTCCTTTGCCATGAAGAAGATCCAAATTCATCCAGTTCAGGCTAGTAAACCTGGTTGAAAGACCTTTTTTCAGTGAAATGCAGCTTAGTGCAAAAACAGGCTGCTCTCGCTCTGAAACGCTCATTTTTCACATAAGCCACTTTTCAGCCTTAGGCGACTGTGCAGTGCTAAAACAGCCTCCTATCGCTCTGAAACGCTCATTTTTGACATAAGCCACTTTTCAGCCTTAATGAATTAAATTCCAGGTAAAAACTCCTTTGCCATGAAGAAGATCCAAATTCAACCAGTTCAGGCTAGTAAACCTGTTTGAAAGACCTTTTTTCAGTGAAATGCAGCTTAGTGCAAAAACAGGCTGCTCTCGCTCTGAAACGCTCATTTTTTCACATAAGCCACTTTTCAGCGCTAAAACAGCCTCCAATCGCTCTGAAACGCTCATTTTTGACATAAGCCACTTTTCACCTTTAATGAATGAAATTCCAGGTAAAAACTCCTTTGCCATGAATAAGATCCAAATTCAACCAGTTCAGGCTAGTAAACCTGTTTGAAAGACCTTTTTTCAGTGAAATGCAGCTTAGTGCAAAAACAGGCTGCTCTCGCTCTGAAACGCTCATTTTTCACATAAGCCACTTTTCAGCCTTAGGCGACTGTACAGTGCTAAAACAGCCTCCAATCGCTCTGAAACGCTCATTTTTGACATAAGCCACTTTTCACCTTTAATGAATGAAATTCCAGGTAAAAACTCCTTTGCCATGAAGAAGATCCAAATTCAACCAGTTCAGGCTAGTAAACCTGTTTGAAAGACCTTTTTTCAGTGAAATGCAGCTTAGTGCAAAAACAGGCTGCTCTCGCTCTGAAACGCTCATTTTTCACATAAGCCACTTTTCAGCGCTAAAACAGCCTCCAATCGCTCTGAAACGCTCATTTTTGACATAAGCCACTTTTCACCTTTAATGAATGAAATTCCAGGTAAAAACTCCTTTGCCATGAAGAAGATCCAAATTCAACCAGTTCAGGCTAGTAAACCTGTTTGAAAGACCTTTTTTCAGTGAAATGCAGCTTAGTGCAAAAACAGGCTGCTCTCGCTCTGAAACGCTCATTTTTCACATAAGCCACTTTTCAGCCTTAGGCGACTGTGCAGTGCTAAAACAGCCTCCTATCGCTCTGAAACGCTCATTTTTGACATAAGCCACTTTTCACCCTTAATGAATTAAATTCCAGGTAAAAACTCCTTTGCCATGAAGAAGATCCAAATTCAACAAGTTCAGGCTAGTAAACCTGTTTGAAAGACCTTTTTTAGGTGAAATGCAGCTTAGTGCAAAATCAGGCTGCTCTCGCTCTGAAACGCTAATTTTTCACATAAGCCACTTTTCAGCGCTAAAACAGCCTCCAATCGCTCTGAAACGCTCATTTTTGACATAAGCCACTTTTCAGCCTTAAAGAATGAAATTCCAGGTAAAAACTCCTTTGCCATGAAGAAGATCCAAATTCAACCAGTTCAGGCTAGTAAACCTGTTTGAAAGACCTTTTTTCAGTGAAATGCAGCTTAGTGCAAAAACAGGCTGCTCTCGCTCTGAAACGCTCATTTTTCACATAAGCCACTTTTCAGCCTTAGGCGACTGTGCAGTGCTAAAACAGCCTCCTATCGCTCTGAAACGCTCATTTTTGACATAAGCCACTTTTCACCCTTAATGAATTAAATTCCAGGTAAAAACTCCTTTGCCATGAAGAAGATCCAAATTCAACAAGTTCAGGCTAGTAAACCTGTTTGAAAGACCTTTTTTAGGTGAAATGCAGCTTAGTGCAAAAACAGGCTGCTCTCGCTCTGAAACGCTCATTTTTCACATAAGCCACTTTTCAGCCTTAGGCGACTGTGCAGTGCTAAAACAGCCTCCTATCGCTCTGAAACGCTCATTTTTGACATAAGCCACTTTTCACCCTTAATGAATGAAATTCCAGGTAAAAACTCCTTTGCCGTGAAGAAGATCCAAATTCAACCAGTTCAGGCTAGTAAACCTGTTTGAAAGACCTTTTTTCAGTGAAATGCAGCTTAGTGCAAAAACAGGCTGCTCTCGCTCTGAAACGCTCATTTTTCACATAAGCCACTTTTCAGCGCTAAAACAGCCTCCAATCGCTCTGAAACGCTCATTTTTGACATAAGCCACTTTTCACCTTTAATGAATGAAATTCCAGGTAAAAACTCCTTTGCCATGAAGAAGATCCAAATTCATCCAGTTCAGGCTAGTAAACCTGGTTGAAAGACCTTTTTTCAGTGAAATGCAGCTTAGTGCAAAAACAGGCTGCTCTCGCTCTGAAACGCTCATTTTTCACATAAGCCACTTTTCAGCATTAAAACAGCCTCCAATCGCTCTGAAACGCTCATTTTTGACATAAGCCACTTTTCACCTTTAATGAATGAAATTCCAGGTAAAAAACTCCTTTGCCATGAAGAAGATCCAAATTCATCCAGTTCAGGCTAGTAAACCTGGTTGAAAGACCTTTTTTCAGTGAAATGCAGCTTAGTGCCAAAACAGGCTGCTCTCGCTCTGAAACGCTCATTTTTCACATAAGCCACTTTTCAGCCTTAGGCGACTGTACAGTGCTAAAACAGCCTCCAATCGCTCTGAAACACTCATTTTTGACATAAGCCACTTTTCACCTTTAATGAATGAAATTCCAGGTAAAAACTCCTTTGCCATGAAGAAGATCCAAATTCAACCAGTTCAGGCTAGTAAACCTGTTTGAAAGACCTTTTTTCAGTGAAATGCAGCTTAGTGCAAAATCAGGCTGCTCTCGCTCTGAAACGCTCATTTTTCACATAAGCCACTTTTCAGCCTTAGGCGACTGTGCAGTGCTAAAACAGCCTCCTATCGCTCTGAAACGCTCATTTTTGACATAAGCCACTTTTCACCCTTAATGAATTAAATTCCAGGTAAAAACTCCTTTGCCATGAAGAAGATCCAAATTCAACAAGTTCAGTAAACCTGTTTGAAAGACCTTTTTTCAGTGAAATGCAGCTTAGTGCAAAAACAGGCTGCTCTCGCTCTGAAACGCTCATTTTTCACATAAGCCACTTTTCAGCCTTATAGGCGACGGTACAGTGCAAAAACAGCCTCCTCTCGCTCTGAAACGCTCATTTTTCACATAAGCCACTTTTCAGCCTTAGGCGACTGTACAGTGCTAAAACAGCCTCCTATCGCTCTGAAACGCTCATTTTTGACATAACCCACTTTTCAGCCTTAATGAATTAAATTCCAGGTAAAAACTCATTTGGCATGAAGAAGATCCAAATTCAACCAGTTCAGGCTAGTAAACCTGTTTGAAAGACCTTTTTTCAGTGAAATGCAGCTTAGTGCAAAAACAGGCTGCTCTCGCTCTGAAACGCTCATTTTTCACATAAGCCACTTTTCAGCGCTAAAACAGCCTCCAATCGCTCTGAAACGCTCATTTTTGACATAAGCCACTTTTCACCTTTAATAAATGAAATTCCAGGTAAAAACTCCTTTGCCATGAAGAAGATCCAAATTCATCCAGTTCAGGCTAGTAAACCTGGTTGAAAGACCTTTTTTCAGTGAAATGCAGCTTAGTGCAAAAACAGGCTGCTCTCGCTCTGAAACGCTCATTTTTCACATAAGCCACTTTTCAGCCTTAGGCGACTGTGCAGTGCTAAAACAGCCTCCTATCGCTCTGAAACGCTCATTTTTGACATAAGCCACTTTTCAGCCTTAATGAATTAAATTCCAGGTAAAAACTCCTTTGCCATGAAGAAGATCCAAATTCAACCAGTTCAGGCTAGTAAACCTGTTTGAAAGACCTTTTTTCAGTGAAATGCAGCTTAGTGCAAAAACAGGCTGCTCTCGCTCTGAAACGCTCATTTTTTCACATAAGCCACTTTTCAGCGCTAAAACAGCCTCCAATCGCTCTGAAACGCTCATTTTTGACATAAGCCACTTTTCACCTTTAATGAATGAAATTCCAGGTAAAAACTCCTTTGCCATGAATAAGATCCAAATTCAACCAGTTCAGGCTAGTAAACCTGTTTGAAAGACCTTTTTTCAGTGAAATGCAGCTTAGTGCAAAAACAGGCTGCTCTCGCTCTGAAACGCTCATTTTTCACATAAGCCACTTTTCAGCCTTAGGCGACTGTACAGTGCTAAAACAGCCTCCAATCGCTCTGAAACGCTCATTTTTGACATAAGCCACTTTTCACCTTTAATGAATGAAATTCCAGGTAAAAACTCCTTTGCCATGAAGAAGATCCAAATTCAACCAGTTCAGGCTAGTAAACCTGTTTGAAAGACCTTTTTTCAGTGAAATGCAGCTTAGTGCAAAAACAGGCTGCTCTCGCTCTGAAACGCTCATTTTTCACATAAGCCACTTTTCAGCCTTAGGCGACTGTGCAGTGCTAAAACAGCCTCCTATCGCTCTGAAACGCTCATTTTTGACATAAGCCACTTTTCACCCTTAATGAATTAAATTCCAGGTAAAAACTCCTTTGCCATGAAGAAGATCCAAATTCAACAAGTTCAGGCTAGTAAACCTGTTTGAAAGACCTTTTTTAGGTGAAATGCAGCTTAGTGCAAAATCAGGCTGCTCTCGCTCTGAAACGCTAATTTTTCACATAAGCCACTTTTCAGCGCTAAAACAGCCTCCAATCGCTCTGAAACGCTCATTTTTGACATAAGCCACTTTTCAGCCTTAAAGAATGAAATTCCAGGTAAAAACTCCTTTGCCATGAAGAAGATCCAAATTCAACCAGTTCAGGCTAGTAAACCTGTTTGAAAGACCTTTTTTCAGTGAAATGCAGCTTAGTGCAAAAACAGGCTGCTCTCGCTCTGAAACGCTCATTTTTCACATAAGCCACTTTTCAGCCTTAGGCGACTGTGCAGTGCTAAAACAGCCTCCTATCGCTCTGAAACGCTCATTTTTGACATAAGCCACTTTTCACCCTTAATGAATTAAATTCCAGGTAAAAACTCCTTTGCCATGAAGAAGATCCAAATTCAACAAGTTCAGGCTAGTAAACCTGTTTGAAAGACCTTTTTTAGGTGAAATGCAGCTTAGTGCAAAAACAGGCTGCTCTCGCTCTGAAACGCTCATTTTTCACATAAGCCACTTTTCAGCCTTAGGCGACTGTGCAGTGCTAAAACAGCCTCCTATCGCTCTGAAACGCTCATTTTTGACATAAGCCACTTTTCACCCTTAATGAATGAAATTCCAGGTAAAAACTCCTTTGCCGTGAAGAAGATCCAAATTCAACCAGTTCAGGCTAGTAAACCTGTTTGAAAGACCTTTTTTCAGTGAAATGCAGCTTAGTGCAAAAACAGGCTGCTCTCGCTCTGAAACGCTCATTTTTCACATAAGCCACTTTTCAGCGCTAAAACAGCCTCCAATCGCTCTGAAACGCTCATTTTTGACATAAGCCACTTTTCACCTTTAATGAATGAAATTCCAGGTAAAAACTCCTTTGCCATGAAGAAGATCCAAATTCATCCAGTTCAGGCTAGTAAACCTGGTTGAAAGACCTTTTTTCAGTGAAATGCAGCTTAGTGCAAAAACAGGCTGCTCTCGCTCTGAAACGCTCATTTTTCACATAAGCCACTTTTCAGCATTAAAACAGCCTCCAATCGCTCTGAAACGCTCATTTTTGACATAAGCCACTTTTCACCTTTAATGAATGAAATTCCAGGTAAAAAACTCCTTTGCCATGAAGAAGATCCAAATTCATCCAGTTCAGGCTAGTAAACCTGGTTGAAAGACCTTTTTTCAGTGAAATGCAGCTTAGTGCCAAAACAGGCTGCTCTCGCTCTGAAACGCTCATTTTTCACATAAGCCACTTTTCAGCCTTAGGCGACTGTACAGTGCTAAAACAGCCTCCAATCGCTCTGAAACAC
This sequence comes from Pagrus pagrus, assembly GCF_965226575.1. Lineage (NCBI taxonomy): Eukaryota > Metazoa > Chordata > Actinopteri > Spariformes > Sparidae > Pagrus > Pagrus pagrus. Next base: position 143,779 of record NW_028175435.1, read on the forward strand.
TCATTTTTGACATAAGCCACTTTTCACCTTTAATGAATGAAATTCCAGGTAAAAACTCCTTTGCCATGAAGAAGATCCAAATTCAACCAGTTCAGGCTAGTAAACCTGTTTGAAAGACCTTTTTTCAGTGAAATGCAGCTTAGTGCAAAATCAGGCTGCTCTCGCTCTGAAACGCTCATTTTTCACATAAGCCACTTTTCAGCCTTAGGCGACTGTGCAGTGCTAAAACAGCCTCCTATCGCTCTGAAACGCTCATTTTTGACATAAGCCACTTTTCACCCTTAATGAATTAAATTCCAGGTAAAAACTCCTTTGCCATGAAGAAGATCCAAATTCAACAAGTTCAGTAAACCTGTTTGAAAGACCTTTTTTCAGTGAAATGCAGCTTAGTGCAAAAACAGGCTGCTCTCGCTCTGAAACGCTCATTTTTCACATAAGCCACTTTTCAGCCTTAGGCGACTGTACAGTGCTAAAACAGCCTCCAATCGCTCTGAAACGCTCATTTTTGACATAAGCCACTTTTCACCTTTAATGAATGAAATTCCAGGTAAAAACTCCTTTGCCATGAAGAAGATCCAAATTCAACCAGTTCAGGCTAGTAAACCTGTTTGAAAGACCTTTTTTCAGTGAAATGCAGCTTAGTGCAAAAACAGGCTGCTCTCGCTCTGAAACGCTCATTTTTCACATAAGCCACTTTTCAGCGCTAAAACAGCCTCCAATCGCTCTGAAACGCTCATTTTTGACATAAGCCACTTTTCACCTTTAATGAATGAAATTCCAGGTAAAAACTCCTTTGCCATGAAGAAGATCCAAATTCAACCAGTTCAGGCTAGTAAACCTGTTTGAAAGACCTTTTTTCAGTGAAATGCAGCTTAGTGCAAAATCAGGCTGCTCTCGCTCTGAAACGCTAATTTTTCACATAAGCCACTTTTCAGCGCTAAAACAGCCTCCAATCGCTCTGAAACGCTCATTTTTGACATAAGCCACTTTTCAGCCTTAAAGAATGAAATTCCAGGTAAAAACTCCTTTGCCATGAAGAAGATCCAAATTCAACCAGTTCAGGCTAGTAAACCTGTTTGAAAGACCTTTTTTCAGTGAAATGCAGCTTAGTGCAAAAACAGGCTGCTCTCGCTCTGAAACGCTCATTTTTCACATAAGCCACTTTTCAGCGCTAAAACAGCCTCCAATCGCTCTGAAACGCTCATTTTTGACATAAGCCACTTTTCACCTTTAATGAATGAAATTCCAGGTAAAAACTCCTTTGCCATGAAGAAGATCCAAATTCAACCAGTTCAGGCTAGTAAACCTGTTTGAAAGACCTTTTTTCAGTGAAATGCAGCTTAGTGCAAAAACAGGCTGCTCTCGCTCTGAAACGCTCATTTTTCACATAAGCCACTTTTCAGCCTTAGGCGACTGTGCAGTGCTAAAACAGCCTCCTATCGCTCTGAAACGCTCATTTTTGACATAAGCCACTTTTCACCCTTAATGAATGAAATTCCAGGTAAAAACTCCTTTGCCGTGAAGAAGATCCAAATTCAACCAGTTCAGGCTAGTAAACCTGTTTGAAAGACCTTTTTTCAGTGAAATGCAGCTTAGTGCAAAAACAGGCTGCTCTCGCTCTGAAACGCTCATTTTTCACATAAGCCACTTTTCAGCCTTAGGCGACTGTGCAGTGCTAAAACAGCCTCCTATCGCTCTGAAACGCTCATTTTTGACATAAGCCACTTTTCACCCTTAATGAATGAAATTCCAGGTAAAAACTCCTTTGCCATGAATAAGATCCAAATTCAACCAGTTCAGGCTAGTAAACCTGTTTGAAAGACCTTTTTTCAGTGAAATGCAGCTTAGTGCAAAAACAGGCTGCTCTCGCTCTGAAACGCTCATTTTTCACATAAGCCACTTTTCAGCCTTAGGCGACTGTACAGTGCTAAAACAGCCTCCAATCGCTCTGAAACGCTCATTTTTGACATAAGCCACTTTTCACCTTTAATGAATGAAATTCCAGGTAAAAACTCCTTTGCCATGAAGAAGATCCAAATTCAACCAGTTCAGGCTAGTAAACCTGTTTGAAAGACCTTTTTTCAGTGAAATGCAGCTTAGTGCAAAAACAGGCTGCTCTCGCTCTGAAACGCTCATTTTTCACATGAGCCACTTTTCAGCCTTAATGAATTAAATTCCAGGTAAAAACTCCTTTGCCATGAAGAAGATCCAAATTCAACAAGTTCAGGCTAGTAAACCTGTTTGAAAGACCTTTTTTCAGTGAAATGCAGCTTAGTGCAAAAACAGGCTGCTCTCGCTCTGAAACGCTCATTTTTCACATAAGCCACTTTTCAGCCTTAATGAATTAAATTCCAGGTAAAAACTCCTTTGCCATGAAGAAGATCCAAATTCAACAAGTTCAGGCTAGTAAACCTGTTTGAAAGACCTTTTTTCAGTGAAATGCAGCTTAGTGCAAAAACAGGCTGCTCTCGCTCTGAAACGCTCATTTTTCACATAAGCCACTTTTCAGCATTAAAACAGCCTCCAATCGCTCTGAAACGCTCATTTTTGACATAAGCCACTTTTCACCTTTAATGAATGAAATTCCAGGTAAAAAACTCCTTTGCCATGAAGAAGATCCAAATTCATCCAGTTCAGGCTAGTAAACCTGGTTGAAAGACCTTTTTTCAGTGAAATGCAGCTTAGTGCCAAAACAGGCTGCTCTCGCTCTGAAACGCTCATTTTTCACATAAGCCACTTTTCAGCCTTATAGGCGACTGTACAGTGCAAAAACAGCCTCCTCTCGCTCTGAAACGCTCATTTTTCACATAAGCCACTTTTCAGCCTTAGGCGACTGTACAGTGCTAAAACAGCCTCCTATCGCTCTGAAACACTCATTTTTGACATAAGCCACTTTTCACCTTTAATGAATGAAATTCCAGGTAAAAACTCCTTTGCCATGAAGAAGATCCAAATTCAACCAGTTCAGGCTAGTAAACCTGTTTGAAAGACCTTTTTTCAGTGAAATGCAGCTTAGTGCAAAATCAGGCTGCTCTCGCTCTGAAACGCTCATTTTTCACATAAGCCACTTTTCAGCGCTAAAACAGCCTCCAATCGCTCTGAAACGCTCATTTTTGACATAAGCCACTTTTCACCTTTAATGAATGAAATTCCAGGTAAAAACTCCTTTGCCGTGAAGAAGATCCAAATTCAACCAGTTCAGGCTAGTAAACCTGTTTGAAAGACCTTTTTTCAGTGAAATGCAGCTTAGTGCAAAAACAGGCTGCTCTCGCTCTGAAACGCTCATTTTTCACATAAGCCACTTTTCAGCCTTAGGCGACTGTGCAGTGCTAAAACAGCCTCCTATCGCTCTGAAACGCTCATTTTTGACATAAGCCACTTTTCACCCTTAATGAATTAAATTCCAGGTAAAAACTCCTTTGCCATGAAGAAGATCCAAATTCAACAAGTTCAGGCTAGTAAACCTGTTTGAAAGACCTTTTTTAGGTGAAATGCAGCTTAGTGCAAAATCAGGCTGCTCTCGCTCTGAAACGCTAATTTTTCACATAAGCCACTTTTCAGCGCTAAAACAGCCTCCAATCGCTCTGAAACGCTCATTTTTGACATAAGCCACTTTTCAGCCTTAAAGAATGAAATTCCAGGTAAAAACTCCTTTGCCATGAAGAAGATCCAAATTCAACCAGTTCAGGCTAGTAAACCTGTTTGAAAGACCTTTTTTCAGTGAAATGCAGCTTAGTGCAAAAACAGGCTGCTCTCGCTCTGAAACGCTCATTTTTCACATAAGCCACTTTTCAGCCTTAGGCGACTGTGCAGTGCTAAAACAGCCTCCTATCGCTCTGAAACGCTCATTTTTGACATAAGCCACTTTTCACCCTTAATGAATTAAATTCCAGGTAAAAACTCCTTTGCCATGAAGAAGATCCAAATTCAACAAGTTCAGGCTAGTAAACCTGTTTGAAAGACCTTTTTTAGGTGAAATGCAGCTTAGTGCAAAAACAGGCTGCTCTCGCTCTGAAACGCTCATTTTTCACATAAGCCACTTTTCAGCCTTAGGCGACTGTGCAGTGCTAAAACAGCCTCCTATCGCTCTGAAACGCTCATTTTTGACATAAGCCACTTTTCAGCCTTAATGAATTAAATTCCAGGTAAAAACTCCTTTGCCATGAAGAAGATCCAAATTCAACCAGTTCAGGCTAGTAAACCTGTTTGAAAGACCTTTTTTCAGTGAAATGCAGCTTAGTGCAAAAACAGGCTGCTCTCGCTCTGAAACGCTCATTTTTCACATAAGCCACTTTTCAGCCTTAGGCGACTGTGCAGTGCTAAAACAGCCTCCTATCGCTCTGAAACGCTCATTTTTGACATAAGCCACTTTTCACCCTTAATGAATTAAATTCCAGGTAAAAACTCCTTTGCCATGAAGAAGATCCAAATTCAACAAGTTCAGGCTAGTAAACCTGTTTGAAAGACCTTTTTTCAGTGAAATGCAGCTTAGTGCAAAAACAGGCTGCTCTCGCTCTGAAACGCTCATTTTTCACATAAGCCACTTTTCAGCCTTAATGAATTAAATTCCAGGTAAAAACTCCTTTGCCATGAAGAAGATCCAAATTCAACAAGTTCAGGCTAGTAAACCTGTTTGAAAGACCTTTTTTCAGTGAAATGCAGCTTAGTGCAAAAACAGGCTGCTCTCGCTCTGAAACGCTCATTTTTCACATAAGCCACTTTTCAGCATTAAAACAGCCTCCAATCGCTCTGAAACGCTCATTTTTGACATAAGCCACTTTTCACCTTTAATGAATGAAATTCCAGGTAAAAAACTCCTTTGCCATGAAGAAGATCCAAATTCATCCAGTTCAGGCTAGTAAACCTGGTTGAAAGACCTTTTTTCAGTGAAATGCAGCTTAGTGCCAAAACAGGCTGCTCTCGCTCTGAAACGCTCATTTTTCACATAAGCCACTTTTCAGCCTTATAGGCGACTGTACAGTGCAAAAACAGCCTCCTCTCGCTCTGAAACGCTCATTTTTCACATAAGCCACTTTTCAGCCTTAGGCGACTGTACAGTGCTAAAACAGCCTCCTATCGCTCTGAAACACTCATTTTTGACATAAGCCACTTTTCACCTTTAATGAATGAAATTCCAGGTAAAAACTCCTTTGCCATGAAGAAGATCCAAATTCAACCAGTTCAGGCTAGTAAACCTGTTTGAAAGACCTTTTTTCAGTGAAATGCAGCTTAGTGCAAAATCAGGCTGCTCTCGCTCTGAAACGCTCATTTTTCACATAAGCCACTTTTCAGCGCTAAAACAGCCTCCAATCGCTCTGAAACGCTCATTTTTGACATAAGCCACTTTTCACCTTTAATGAATGAAATTCCAGGTAAAAACTCCTTTGCCGTGAAGAAGATCCAAATTCAACCAGTTCAGGCTAGTAAACCTGTTTGAAAGACCTTTTTTCAGTGAAATGCAGCTTAGTGCAAAAACAGGCTGCTCTCGCTCTGAAACGCTCATTTTTCACATAAGCCACTTTTCAGCCTTAGGCGACTGTGCAGTGCTAAAACAGCCTCCTATCGCTCTGAAACGCTCATTTTTGACATAAGCCACTTTTCAGCCTTAATGAATTAAATTCCAGGTAAAAACTCCTTTGCCATGAAGAAGATCCAAATTCAACCAGTTCAGGCTAGTAAACCTGTTTGAAAGACCTTTTTTCAGTGAAATGCAGCTTAGTGCAAAAACAGGCTGCTCTCGCTCTGAAACGCTCATTTTTCACATAAGCCACTTTTCAGCCTTAGGCGACTGTGCAGTGCTAAAACAGCCTCCTATCGCTCTGAAACGCTCATTTTTGACATAAGCCACTTTTCACCCTTAATGAATTAAATTCCAGGTAAAAACTCCTTTGCCATGAAGAAGATCCAAATTCAACAAGTTCAGGCTAGTAAACCTGTTTGAAAGACCTTTTTTAGGTGAAATGCAGCTTAGTGCAAAAACAGGCTGCTCTCGCTCTGAAACGCTCATTTTTCACATAAGCCACTTTTCAGCCTTAGGCGACTGTGCAGTGCTAAAACAGCCTCCTATCGCTCTGAAACGCTCATTTTTGACATAAGCCACTTTTCACCCTTAATGAATGAAATTCCAGGTAAAAACTCCTTTGCCGTGAAGAAGATCCAAATTCAGCCAGTTCAGGCTAGTAAACCTGTTTGAAAGACCTTTTTTCAGTGAAATGCAGCTTAGTGCAAAAACAGGCTGCTCTCGCTCTGAAACGCTCATTTTTCACATAAGCCACTTTTCAGCGCTAAAACAGCCTCCAATCGCTCTGAAACGCTCATTTTTGACATAAGCCACTTTTCACCTTTAATGAATGAAATTCCAGGTAAAAACTCCTTTGCCATGAAGAAGATCCAAATTCATCCAGTTCAGGCTAGTAAACCTGGTTGAAAGACCTTTTTTCAGTGAAATGCAGCTTAGTGCAAAAACAGGCTGCTCTCGCTCTGAAACGCTCATTTTTCACATAAGCCACTTTTCAGCATTAAAACAGCCTCCAATCGCTCTGAAACGCTCATTTTTGACATAAGCCACTTTTCACCTTTAATGAATGAAATTCCAGGTAAAAAACTCCTTTGCCATGAAGAAGATCCAAATTCATCCAGTTCAGGCTAGTAAACCTGGTTGAAAGACCTTTTTTCAGTGAAATGCAGCTTAGTGCCAAAACAGGCTGCTCTCGCTCTGAAACGCTCATTTTTCACATAAGCCACTTTTCAGCCTTAGGCGACTGTACAGTGCTAAAACAGCCTCCAATCGCTCTGAAACACTCATTTTTGACATAAGCCACTTTTCACCTTTAATGAATGAAATTCCAGGTAAAAACTCCTTTGCCATGAAGAAGATCCAAATTCAACCAGTTCAGGCTAGTAAACCTGTTTGAAAGACCTTTTTTCAGTGAAATGCAGCTTAGTGCAAAATCAGGCTGCTCTCGCTCTGAAACGCTCATTTTTCACATAAGCCACTTTTCAGCCTTAGGCGACTGTGCAGTGCTAAAACAGCCTCCTATCGCTCTGAAACGCTCATTTTTGACATAAGCCACTTTTCACCCTTAATGAATTAAATTCCAGGTAAAAACTCCTTTGCCATGAAGAAGATCCAAATTCAACAAGTTCAGTAAACCTGTTTGAAAGACCTTTTTTCAGTGAAATGCAGCTTAGTGCAAAAACAGGCTGCTCTCGCTCTGAAACGCTCATTTTTCACATAAGCCACTTTTCAGCCTTAGGCGACTGTACAGTGCTAAAACAGCCTCCAATCGCTCTGAAACGCTCATTTTTGACATAAGCCACTTTTCACCTTTAATGAATGAAATTCCAGGTAAAAACTCCTTTGCCATGAAGAAGATCCAAATTCAACCAGTCCAGGCTAGTAAACCTGTTTGAAAGACCTTTTTTCAGTGAAATGCAGCTTAGTGCAAAAACAGGCTGCTCTCGCTCTGAAACGCTCATTTTTCACATAAGCCACTTTTCAGTGCTAAAACAGCCTCCAATCGCTCTGAAACGCTCATTTTTGACATAAGCCACTTTTCACCTTTAATGAATGAAATTCCAGGTAAAAACTCCTTTGCCATGAAGAAGATCCAAATTCAACCAGTTCAGGCTAGTAAACCTGTTTGAAAGACCTTTTTTCAGTGAAATGCAGCTTAGTGCAAAATCAGGCTGCTCTCGCTCTGAAACGCTAATTTTTCACATAAGCCACTTTTCAGCGCTAAAACAGCCTCCAATCGCTCTGAAACGCTCATTTTTGACATAAGCCACTTTTCAGCCTTAAAGAATGAAATTCCAGGTAAAAACTCCTTTGCCATGAAGAAGATCCAAATTCAACCAGTTCAGGCTAGTAAACCTGTTTGAAAGACCTTTTTTCAGTGAAATGCAGCTTAGTGCAAAAACAGGCTGCTCTCGCTCTGAAACGCTCATTTTTCACATAAGCCACTTTTCAGCGCTAAAACAGCCTCCAATCGCTCTGAAACGCTCATTTTTGACATAAGCCACTTTTCACCTTTAATGAATGAAATTCCAGGTAAAAACTCCTTTGCCGTGAAGAAGATCCAAATTCAACCAGTTCAGGCTAGTAAACCTGTTTGAAAGACCTTTTTTCAGTGAAATGCAGCTTAGTGCAAAAACAGGCTGCTCTCGCTCTGAAACGCTCATTTTTCACATAAGCCACTTTTCAGCCTTAGGCGACTGTGCAGTGCTAAAACAGCCTCCTATCGCTCTGAAACGCTCATTTTTGACATAAGCCACTTTTCACCCTTAATGAATTAAATTCCAGGTAAAAACTCCTTTGCCATGAAGAAGATCCAAATTCAACAAGTTCAGGCTAGTAAACCTGTTTGAAAGACCTTTTTTAGGTGAAATGCAGCTTAGTGCAAAATCAGGCTGCTCTCGCTCTGAAACGCTAATTTTTCACATAAGCCACTTTTCAGCGCTAAAACAGCCTCCAATCGCTCTGAAACGCTCATTTTTGACATAAGCCACTTTTCAGCCTTAAAGAATGAAATTCCAGGTAAAAACTCCTTTGCCATGAAGAAGATCCAAATTCAACCAGTTCAGGCTAGTAAACCTGTTTGAAAGACCTTTTTTCAGTGAAATGCAGCTTAGTGCAAAAACAGGCTGCTCTCGCTCTGAAACGCTCATTTTTCACATAAGCCACTTTTCAGCCTTAGGCGACTGTGCAGTGCTAAAACAGCCTCCTATCGCTCTGAAACGCTCATTTTTGACATAAGCCACTTTTCACCCTTAATGAATTAAATTCCAGGTAAAAACTCCTTTGCCATGAAGAAGATCCAAATTCAACAAGTTCAGGCTAGTAAACCTGTTTGAAAGACCTTTTTTAGGTGAAATGCAGCTTAGTGCAAAAACAGGCTGCTCTCGCTCTGAAACGCTCATTTTTCACATAAGCCACTTTTCAGCCTTAGGCGACTGTGCAGTGCTAAAACAGCCTCCTATCGCTCTGAAACGCTCATTTTTGACATAAGCCACTTTTCAGCCTTAATGAATTAAATTCCAGGTAAAAACTCCTTTGCCATGAAGAAGATCCAAATTCAACCAGTTCAGGCTAGTAAACCTGTTTGAAAGACCTTTTTTCAGTGAAATGCAGCTTAGTGCAAAAACAGGCTGCTCTCGCTCTGAAACGCTCATTTTTCACATAAGCCACTTTTCAGCCTTAGGCGACTGTGCAGTGCTAAAACAGCCTCCTATCGCTCTGAAACGCTCATTTTTGACATAAGCCACTTTTCACCCTTAATGAATTAAATTCCAGGTAAAAACTCCTTTGCCATGAAGAAGATCCAAATTCAACAAGTTCAGGCTAGTAAACCTGTTTGAAAGACCTTTTTTCAGTGAAATGCAGCTTAGTGCAAAAACAGGCTGCTCTCGCTCTGAAACGCTCATTTTTCACATAAGCCACTTTTCAGCCTTAATGAATTAAATTCCAGGTAAAAACTCCTTTGCCATGAAGAAGATCCAAATTCAACAAGTTCAGGCTAGTAAACCTGTTTGAAAGACCTTTTTTCAGTGAAATGCAGCTTAGTGCAAAAACAGGCTGCTCTCGCTCTGAAACGCTCATTTTTCACATAAGCCACTTTTCAGCATTAAAACAGCCTCCAATCGCTCTGAAACGCTCATTTTTGACATAAGCCACTTTTCACCTTTAATGAATGAAATTCCAGGTAAAAAACTCCTTTGCCATGAAGAAGATCCAAATTCATCCAGTTCAGGCTAGTAAACCTGGTTGAAAGACCTTTTTTCAGTGAAATGCAGCTTAGTGCCAAAACAGGCTGCTCTCGCTCTGAAACGCTCATTTTTCACATAAGCCACTTTTCAGCCTTATAGGCGACTGTACAGTGCAAAAACAGCCTCCTCTCGCTCTGAAACGCTCATTTTTCACATAAGCCACTTTTCAGCCTTAGGCGACTGTACAGTGCTAAAACAGCCTCCTATCGCTCTGAAACACTCATTTTTGACATAAGCCACTTTTCACCTTTAATGAATGAAATTCCAGGTAAAAACTCCTTTGCCATGAAGAAGATCCAAATTCAACCAGTTCAGGCTAGTAAACCTGTTTGAAAGACCTTTTTTCAGTGAAATGCAGCTTAGTGCAAAATCAGGCTGCTCTCGCTCTGAAACGCTCATTTTTCACATAAGCCACTTTTCAGCGCTAAAACAGCCTCCAATCGCTCTGAAACGCTCATTTTTGACATAAGCCACTTTTCACCTTTAATGAATGAAATTCCAGGTAAAAACTCCTTTGCCGTGAAGAAGATCCAAATTCAACCAGTTCAGGCTAGTAAACCTGTTTGAAAGACCTTTTTTCAGTGAAATGCAGCTTAGTGCAAAAACAGGCTGCTCTCGCTCTGAAACGCTCATTTTTCACATAAGCCACTTTTCAGCCTTAGGCGACTGTGCAGTGCTAAAACAGCCTCCTATCGCTCTGAAACGCTCATTTTTGACATAAGCCACTTTTCAGCCTTAATGAATTAAATTCCAGGTAAAAACTCCTTTGCCATGAAGAAGATCCAAATTCAACCAGTTCAGGCTAGTAAACCTGTTTGAAAGACCTTTTTTCAGTGAAATGCAGCTTAGTGCAAAAACAGGCTGCTCTCGCTCTGAAACGCTCATTTTTCACATAAGCCACTTTTCAGCCTTAGGCGACTGTGCAGTGCTAAAACAGCCTCCTATCGCTCTGAAACGCTCATTTTTGACATAAGCCACTTTTCACCCTTAATGAATTAAATTCCAGGTAAAAACTCCTTTGCCATGAAGAAGATCCAAATTCAACAAGTTCAGGCTAGTAAACCTGTTTGAAAGACCTTTTTTAGGTGAAATGCAGCTTAGTGCAAAAACAGGCTGCTCTCGCTCTGAAACGCTCATTTTTCACATAAGCCACTTTTCAGCCTTAGGCGACTGTGCAGTGCTAAAACAGCCTCCTATCGCTCTGAAACGCTCATTTTTGACATAAGCCACTTTTCACCCTTAATGAATGAAATTCCAGGTAAAAACTCCTTTGCCGTGAAGAAGATCCAAATTCAGCCAGTTCAGGCTAGTAAACCTGTTTGAAAGACCTTTTTTCAGTGAAATGCAGCTTAGTGCAAAAACAGGCTGCTCTCGCTCTGAAACGCTCATTTTTCACATAAGCCACTTTTCAGCGCTAAAACAGCCTCCAATCGCTCTGAAACGCTCATTTTTGACATAAGCCACTTTTCACCTTTAATGAATGAAATTCCAGGTAAAAACTCCTTTGCCATGAAGAAGATCCAAATTCATCCAGTTCAGGCTAGTAAACCTGGTTGAAAGACCTTTTTTCAGTGAAATGCAGCTTAGTGCAAAAACAGGCTGCTCTCGCTCTGAAACGCTCATTTTTCACATAAGCCACTTTTCAGCATTAAAACAGCCTCCAATCGCTCTGAAACGCTCATTTTTGACATAAGCCACTTTTCACCTTTAATGAATGAAATTCCAGGTAAAAAACTCCTTTGCCATGAAGAAGATCCAAATTCATCCAGTTCAGGCTAGTAAACCTGGTTGAAAGACCTTTTTTCAGTGAAATGCAGCTTAGTGCCAAAACAGGCTGCTCTCGCTCTGAAACGCTCATTTTTCACATAAGCCACTTTTCAGCCTTAGGCGACTGTACAGTGCTAAAACAGCCTCCAATCGCTCTGAAACACTCATTTTTGACATAAGCCACTTTTCACCTTTAATGAATGAAATTCCAGGTAAAAACTCCTTTGCCATGAAGAAGATCCAAATTCAACCAGTTCAGGCTAGTAAACCTGTTTGAAAGACCTTTTTTCAGTGAAATGCAGCTTAGTGCAAAATCAGGCTGCTCTCGCTCTGAAACGCTCATTTTTCACATAAGCCACTTTTCAGCCTTAGGCGACTGTGCAGTGCTAAAACAGCCTCCTATCGCTCTGAAACGCTCATTTTTGACATAAGCCACTTTTCACCCTTAATGAATTAAATTCCAGGTAAAAACTCCTTTGCCATGAAGAAGATCCAAATTCAACAAGTTCAGTAAACCTGTTTGAAAGACCTTTTTTCAGTGAAATGCAGCTTAGTGCAAAAACAGGCTGCTCTCGCTCTGAAACGCTCATTTTTCACATAAGCCACTTTTCAGCCTTAGGCGACTGTACAGTGCTAAAACAGCCTCCAATCGCTCTGAAACGCTCATTTTTGACATAAGCCACTTTTCACCTTTAATGAATGAAATTCCAGGTAAAAACTCCTTTGCCATGAAGAAGATCCAAATTCAACCAGTCCAGGCTAGTAAACCTGTTTGAAAGACCTTTTTTCAGTGAAATGCAGCTTAGTGCAAAAACAGGCTGCTCTCGCTCTGAAACGCTCATTTTTCACATAAGCCACTTTTCAGTGCTAAAACAGCCTCCAATCGCTCTGAAACGCTCATTTTTGACATAAGCCACTTTTCACCTTTAATGAATGAAATTCCAGGTAAAAACTCCTTTGCCATGAAGAAGATCCAAATTCAACCAGTTCAGGCTAGTAAACCTGTTTGAAAGACCTTTTTTCAGTGAAATGCAGCTTAGTGCAAAATCAGGCTGCTCTCGCTCTGAAACGCTAATTTTTCACATAAGCCACTTTTCAGCGCTAAAACAGCCTCCAATCGCTCTGAAACGCTCATTTTTGACATAAGCCACTTTTCAGCCTTAAAGAATGAAATTCCAGGTAAAAACTCCTTTGCCATGAAGAAGATCCAAATTCAACCAGTTCAGGCTAGTAAACCTGTTTGAAAGACCTTTTTTCAGTGAAATGCAGCTTAGTGCAAAAACAGGCTGCTCTCGCTCTGAAACGCTCATTTTTCACATAAGCCACTTTTCAGCGCTAAAACAGCCTCCAATCGCTCTGAAACGCTCATTTTTGACATAAGCCACTTTTCACCTTTAATGAATGAAATTCCAGGTAAAAACTCCTTTGCCATGAAGAAGATCCAAATTCAACCAGTTCAGGCTAGTAAACCTGTTTGAAAGACCTTTTTTCAGTGAAATGCAGCTTAGTGCAAAAACAGGCTGCTCTCGCTCTGAAACGCTCATTTTTCACATAAGCCACTTTTCAGCCTTAGGCGACTGTACAGTGCTAAAACAGCCTCCAATCGCTCTGAAACACTCATTTTTGACATAAGCCACTTTTCACCTTTAATGAATGAAATTCCAGGTAAAAACTCCTTTGCCATGAAGAAGATCCAAATTCAACCAGTTCAGGCTAGTAAACCTGTTTGAAAGACCTTTTTTCAGTGAAATGCAGCTTAGTGCAAAATCAGGCTGCTCTCGCTCTGAAACGCTCATTTTTCACATAAGCCACTTTTCAGCCTTAGGCGACTGTACAGTGCTAAAACAGCCTCCTATCGCTCTGAAACGCTCATTTTTGACATAAGCCACTTTTCACCCTTAATGAATTAAATTCCAGGTAAAAACTCCTTTGCCATGAAGAAGATCCAAATTCAACAAGTTCAGTAAACCTGTTTGAAAGACCTTTTTTCAGTGAAATGCAGCTTAGTGCAAAAACAGGCTGCTCTCGCTCTGAAACGCTCATTTTTCACATAAGCCACTTTTCAGCCTTAGGCGACTGTGCAGTGCTAAAACAGCCTCCTATCGCTCTGAAACGCTCATTTTTGACATAAGCCACTTTTCACCCTTAATGAATGAAATTCCAGGTAAAAACTCCTTTGCCATGAAGAAGATCCAAATTCAACCAGTTCAGGCTAGTAAACCTGTTTGAAAGACCTTTTTTCAGTGAAATGCAGCTTAGTGCAAAAACAGGCTGCTCTCGCTCTGAAACGCTCATTTTTCACATAAGCCACTTTTCAGCCTTAGGCGACTGTACAGTGCTAAAACAGCCTCCAATCGCTCTGAAACACTCATTTTTGACATAAGCCACTTTTCACCTTTAATGAATGAAATTCCAGGTAAAAACTCCTTTGCCATGAAGAAGATCCAAATTCAACCAGTTCAGGCTAGTAAACCTGTTTGAAAGACCTTTTTTCAGTGAAATGCAGCTTAGTGCAAAATCAGGCTGCTCTCGCTCTGAAACGCTCATTTTTCACATAAGCCACTTTTCAGCCTTAGGCGACTGTACAGTGCTAAAACAGCCTCCTATCGCTCTGAAACGCTCATTTTTGACATAAGCCACTTTTCACCCTTAATGAATTAAATCCCAGGTAAAAACTCCTTTGCCATGAAGAAGATCCAAATTCAACAAGTTCAGTAAACCTGTTTGAAAGACCTTTTTTCAGTGAAATGCAGCTTAGTGCAAAAACAGGCTGCTCTCGCTCTGAAACGCTCATTTTTCACATAAGCCACTTTTCAGCCTTAGGCGACTGTGCAGTGCTAAAACAGCCTCCTATCGCTCTGAAACGCTCATTTTTGACATAAGCCACTTTTCACCCTTAATGAATGAAATTCCAGGTAAAAACTCCTTTGCCATGAAGAAGATCCAAATTCAACCAGTTCAGGCTAGTAAACCTGTTTGAAAGACCTTTTCTCAGTGAAATGCAGCTTAGTGCAAAAACAGGCTGCTCTCGCTCTGAAACGCTCATTTTTGACATAAGCCACTTTTCACCTTTAATGAATGAAATTCCAGGTAAAAAACTCCTTTGCCATGAAGAAGATCCAAATTCATCCAGTTCAGGCTAGTAAACCTGGTTGAAAGACCTTTTTTCAGTGAAATGCAGCTTAGTGCAAAAACAGGCTGCTCTCGCTCTGAAACGCTCATTTTTCACATAAGCCACTTTTCAGCCTTAGGCGACTGTGCAGTGCTAAAACAGCCTCCTATCGCTCTGAAACGCTCATTTTTGACATAAGCCACTTTTCACCCTTAATGAATTAAATTCCAGGTAAAAACTCCTTTGCCATGAAGAAGATCCAAATTCAACAAGTTCAGGCTAGTAAACCTGTTTGAAAGACCTTTTTTAGGTGAAATGCAGCTTAGTGCAAAAACAGGCTGCTCTCGCTCTGAAACGCTCATTTTTCACATAAGCCACTTTTCAGCCTTAGGCGACTGTGCAGTGCTAAAACAGCCTCCTATCGCTCTGAAACGCTCATTTTTGACATAAGCCACTTTTCACCCTTAATGAATGAAATTCCAGGTAAAAACTCCTTTGCCGTGAAGAAGATCCAAATTCAACCAGTTCAGGCTAGTAAACCTGTTTGAAAGACCTTTTTTCAGTGAAATGCAGCTTAGTGCAAAAACAGGCTGCTCTCGCTCTGAAACGCTCATTTTTCACATAAGCCACTTTTCAGCGCTAAAACAGCCTCCAATCGCTCTGAAACGCTCATTTTTGACATAAGCCACTTTTCACCTTTAATGAATGAAATTCCAGGTAAAAACTCCTTTGCCATGAAGAAGATCCAAATTCAACCAGTTCAGGCTAGTAAACCTGTTTGAAAGACCTTTTTTCAGTGAAATGCAGCTTAGAGCAAAATCAGGCTGCTCTCGCTCTGAAACGCTCATTTTTCACATAAGCCACTTTTCAGCCTTAGGCGACTGTGCAGTGCTAAAACAGCCTCCTATCGCTCTGAAACGCTCATTTTTGACATAAGCCACTTTTCACCCTTAATGAATTAAATTCCAGGTAAAAACTCCTTTGCCATGAAGAAGATCCAAATTCAACAAGTTCAGGCTAGTAAACCTGTTTGAAAGACCTTTTTTAGGTGAAATGCAGCTTAGTGCAAAATCAGGCTGCTCTCGCTCTGAAACGCTAATTTTTCACATAAGCCACTTTTCAGCGCTAAAACAGCCTCCAATCGCTCTGAAACGCTCATTTTTGACATAAGCCACTTTTCAGCCTTAAAGAATGAAATTCCAGGTAAAAACTCCTTTGCCATGAAGAAGATCCAAATTCAACCAGTTCAGGCTAGTAAACCTGTTTGAAAGACCTTTTTTCAGTGAAATGCAGCTTAGTGCAAAAACAGGCTGCTCTCGCTCTGAAACGCTCATTTTTCACATAAGCCACTTTTCAGCCTTAGGCGACTGTGCAGTGCTAAAACAGCCTCCTATCGCTCTGAAACGCTCATTTTTGACATAAGCCACTTTTCACCCTTAATGAATTAAATTCCAGGTAAAAACTCCTTTGCCATGAAGAAGATCCAAATTCAACAAGTTCAGGCTAGTAAACCTGTTTGAAACACCTTTTTTAGGTGAAATGCAGCTTAGTGCAA
Organism: Pagrus pagrus; assembly: GCF_965226575.1. Taxonomy (NCBI): domain Eukaryota; kingdom Metazoa; phylum Chordata; class Actinopteri; order Spariformes; family Sparidae; genus Pagrus; species Pagrus pagrus. The sequence goes on from NW_028175435.1 coordinate 159,978, forward strand.
AAACAGGCTGCTCTCGCTCTGAAACGCTCATTTTTCACATAAGCCACTTTTCAGCCTTAGGCGACTGTGCAGTGCTAAAACAGCCTCCTATCGCTCTGAAACGCTCATTTTTGACATAAGCCACTTTTCACCCTTAATGAATGAAATTCCAGGTAAAAACTCCTTTGCCGTGAAGAAGATCCAAATTCAACCAGTTCAGGCTAGTAAACCTGTTTGAAAGACCTTTTTTCAGTGAAATGCAGCTTAGTGCAAAAACAGGCTGCTCTCGCTCTGAAACGCTCATTTTTCACATAAGCCACTTTTCAGCGCTAAAACAGCCTCCAATCGCTCTGAAACGCTCATTTTTGACATAAGCCACTTTTCACCTTTAATGAATGAAATTCCAGGTAAAAACTCCTTTGCCATGAAGAAGATCCAAATTCATCCAGTTCAGGCTAGTAAACCTGGTTGAAAGACCTTTTTTCAGTGAAATGCAGCTTAGTGCAAAAACAGGCTGCTCTCGCTCTGAAACGCTCATTTTTCACATAAGCCACTTTTCAGCATTAAAACAGCCTCCAATCGCTCTGAAACGCTCATTTTTGACATAAGCCACTTTTCACCTTTAATGAATGAAATTCCAGGTAAAAAACTCCTTTGCCATGAAGAAGATCCAAATTCATCCAGTTCAGGCTAGTAAACCTGGTTGAAAGACCTTTTTTCAGTGAAATGCAGCTTAGTGCCAAAACAGGCTGCTCTCGCTCTGAAACGCTCATTTTTCACATAAGCCACTTTTCAGCCTTAGGCGACTGTACAGTGCTAAAACAGCCTCCAATCGCTCTGAAACACTCATTTTTGACATAAGCCACTTTTCACCTTTAATGAATGAAATTCCAGGTAAAAACTCCTTTGCCATGAAGAAGATCCAAATTCAACCAGTTCAGGCTAGTAAACCTGTTTGAAAGACCTTTTTTCAGTGAAATGCAGCTTAGTGCAAAATCAGGCTGCTCTCGCTCTGAAACGCTCATTTTTCACATAAGCCACTTTTCAGCCTTAGGCGACTGTGCAGTGCTAAAACAGCCTCCTATCGCTCTGAAACGCTCATTTTTGACATAAGCCACTTTTCACCCTTAATGAATGAAATTCCAGGTAAAAACTCCTTTGCCGTGAAGAAGATCCAAATTCAACCAGTTCAGGCTAGTAAACCTGTTTGAAAGACCTTTTTTCAGTGAAATGCAGCTTAGTGCAAAAACAGGCTGCTCTCGCTCTGAAACGCTCATTTTTCACATAAGCCACTTTTCAGCGCTAAAACAGCCTCCAATCGCTCTGAAACGCTCATTTTTGACATAAGCCACTTTTCACCTTTAATGAATGAAATTCCAGGTAAAAACTCCTTTGCCATGAAGAAGATCCAAATTCATCCAGTTCAGGCTAGTAAACCTGGTTGAAAGACCTTTTTTCAGTGAAATGCAGCTTAGTGCAAAAACAGGCTGCTCTCGCTCTGAAACGCTCATTTTTCACATAAGCCACTTTTCAGCATTAAAACAGCCTCCAATCGCTCTGAAACGCTCATTTTTGACATAAGCCACTTTTCACCTTTAATGAATGAAATTCCAGGTAAAAAACTCCTTTGCCATGAAGAAGATCCAAATTCATCCAGTTCAGGCTAGTAAACCTGGTTGAAAGACCTTTTTTCAGTGAAATGCAGCTTAGTGCCAAAACAGGCTGCTCTCGCTCTGAAACGCTCATTTTTCACATAAGCCACTTTTCAGCCTTAGGCGACTGTACAGTGCTAAAACAGCCTCCAATCGCTCTGAAACACTCATTTTTGACATAAGCCACTTTTCACCTTTAATGAATGAAATTCCAGGTAAAAACTCCTTTGCCATGAAGAAGATCCAAATTCAACCAGTTCAGGCTAGTAAACCTGTTTGAAAGACCTTTTTTCAGTGAAATGCAGCTTAGTGCAAAATCAGGCTGCTCTCGCTCTGAAACGCTCATTTTTCACATAAGCCACTTTTCAGCCTTAGGCGACTGTGCAGTGCTAAAACAGCCTCCTATCGCTCTGAAACGCTCATTTTTGACATAAGCCACTTTTCACCCTTAATGAATTAAATTCCAGGTAAAAACTCCTTTGCCATGAAGAAGATCCAAATTCAACAAGTTCAGTAAACCTGTTTGAAAGACCTTTTTTCAGTGAAATGCAGCTTAGTGCAAAAACAGGCTGCTCTCGCTCTGAAACGCTCATTTTTCACATAAGCCACTTTTCAGCGCTAAAACAGGCTGCTCTCGCTCTGAAACGCTCATTTTTCACATAACCCACTTTTCACCCTTAATGAATGAAATTCCAGGTAAAAACTCCTTTGCCATGAAGAAGATCCAAATTCAACCAGTTCAGGCTAGTAAACCTGTTTGAAAGACCTTTTTTCAGTGAAATGCAGCTTAGTGCAAAAACAGGCTGCTCTCGCTCTGAAACGCTCATTTTTCACATAAGCCACTTTTCAGCCTTAGGCGACTGTACAGTGCTAAAACAGCCTCCTATCGCTCTGAAACGCTCATTTTTCACATAAGCCACTTTTCACCCTTAATGAATGAAATTCCAGGTAAAAACTCCTTTGCCATGAAGAAGATCCAAATTCAACCAGTTCAGCCTAGTAAACCGTTTTTGAAAGACCTTTTTTCAGTGAAATGCAGCTTAGTGCAAAAACAGGCTGCTCTCGCTCTGAAACGCTCATTTTTCACATAACCCACTTTTCACCATTAATGAATTAAATTCCAGGTAAAAACTCCTTTGCCATGAAGAAGATCCAAATTTAACCAGTTCAGGCTAGTAAACCTGTTTGAAAGACCTTTTTTCAGTGAAATGCAGCTTAGTGCAAAAACAGGCTGCTCTCGCTCTGAAACGCTCATTTTTCACATAAGCCACTTTTCAGCGCTAAAACAGCCTCCAATCGCTCTGAAACGCTCATTTTTGACATAAGCCACTTTTCACCTTTAATGAATGAAATTCCAGGTAAAAACTCCTTTGCCATGAAGAAGATCCAAATTCAACCAGTTCAGGCTAGTAAACCTGTTTGAAAGACCTTTTTTCAGTGAAATGCAGCTTAGTGCAAAAACAGGCTGCTCTCGCTCTGAAACGCTCATTTTTCACATAAGCCACTTTTCAGCCTTATAGGCGACTGCACAGTGCAAAAACAGCCTCCTCTCGCTCTGAAACGCTCATTTTTCACATAAGCCACTTTTCAGCCTTAGGCGACTGTACAGTGCTAAAACAGCCTCCTATCGCTCTGAAACGCTCATTTTTGACAAAAGCCACTTTTCAGCCTTAATGAATGAAATTCCAGGTAAAAACTCATTCAGGCTAGTAAACCTGTTTGAAAGACCTTTTTTCAGTGAAATGCAGCTTAGTGCAAAAACAGGCTGCTCTCGCTCTGAAACGCTCATTTTTCACATAAGCCACTTTTCAGCGCTAAAACAGCCTCCAATCGCTCTGAAACGCTCATTTTTGACATAAGCCACTTTTCACCTTTAATGAATGAAATTCCAGGTAAAAACTCCTTTGCCATGAAGAAGATCCAAATTCAACCAGTTCAGGCTAGTAAACCTGTTTGAAAGACCTTTTTTCAGTGAAATGCAGCTTAGTGCAAAAACAGGCTGCTCTCGCTCTGAAACGCTCATTTTTCACATAAGCCACTTTTCAGCCTTAGGCGACAGTACAGTGCTAAAACAGCCTGATATCGCTCTGAAACGCTCATTTTTGACATAAGCCACTTTTCAGCCTTAATGAATTAAAGTCCAGGTAAAAACTCCTTTGCCATGAAGAAGATCCAAATTCAACCAGTTCAGGCTAGTAAACCTGTTTGAAAGACCTTTTTTCAGTGAAATGCAGCTTAGTGCAAAAACAGGCTGCTCTCGCTCTGAAACGCTCATTTTTCACATAAGCCACTTTTCAGCGCTAAAACAGCCTCCAATCGCTCTGAAACGCTCATTTTTGACATAAGCCACTTTTCACCTTTAATGAATGAAATTCCAGGTAAAAACTCCTTTGCCATGAAGAAGATCCAAATTCAACCAGTTCAGGCTAGTAAACCTGTTTGAAAGACCTTTTTTCAGTGAAATGCAGCTTAGTGCAAAAACAGGCTGCTCTCGCTCTGAAACGCTCATTTTTCACATAAGCCACTTTTCAGCCTTATAGGCGACTGCACAGTGCAAAAACAGCCTCCTCTCGCTCTGAAACGCTCATTTTTCACATAAGCCACTTTTCAGCCTTAGGCGACTGTACAGTGCTAAAACAGCCTCCTATCGCTCTGAAACGCTCATTTTTGACATAACCCACTTTTCAGCCTTAATGAATGAAATTCCAGGTAAAAACTCCTTTGCCATGAAGAAGATCCAAATTCAACCAGTTCAGGCTAGTAAACCTGTTTGAAAGACCTTTTTTCAGTGAAATGCAGCTTAGTGCAAAAACAGGCTGCTCTCGCTCTGAAACGCTCATTTTTCACATAAGCCACTTTTCAGCGCTAAAACAGCCTCCAATCGCTCTGAAACGCTCATTTTTGACATAAGCCACTTTTCACCTTTAATGAATGAAATTCCAGGTAAAAACTCCTTTGCCATGAAGAAGATCCAAATTCAACCAGTTCAGGCTAGTAAACCTGTTTGAAAGACCTTTTTTCAGTGAAATGCAGCTTAGTGCAACAGGCTGCTCTCGCTCTGAAACGCTCATTTTTCACATAAGCCACTTTTCAGCGCTAAAACAGCCTCCAATCGCTCTGAAACGCTCATTTTTGACATAAGCCACTTTTCACCTTTAATGAATGAAATTCCAGGTAAAAACTCCTTTGCCATGAAGAAGATCCAAATTCAACCAGTTCAGGCTAGTAAACCTGTTTGAAAGACCTTTTTTCAGTGAAATGCAGCTTAGTGCAAAAACAGGCTGCTCTCGCTCTGAAACGCTCATTTTTCACATAAGCCACTTTTCAGCCTTAGGCGACTGTACATTGCTAAAACAGCCTCCTATCGCTCTGAAACGCTCATTTTTCACATAAGCCACTTTTCAGCCTTATAGGCGACTGCACAGTGCAAAAACAGGCTGCTCTCGCTCTGAAACGCTCATTTTTCACATAAGCCACTTTTCAGCCTTAGGCCACTGTACAGTGCTAAAACAGCCTCCTATCGCTCTGAAACGCTCATTTTTGACATAAGCCACTTTTCAGCCTTAATGAATGAAATTCCAGGTAAAAACTCATTTGCCATGAAGAAGATCCAAATTCAACCAGTTCAGGCTAGTAAACCTGTTTGAAAGACCTTTTTTCAGTGAAATGCAGCTTAGTGCAAAAACAGGCTGCTCTCGCTCTGAAACGCTCATTTTTCACATAAGCCACTTTTCAGCGCTAAAACAGCCTCCAATCGCTCTGAAACGCTCATTTTTGACATAAGCCACTTTTCACCTTTAATGAATGAAATTCCAGGTAAAAACTCCTTTGCCATGAAGAAGATCCAAATTCAACCAGTTCAGGCTAGTAAACCTGTTTGAAAGACCTTTTTTCAGTGAAATGCAGCTTAGTGCAAAAACAGGCTGCTCTCGCTCTGAAACGCTCATTTTTCACATAAGCCACTTTTCAGCCTTAGGCGACTGTACAGTGCTAAAACAGCCTCCTATCGCTCTGAAACGCTCATTTTTCACATAAGCCACTTTTCACCCTTAATGAATGAAATTCCAGGTAAAAACTCCTTTGCCATGAAGAAGATCCAAATTCAACCAGTTCAGCCTAGTAAACCGTTTTTGAAAGACCTTTTTTCAGTGAAATGCAGCTTAGTGCAAAAACAGGCTGCTCTCGCTCTGAAACGCTCATTTTTCACATAACCCACTTTTCACCATTAATGAATTAAATTCCAGGTAAAAACTCCTTTGCCATGAAGAAGATCCAAATTTAACCAGTTCAGGCTAGTAAACCTGTTTGAAAGACCTTTTTTCAGTGAAATGCAGCTTAGTGCAAAAACAGGCTGCTCTCGCTCTGAAACGCTCATTTTTCACATAAGCCACTTTTCAGCGCTAAAACAGCCTCCAATCGCTCTGAAACGCTCATTTTTGACATAAGCCACTTTTCACCTTTAATGAATGAAATTCCAGGTAAAAACTCCTTTGCCATGAAGAAGATCCAAATTCAACCAGTTCAGGCTAGTAAACCTGTTTGAAAGACCTTTTTTCAGTGAAATGCAGCTTAGTGCAAAAACAGGCTGCTCTCGCTCTGAAACGCTCATTTTTCACATAAGCCACTTTTCAGCCTTATAGGCGACTGCACAGTGCAAAAACAGCCTCCTCTCGCTCTGAAACGCTCATTTTTCACATAAGCCACTTTTCAGCCTTAGGCGACTGTACAGTGCTAAAACAGCCTCCTATCGCTCTGAAACGCTCATTTTTGACAAAAGCCACTTTTCAGCCTTAATGAATGAAATTCCAGGTAAAAACTCATTCAGGCTAGTAAACCTGTTTGAAAGACCTTTTTTCAGTGAAATGCAGCTTAGTGCAAAAACAGGCTGCTCTCGCTCTGAAACGCTCATTTTTCACATAAGCCACTTTTCAGCGCTAAAACAGCCTCCAATCGCTCTGAAACGCTCATTTTTGACATAAGCCACTTTTCACCTTTAATGAATGAAATTCCAGGTAAAAACTCCTTTGCCATGAAGAAGATCCAAATTCAACCAGTTCAGGCTAGTAAACCTGTTTGAAAGACCTTTTTTCAGTGAAATGCAGCTTAGTGCAAAAACAGGCTGCTCTCGCTCTGAAACGCTCATTTTTCACATAAGCCACTTTTCACCCTTAATGAATGAAATTCCAGGTAAAAACTCCTTTGCCATGAAGAAGATACAAATTCAACCAGTTCAGGCTAGTAAACCTGTTTGAAAGACCTTTTTTCAGTGAAATGCAGCTTAGGCGACTGTACAGTGCTAAAACAGCCTCCTATTGCTCTGAAACGCTCATTTTTGACATAACCCACTTTTCAGCCTTAATGAATTAAATTCCAGGTAAAAACTCCTTTGCCATGAAGAAGATCCAAATTCAACCAGTTCAGGCTAGTAAACCTGTTTGAAAGACCTTTTTTCAGTGAAATGCAGCTTAGTGCAAAAACAGGCTGCTCTCGCTCTGAAACGCTCATTTTTCACATAAGCCACTTTTCAGCCTTAGGCGACTGTACAGTGCTAAAACAGCCTCCTATCGCTCTGAAACGCTTATTTTTGACATAAGCCACTTTTCACCCTTAATGAATGAAATTCCAGGTAAAAACTCCTTTGCCATGAAGAAGATCCAAATTCAACCAGTTCAGGCTAGAAAACCTGTTTGAAAGACCTTTTTTCAGTGAAATGCAGCTTAGGTGACTGTACAGTGCTAAAACAGGCTCCTCTCGCTCTGAAACGCTCATTTTTGACATAAGCCACTTTTCACCCTTAATGAATTAAATTCCAGGTAAAAACTCCTTTGCCATGAAGAAGATCCAAATTGTCGGGGTTCGATACTTTGAAACGCTGGTTTGGAAAGATGATGGCCCAGTCGGCAAACTTTAGTTTGGTGATTTTCTTTTTATTACACCAACAACCCAAAGACAAAAATACCCACAGGTGGCAAAGCAACAAAAAAAACGCAGGAATATTTACAATATGACAGAGCAAACCAATTAACAAAACACAGGGGTTAAGAAACATAAACTGGGAAACAACCCAGATAGCAAAATTCTTTTGGCCCATATCTGGCCCACACCTGACATGTTCATCCGGTCCACATACCGCATGGAATGATGTCACTTGGGAGGTCCGCTCCTGTTTGCCAAAAGTGGGCCACAACCAAGCCATCACAATGCCAGATGTCAACCAAAAACAGGCCAAATAAACCAGCAATCAACCGAATGTGGGCCACTGTACACTTTTATTCTGGCCCAAGTACGGCATGGGAAGATGGCACAAGGGTGGTCCACAGTTGTTTGCCAGAAGTGGGCCACAACCAAACCAACACAGTGCCAAATGTCAGCCGACACGCAATAAACCAGCACTCACCCAAATGTGGGCCACCACTGTACATTTTTATTCTGGCCCACATCCCACATGGAATGATGGCACATGAGTGGTCCACAGCTGTTTGCTAGAAGTGGGCCACAACCAAACCAACACAGTGCCAAATGTCAGCCATGACCAAATAAACCAGCACTCACCCAAATGTGGGCCACCACTGTACATTTTTATTCTGGCCCATATACCACTTGGAATGATGGCACAAATGTGGTCCACAGTTGTTTGCCAGAAGTGGGCCACAACCAAACCAACACAGTGCCAAGTGTCAGCCAAAAATAGACCAAATAAACCAGCACTCACCCAAATTTGGGCCACTATGCATTTTTATTCTGACCCACCTACCACATGGAATGACATGAGTGGTCCACACTTGTTTCTCACATATGACCCACAGCCTAGTCATAATGCTACATATTAACCAAGAGCTGAATACATCAGAACTGGTTTACAGTCTATGATCTTGTCTAGCCTGTACACATTGGAGTCACAACCAAACCATGACAAAGTTCTATGTCAAATATGAACACATCATATAAATAAACCAGAACTGGTCTGAATTTGTGGCTACTGTACATGTCATTATGGTACCTCCAGATACTGTGTTAAATGGTGGCAATGGTCCAGTCTTGTTGGTCTCAGTCAAAGATGAAGATACCTACTGAAGAATTGAAGAAAAAACCAGACACGAGAAACAACTTGTGAACAGTAGAGAACTATTTTATTTTTTTAACATGTGCCACAAACAACAACACAACACAAACAAAACAAACATGAAGATGAACATGAAAATTCTGACTGCGGAACACTGTTGCGGAACACGCTCACTCATGGCCCCACCATTGTCTCCTCTTCATCTGGCCCTTTAAGAAATGCACAAAAGAACATATTTTGTTGACTCAGTAAAGCAGTACTGTGGTTACTGTATATGGTTGCAGTGCAAAACACAAAACCTTATCAGGAGACCAAACAAAAAAGGCCCTGTAAAGTGATATAAAGTTATACAATATTGTGTTCATCAAACACTCTGACAAACTTCACATTTAACCTGAAGTTACAGTAATAAAACATAATGTATATTTGAGTTTGTCTTCATGTTAAAGGGGAATAGTGCACAGCCATTTGATTTTTTGCTATTTTGCTAACCTTTCCTCAGCATTTGTTGGTTCACTGAAGCCAGCCATAATGCAATTAATGGAGCATATCATATACATGTTGCAATGTGTGTATTTGTGTGGTTCTATCCTTTCATAAAAAGATAATGGATACAGGGTGTTTTGGTGTGTCATGATGCTGCCAGCACGAGAGCTGGGATACTGGGTCGGAGGGTCTGATCTTACAAGGTTGGTTTTCAGCCAAGTGACGCTAGGTGGAAGGCAGAGAGCCTCCATTCTCCCTGGAACAAGCCAGCAACATTACTCTGAAGCTGTTTCATTAAAGCATAAGTAAGCGGAATGTTTGTGTTAATATAAGTCTTATATAGTTATATCTTCCGACAGCAATCACTTATATAGAGTGTTTGGTCCGAAACACGGGTCTGTCAGTCACCCTGCTCTGCTGTAAGCCGAGGAGAAAACTTTCCTTGTATCCTACAACCTTTATCCAATGAGGAGAGAGAACGGCATAAAGGGGCGGTCCTCTCTGTGTGTGCAGCCAAGGGATGCACGCGCATGTGTTGACGTAGGGAAGAGGGCGGGGACTGCTAACTCCATCCGCTGACAGGAAGTTAGCCAAAACGACCGGATCGCTGACTTCTGCTTTAAGTAAAAAGTAGGTAAAAATCTTGAATATTTCCTCTTTAATGACTCTCCATGGGGACCCCCAAGATAGCTGTCAGTCTGGTGGTGCGTAATAGGTATCCACAAAACTGGACATTTACTGGACCAGAGGTCTGTGTGCTATGGCACGGTGCTCTGGCGGAACACTGGGGCCATACTCAGATCTAAAAGCCCTCACAAGAGGAGAGAGTTGGGATAAAAGTTGAGGTGAGGTCTCTCTGTCCTGGTTTATTCTTTATATATTATGCCAAGGTAAGTATTATATTCCATTGCAACATGGCTGAGGCTCTCAGTTGGAAGCAACTCCATCCTACATATTAAACCTATCACATATCAAGTCTGAGATGACAATGAGTCAGCTAGCCTCACTCACACAATCGCTGTGTAGTTACATCAGACCTGCCCACATGGTGGAGCTGAAGACCATGAATGCAGCAGTAAAGGGAAAAGTTTGAGGTTAGATAAGACCACATCTTAAGACTCAAAACTTCATCCACTCATGTTAACATTAGAAGTATGTTTTTGTGTTTGATAGGGGGTTCTTTCATTCCAGCTCAATTTAGCAGGGAGATGGCATGTAATATTAATATATTTAAAAATATATTTCAGCTGTTGCTTCATATTCATTAATTTATTTTGTAGATAGAATATTATACTAAAGTCAAATACAGTTTTCATTAAAGATGTGTTTCTAACTGAAATGTGATTTCCCTACTTTTCAGACCCATGTACTGGCTTTTAAGAAAGGCAATGGGTGACAATTCCAGTTACAGTTTACATTACTGTCCCACCACTGCCAAGTGAAATCTTTACATTTACAAGAAAATGGCTATGCTTGCTGCATGGTGGCTGAACAAGCTTCTAATTCCTAAGTGACCATAGCGGAAAAAATGGCAAAAATCACAACACTGCCTTTTTTAATTGTATTTGCTCATTTAGAATTGGGGAGATTTGTTCTGTACTTTGCGCTCGTTTTTTTTTTACATATGCTGACAGCTTCATCTTGATTTCTGCTGTAGAACAGTATCACACATATATTGCAAAATAGGTATTGTAGCTGACTTACGTGCGAGCTGTGTGGCACGCCTTTTCTCCTCTCTCTCTCTCCTCCCACCATCCCTGTCTCCAGCGAGATGAAGCCACCTTTTTATATAAGCCTCCACCTCCTGGTCTGTTGCAGTGGCCGTCAATTGATTGTTTCTGACCGTTCCTAAAAATTGAGAAAACTGTAAAGCTTTGGATAGATTGCACACAATGGTGAGAAATGGCTAACTGCATGACATGCTATATCCTGCCCATAGTTGGGCAGCAATGAATGTAGTTTGAAAACAGTCTAGCCATGACCAGCCAATTACTAAAATTGTAGGAGGAAAACTCTCGCCTTCAGCTGACGAACTGATTGCAGACTGGTGCATCTTAGAGCAGGGGGCAGATAAATAGCTGGAGAAGATGGTGAAGCACATAGTTTTAGATATTTTTATTATGGTGCAGGTTGCTGACATTTCGGCACAGAGTATGTCTTCTTCAAAGCAAACAGAGCAATTTAAGAATGGCAGCTTTAAACTGGTGCCTTATAAAATGTGATTGGGTGTATATGTTGTTGTATTATAAGTATTTTATAACGAGTATTAGACTATCAGCATTTTTAATTAATTGTATTACTTAAAGCTATGGTCTAAGGTCTGAAAGACGATGAGAAGCCGCCATTAGCAGCACCGTGGAGAGCTCCAGAGCTGGAGGGAGACTCGTCGCTCTGGGCGACCCAGCACAGGGTGCTGTATGTGGGGGAGAGGAGTAGGAAGACCGGGGCCTGTAGCTCCGCGGCGCCGTAGTTCGCAGAGCGACCCCGCTCAGGTTGCCGCTGCGGCTAGAAGCGGCTGTGTGTTGGGGAGAGGATCAGGGAGACTCGACGCGGCACCGGTACCAGTAATAACGGCAGCAACACATTCTGTGCTTCTGTACTGTGCTTCTCTGAATCCTAGTGGGGCTTTCAGCGGCATGTGTTTAAACATGTACCCTCTGACTGTTATAATCATATGGATGCTGTTATAATGTGTTGTTATTGAGATCCTGACCCACCAAACAGCCTGGAAAGTGACAAAGTTACGTTTTTCGTACAAAATTACATAATCACCATCAGTAAACAGGACGCTGTCTGACTATTTCACTCGCGGGGAGGGATGCTGTTTTCTGGAGGGAAAGTTCACTGCCACAGAGATTTATTTTTCTTGTCTCACACAGAGTCGTTGAACATGGGTCGGCATGTTCTCTGACCACTTTGCCACCACTTCTCAACTGCCTGCTCTGCATTATAGTCCTCAACCTCAGGGAAATGCAATGATATACGGAGGAGGGAATTGAGCATTTTGTTTGAGAGTGAGCGTTTGACATTTTTTTTTTCACTGTCCCGTAATTGTCCCGGACAAAATATAAGTGTGTCCCAGCAGGAATTTTTATGGTCCCCGCCGGGACATCGTTAATTTCGAGCCCTGCTGCCTGGTCATATTAACCTTGTATAAAAACTGAATGTTAACTAGCTAACATTTTTCGCAGCACTGGCAACCTGACAAAACAATGTGAAGTTCCAACAATAAGAGCTGAATGTTTCCCACAGAAATTCATTCATTTATTTTTCGTTCAGGGACTCACCTCACCGTGACTTCTCTCCTCGATCTCCGGCTCGCGCACTTTTTGCTCCCTTGCTCCCTTTCGTCAATTCGAATATGATGCATTCAAAAGACTCGTAATTTGGAAAACTCCAACTTAAAGCGGAAAAAAACATAACGGAAAGTAGAGTTTGAATAAAGATACGATCCTTACAGACTTAATAGCGTTGACTTAATAAAAAAAAAAACACTGTCACTGTGGGTGATATGTTCAGGTAAATGTAGGTCAATACATTTTCCAATGTCGACCTGCCAGTCATTTTCTATGTGACACAGAGAGCAGGTGGGAGCGGTTTCTGTTCACAAATGAACTGTCACTCTTGGCCTAGGCTATGCTCTTATTGGCACACTCGGTCAAGGAATGTACAGTATGTTGTGAATTTAATGAATTGAATTGAATTTATTTATTTAAAACAGGGACAATGCACAAAAAAACATTAATCTTGTAAGACAAGAAGAGATGCTTTGAGCCAGGTTATAGTTCCGCCTGTAGTCCCTGGGCAGGTAAAGTTAAAGCAGATACAGTATTAAAATCATTGAAATATGAGTGACATGATGACCATAATATTTTAAAAATAGACAGAATACACTAGTAAAAGCAGGGAACAAGAGCACCAAATCATGAAGTGCACAACAGCACATACTCTCTTACTCTTATCACACATTCAAACAGATAACAGTCCAACTATCCTCCTCTAATAACCACATTCATACACATATTAATAACCAGACACGTATACACACATGTAACTCAACAATGTGTGCAAACTCGCTTCCTCAGTAACCAGCGCTTTGACAAGCATGAGAACATGTAGGGATTTGTACATACACTGAAAAAAGGAACATGTTGGATTAACTTAATTCAATGGTGGACATTGGTTGCACACAGATGTTTTGCTTTGGCAGCAACTTAAACAATTGAGTTAAATTAACACAAGTTATTCATGTTCAATAAACCTGTATATTTTGTGTTGATACAGTGTGATTAAAACATGTTTTGATAAAGTAATTTGAGCTCTTGGAACATTTAAATCCTTCACAATTTCATCACTTCATTTCAACACTATTCAATAACTTTTACTCCAATACTATTTGGTAGCGTAAATACTACACGTTATTTTCATTTTACATGTTCGTATTATAGTCTAGTGTCAATTACACAATTTTACAATGGAGGCCTAAAAACAGATTGTTTGTATTGTTCTCTGAAGATGGTTGCCTGTACCACTAGTAACCTTTCAAAATAAAATGTCTAATTTCACTGCAGTGACAGTAGGTAAAGAATTGAACTGACATTACTGTTCTACTGTAATACAAATCAACAGTGAACAAGTAATGTCAGTTTTTCAGTGTTTTACCGACTCAGCCACAGAATGGAAATTAGACCTTTTCTTTTGAAAAGGCTACAGGCAACCATCTTCGAAGAGAACAATACAAACATTATGTTCAAGGTCTCTATTGTCAAGATTAAATTAAATAACAATTGTAACTGTAAACAATTCGATTCAACTATAGAACTGATTTGAAATGCAAAAACGTTAGTTGCCATTGCCATTTCAACAATCATTTATTTTAATGCCTAATACCTTTCTATTAACTCTCTTAATCATTGACATTACCCATTTTTACCCCAATTAAAAACAGAAATGAACAGTTGCATGTCAAAGCCTTTATTCAAGAGCCATAGGATAAACAGCAATGACTGACCTCATTGTGACATCTTGGTTCAAAACAGAACAGTATCTTAGAAGTATTTAAAATTCCTTACTACAACTGAAACATCCCATGCTGTTGCTGATTGTTCACCTGGAAATTCAACCTCCAAAATGCAGGAGAGCAAGTGTGAGCTTTAATTGTCCTCCTACCTGGAGCTAACCGCCTCACGTGCACAACAACAGTGAGCTCTCCTTACTGGAACAGTTTTGTCTTTAAGCTTTGGGCTTTCCTCGAGAGTTGAGCCACATCCAACTCCATTACCACCTTTTGAATCACTTCAAAAGTATAGCGGAGCTGTGACGGATACCTCATGTTCAAAGAGTAAAAAAGTCCAAACAGGAAGGCTGTTGCAAGGGCTACATTATCCAGATCTTGAAGAACCACCACACCCTCGATGATGATGCCAACATCAGAAAAGTCATTGCCTGGCGTCTCTCTGGTGACATATTCCCACTGTCGTTTTCTCAATGGCACTCAGTGCAGTGGCCTCAGTCATGTCCTGGTTAAAGATAAAACATTTCTTGAAGCTTTTTAAAAATAAATAAATAAAATAAAAAAATTGATGCTTTTGAATGCAGCAATTCTAATGCAATAGTTTATTTAAACCCATGTAAGCAGCATAGCAGATTACTACAGCCAAAGATTGCCCTGCCATGCTGCCATTCATGGTCAATTTCTGAGAGAAAAAATAAAATACAGACATAACAAATTCCAGATCAAATGAAGAAGAGCCTTCAAGCTAATGTAAAGACTGAATTCTCGTCCTCATTTCTTCTGGAAGTTGTTTTCATGTTCCTGGATGATTTTTTATTATTAACCTTGATTTACTCCAGGGCTGTATCCCAGTCCCAATTCTGCCCTTGTCAGATGAGGGTCAGTGCAGTGTAAGAAGATGGTGGATTTTTCCTTCTTTCACTAGATTCACAAATTTGAAGTGTTTTCACACTAGTGTAATCCCTAATGTAAGAGAAACAATATTTTTTCACTCTGTGGCAGAGGGGTCAATATAGGTGGTTTTTCACTTTCATAATGGGGGATTATGGAGAAAAAATGGACTGTTTGGACCATTTGTTTTTAATCTCAGCACTGGAATCACTTTGCCAAGGTGATAAAGATGGCAAATGGACCTAAACGGTCCAAGTAGGATCACAGGGTTAACTGAATACGTTTGGAAATGTAGCAAAGCCACAATCTACTCACAAAACACCCACCATGTACTCCTGCACCAAGACGTCGGGATTCTCATTCAGATAGATGCAGAGTCCTTTAATGAGGGACTCCCTTCCGGCATCAATGTCATCCTTAAGAATTATAACAAAGACAATAGAGATATTTGAACTCAAATTTTCAGTAGCACAGAAGAAAGTGATCAAAGACAAAAACTCTGACTTTTTTAAACAGTCAGCATGTGACACCAGTATCTAAAAACCAACAGTAAAACTACCTGTTTGGACCTGACCTTTATGGACTGGACGTTATATAATCTCCGGAGATGATATAAAAAAAGATACATTTCTCATAGTGCAGTGCAGTGACAGTGAATGCATGATAAAAATGACTGGGTCCTTTCAGTGGAATCAGTACTCACAGGTTCTCACATGAACACCATATCTATGACACAACTAGTCAGGGCATCATTTTTTAAATTACCTCCATTGCATCAAAAAGAGCTGGCCATCTCTCTTGTACATTGCTGATCATGGGAGCATCACAAAAAAAACATAAAAGCTGCTGCCAAACTGTGCTCGATTACATCTGGGTGGTCATTTAGAACACCAGTACTGCTACCTGGTTGAGCATCCTCACCAATGTCATCATCAGACGTATTTGAAGCAGATTCTGGGGAAGCGAGGGTGGCTGATACTACAATTCCTGGTTTAAAATCTTTTAGTGAAAAAGACCTGTGTTTTCTGCTCTTGTGGGATTTAAAAGATCCTAAGATGTTTGTTTGAAATTTGCAATCCAAGAACATGCACGTTACAACCTCATTTATCTTCAAATGTGCATTAACGTGAGTCCAGTAATCCCTCTCAGACACAAGATCCTTACAAGGACACAAATGGCAACTAAATGTACATTTCTCTGACTGATGACGACTAGTTTTAATAACATCTATTCAAATGAATTAACAATGCATTCCACGTTCTAAAAGTGCATGGGCAGCTTGCATGCACACATGGAATACGATTGTTATTCCCATAATGTCTATGTCTGACTCGATAGTACTTCAGAATATGGGACCTACTTGGAAAAACTGAAGGGCAGGTCTTGCATTGCCACATTCACTCTGTCACTGGAACACTTCTAGCACCATTCACTGTGGAAGTAAAAACAAAGAAGGATTAAAGGTAGGGTTGGAGATCCTGGAAAAACAGTTTGAGCAGGACACATTTTAAAAATACACAGACAAAAGTCCAAGCCTAAATTAAGGCTTTAGCTAAATTAATTACATTAATCACCTGTCTGACAATATATACAGGTAAAAGTTGAACCTATGACAGAGTTGTCGTATAAGATACCACAGATGTATTAATGAGGTGGCCAGTGTCTGTGTATGCATGTGCTGAGGGATTCATTAAAATCTGTAATGCATTAACTACTACTAATTACTACTAATTACGGTAATAATAAGAGCAAATACAACATCCTGGTCTCACCACAAAAACTTGAGCCCATGATCCATCAGCTGACTCCAGGTGATATGCAGACTTGAGTTTGCATTATGAGGCATTATCTAGGCATTATGAAAACTGTATTTTAATAAACATACATTAGATGTACTCTCACCGGCAACTTTATTTAGGTACACTGCATAAACCATTGTAAAATATCAAATAATTAATGTGATTCTTCTCTGATGAGAACAGAGACTAATCATGTTCCATGTTCAAACACTGGGCTGACTGTGCAAAGCCAGCAGCTTGTATCCAAGAAAAAGTTAAGTTGCCATTATGAACATTAGGCAGTGGCAGGCCATGGCTACGTGATTATTGCTACCACTGCTCAGACAGAGCAGACGCACACCAGTTAATGTGTCCTTTTTTGTTTGAATTTCCTCTCCTTCTGCTCATGTTCTCATTACACGGTGTTTGGGGGGAGGGGGGTCGCTAACTTAATGCCGCTGATGACATTAGCTTTGTCATCAGCGGTGTTAGCTAGTGTGTTAGCTAGTTAACACAATGTAACTGAACAGTCAGTTGGCAAACCAATTCAAACAGAAGACTAAGGAGCGCCGCAAAGTTAAGTTGAATGTAACATGGACGGCTCCCGCTCAAAAAACAAATTCAAATAAAACATAGTGATAAAATAGCGCGAGCAAATAAGCTCATGGGACTTTACCGAACTCACTTAGTTCAACGTTAACGTTACGTAGTGACTCTCAAGACATTAAACTACATTTGGCTGAGATTTCGACAATATTTAATCAGAAAATCCAGACTTACCGACCGAATCGTGGCGTGGCGTGGCGGACCGTACGGCGAGCTCTTGGACGTGACTGTAAAGTGCGCAAGACGAAATCGCGTGCGGTATCGCGATAATTAACATCGCTACTTTATTGACTCACTTCATCCCAACATGATCTGAACAAATTAATGTACCCTCTCTGCATATTATGTAGTTTCTACACTATATAGTTACGTTTAACTTTAAAACATGAGGCAATTGTGTTCAATACACCCAAGATGCTGACATAAATCCAAGAGTTGGCCAGTCTCCTTTTTTCAGTGTAGAATAAGTTCTGGAAGGACATTCCATTGGCCACACATGAAAATGCATATACTCAAATCAGAGAAAACACAGAATTGTTGGTCAATATATATATATTTTTATAAATTAACTTTCATCAACAAACAACAAATTCATCACAGTCAGCATATTATTTATACTGACAGATAATATTGCACTAAGAGAAGAACAAGTTAAACTTGACTATGCCTACTGTATGTAATTCCTGCTGGTATCAGACGGATAACAACTCTCAGAATTCACCATCCGCTTTTTGTGTTAACTTTTTTCTCTCAGATTTTTATGAACGGTTTTGTTTCTCTTTGTATCATGGGTGCAACATCCGGGCTTGCCATGGGGATGTGTTGTTCATGATAGACATTAGCTTGGATAAAATTCTCACCTCCATAGTGGAGAACACAATTAAGGCAGTTCAGGCCTAAAAGTCTTCAGTCCTCTAACTGCTTCAAGCTCCAGCAAAGAAGCTGGACGGGGGCTCCATTAGTGGCGAGCTTCTTCCAGAATGAGTGAAGGATCAATATTGCAGGTCGTTCATGCTGCAACATTGCCAATCATGCCCATCATGGAACATTTCCACCGAAAAAGGAATATCTACTTGCACTTTGCACTTTGGATTCCTTGTTTTTTCCCCTGTCCGAGACTTAGGCTCGTTGACTCTTTTGTTGCTACTTTATTTCTGTTGGACTTTGATTACCTGTTTATTTACCTCTTTCTAAAATAATAAACTGTTCCATTTGAGTCTGCATTTGGGTCCTGTTATCCCCTATACCCTGAATAGTGGACAGCGGTTCAATGAGAGAAGCAAACTAACTTAACTTAACTTGTCTTGTCTTTTCTTGTCCTGGCACATTTGTACTTCACAAAGTATGGACCCCACAATGTTACTGAACCATATGTGGGCCACTTTAGGCTCACATCCAGATTAGTCGATGCTAACTTGCCGTCTTTCGGCCAAAAATGGCCCAAATGTGTTTCAACAAAGGTGGGCCACCTGTGTGGAACCACATGTGGGCCACTTTAGGCTCACATCCAGATTAGTCGATGCTAACTTGTCGTCTTTCAGCCAAAACTGGCCCAAATGTGTTTCAATAAAGGTGGGCCACGTGTGTGGAGCCATAAGTGGGCCACTTTAGGCTCACATCCAGATTAGTCGATGCTTACTTACCGTCTTTCGGCCAAAACTGGCCCAATTGTGTTTGAGCAAAGGTGGGCCACATGCGTTTTCTCATAAGTGGGCCACATAGGCTCACATCCAGATTAGTCGATGCTAATTTGCTGTCTTTCGGCCAAAACTGGCCCAATTGTGTTTCAGCAAAGGTGGGCCACTTGCGTTTTGTCATATGTGGGCCACTTTAGGCTCACATCCAGATTAGTCGATGCTAATTTGCCGTCTTTCGGCCAAAACTGGCCCAAATGTGTTTCAACAAAGGTGGGCCACGTGTGCTAAACCATATGTGGGCCACTTTAGGCTCACATCCAGATTAGTCTATGCTAATTTGCCGTCTTTCGGCCAAAACTGGCCCAAATGTGTTTCAACAAAGGTGGGCCACTTGCGTTTTGTCATATGTGGGCCACTTTAGGCTCACATCCAGATTAGTCGATGCTAATTTGCCGTCTTTCGGCCAAAACTGGCCCAAATGTGTTTCAACAAAGGTGGGCCACGTGTGCTAAACCATATGTGGGCCACTTTAGGCTCACATCTAGATTAGTCGATGCTAATTTGCCGTCTTTCGGCCAAAACTGGCCCAAATGTGTTTCAACAAAGGTGGGCCACTTGTGTTTTCTCATATGTGGGCCACTTTAGGCTCACATCCAGATTAGTCGATGCTAATTTGCCGTCTTTCGGCCAAAACTGGCCCAAATGTGTTTCAACAAAGGTGGGCCACGTGTGCTAAACCACATGTGGGCCACTTTAGGCTCACATCCAGATTAGTCGATGCTTACTTGCCGTCTTTCGGCCAAAACTGGCCCAATTGTGTTTCAGCAAAGGTGGGCCACTTGTATTTTCTCATATGTTGGCCACTTTAGGCTCACATCCAGATTAGTCGATGCTAATTTGCCGTCTTTTGCCCAAAACTGGCCCAAATGTGTTTCAGCAAAGGTGGGCCACGTGTGCTGAACCATATGTGGCCCAGCCTTGGTTCACTTAAGGAATAACCATTCCCTACTCTGCCACGTATTTGCCAAAGATGGGCCATATCTGTTTTGTGATATAAGGGCCGAATGTAGCATTTACCACATGGGCCAGTTTAGGCTCACATCTGTTTTGTGCGGGCCAGAAGAATGCCTACAGTGCCGGATTGTTGCCTGAAGTGGCCCACATCCGTATGCTATCTGGGAAAGCACAAAACTAACAGAACCCCTTTAAATCTAACCCCAGTACTGTGGCACTAATAACCCCTCATATAGCTGTGCCACTTTTCCCACAGAACACACACATTAACAATATTTCAAAACAATTAACACACATAGTTTAGTCCATGGTCACCTGACCCATGGAAGCGCGCCACAGTGCGCTACTTATGACGTGGCCCGGAACTGCCTCGGTTCGGCCCGTGAACCCGAGACAGACCTCTGCAGCAACAGCAGGTGAGCGTGTGTGTAGGTGTGTGTGTGTGTGTGTGTGTGTACGTGTCGCGTAGGCGCCGAGTGTGCACCCTCGACGACCCACGGAGGGGAGAACAGAGTTCAGGGTAAAAAGTTTATGTCACTGCTGGACCGCGAGATGCGGCCGGCGGGGAAACAGGTGATAAGGAGCTTGGCTCCGCCGGAACAATGAGGGCGCAGCGCGCCCCACCGGCACTCTCTGACAGAGAGAGCACGCCGGTCAGGAAATGACGGGCGTTCAACAGCGCTCCGCCACATTATCCCCCTCCTCCCCGAGGTTGACGATGTGCGGCAACCTGGAGAGATAGTCTGCCACAACATTGGTCTTGCCCGCTCGGTGTCGGATCTGGAACTGGAACGGCTGGAGAGAGAGGTACCAGCGGGTGAGACGACTGTTGTGGTCTTTCATGGAGTTAATCCAGGTCAGAGCCCTGTGATCAGTCTCTAAGTCAAACTCTCTCCCCAGCAGGTAGTACCTCAAACTCTCCAGGGCCCATTTGATGGCCAGGCCCTCCTTCTCCACAGTGGAGTACCTGGTCTCCCGTGGCAGCAGCTTCCGGCTCAGGTACAGCACCGGTCGCTCGTCACCAGGCTCACCTTGGGCCAGGACTGCCCCCAGTCCCACCGCTGAGGCATCGGTCTGAACCAGGAACTGCTGGCTGAAGTCAGGGCTCCTCAGAACTGGCGAAGAGCACAAACAGGCCTTGAGAGCTTGGAACGCCGCCTCGCAGTCCTCGTTCCAGATGACCGGGTTCCTCTGGTCCTTCGCCGTCAGTGCTGTCAGAGGTGCTGCGAGGGTGGCGAACTGTGGGACGAACCTCCTGTACCAGCCGGCCAAGCCCAAGAAGGACCTCACCTCCTTCTTCGTGCGAGGGCGTGGGCAGCTACGGATGGCCTCGACCTTGTCCACCTGTGGTCGGACCTCCCCTCGTCCAAGCCGGTACCCCAAGTACTTCGCCTCCTCCCAGGCCCATTGACACTTGGCTGGATTCAGCGTCAGGCCTGCCTGCTGGATCTGGCCCAGGACTCGCTCCAGATCATGCAGGTGCTGCTCCCAGGTGGCACTGAAGATGACCACGTCATCGAGGTAGGTAGCACTGCAGTCCTCACACCTCCGCAGGACACGGTCCATCAGCCTCTGGAAAGTTGCTGGTGCTCCATGTAGGCCGAAGGGCATCACCGTGAACTGGAAGAGGCCAGCAGGTGTCTGGAACGCTGTGCAGGGACGACTGGACGCTTCCAGGGGTACCTGCCAGTACCCTTTACAGAGGTCCAGGGTGGTGATGAACCTAGCCCGACCAATCCTCTCCAGCAGGTCGTCGATCCGGGGCATCGGGTAGGCGTCGAACTCTGACATGGCGTTGACCTTCCTGAAGTCCATGCAGATGCGCAGGGAACCGTCCTTCTTCCCCACAATGACCACCGGGCTACACCACTCAGACTGCGACGGCTCGATCACCCCCAAGCGCTGCATCTCCTCCACCTCCTTCTGAAGTTTGGCCACCAGGTGCTGGGGCACCCGGTAGGCCCTCTGACGAACCGGCCCCTTGTCTTTCAGCCGGACCACATGCTCCACGAGGTCAGTCTTCCCCGGGTTGGCCGCGAAGAGCTTGGCGACCCGCTGGAACACCTGGCACAGCTGGCTGGACTGGGCGGCAGAGAGGTGCCCGAGAGCAGGCTCCGCAGACTGGCTCAGGTCGGCGAGGGTAGACTCCTCCTCCCCCGCGCTGTCCACCGCCGTCACCAGCAGAGACGCCACGGGAACCCGAGCCTCCCTCCACTCCTTCAGCAGGTTGACGTGGTAAACCTGCTTTGCCCTTTTCTTGTCCGGGTGGTGGATCTCGTAGGTCACCGGGCCCATCTTCCTGAGGACGGTGTACGGGCCCTGCCATTTGGCCAGCAGCTTGCTGTTGGAGGATGGCAGGAGGAGTAGGACCTTCTGGCCAGGCTGGAACTCTCTGTGCCTGGCCTGTCAGTCGTACCACGCCTTCTGGGTCTGCTTGGCCTCACGAAGGTTGACCTCGGCCTCGTCTCGGTACCTTGCCAACCGGTCCCTCATCTCCAGCACGAACTGGACCACACCACGGTCACTGGTGCCGGTTGCGGGAGACTCCCAGGTCTTCCGCAGCAGATCCAATGGCCCCTGTACCTCCCAGCCATACAGAAGCTCAAACGGGGAAAACCCTGTGGACGCTTGGGGAACCTCCCGGTAGGCGAAAAGCAGGTAGGGCAGCCACTGGTCCCAGTCTCTCCCAGTGTCGGCCACAAACTTCTGCAGCATCTTCTTCAGGGTCTGAATGAAGCGCTCTACCAGGCCGTCCGTCTGAGGGTGGTACGGGGTGGTCTTGATCGCCGAAATCCCCAGTGCCGGTGGAAGAGCTGCAGGAGTCTGGAGGTGAAGTTGGTCCCCTGGTCTGTGATGATCTCGTCCGGTACACCAACCCTGGAAAACAACTGAACAAGACAACGCAGAACAGCAGGAGCAGTGACCGTGCGCAGGGGGAAAGCCTCTGGGAACCGTGTGGCGTAGTCACAGAGCACCAGGATGTACTGGTGCCCCCCACTGCTCTTCACCAATGGGCCCACAATGTCCATGGCCACACGCCTAAACGGAGTGGAGATCATGGGCAGGGGTTGTAGGTAGGCTCGGTCGGACTGGCAGACATAGCAAGTTTTCTGACAGGTGGGACAGGTTTTGCAGAAGGTTTGCACATCAACATACATGGAAGGCCAATAGAACCTGGGGGATATGCGCAAATAGGTTTTGTTGCGGCCAAGATGACCTGCCCAAGGCAAGGTGTGTGCCAGGTGCATTATCATCGGCCGGCATGACACAGGAACCACAAGGCGTTTGACCCCCTCCGCCACTGCATACAAAACATCACTGTCAACAACAAAACATTCTTTCTCCCCTTTTGACATATCCAGCCCCCCAACCACCTTGGCGAACAAGGACTTCAGAGTCCCATCCTCCCTTTGCAGGGCCCCAATGTCCTCTGGCACCTCCCACATGCCCTTTGCCAGTCCCTTTGCACAGTCCGGCTCCCGGGACTTCAGCCCCTTTTCAAACCGCCGCTGGCGGCGAGACTTCCTGGGCCCCTTCATGGGCCCCTCAAACAAACTGCTGTCCAGGGTTGAAAAGAGTTCTGGATCGGGCCCCTTTTTCGGCCCTGGGTCGGCTGTCACCCCCGCCCTGGCCTGGGTGCGGGTGATCACATAACCGGACAAACCCTTCCCCAGGTCACTGTCTTTGGGGCCGGCCTCCAGCAGCACGTCCAGCAGCACAGGTAAGTCCCACCCCAGGATAGCAGCAACAGGTAACCTTTCCACCACCACGACCGTCAGCAGGTAAGGTTGCTCATCCACCACCACCGTCACCTCAGCTGTGGGGTAGGAATGGCTGTCCCCGTGCACACACAAAATGTCTTCCTGTCTGCTATAATCCACCACGCCCGTTGGCACCAACTCCCTTCGGACCAGCGTCAGGAAGCTCCCCGAGTCAACCAGAGCAGTCACAGACTCACCATTAATGGTAACGTCCTTAAAACGCTGTTGCCCTCCCCCAGCACTTGCAACCTCAGCCCGAGGAGTGTAGCATGCCCCGCTAAGCTTAGCTTTTCTGATGGGGCACAACGAAGCCTTGTGCCCTGCTTGCTGGCAGTAGAAACAGATGAACTCCTTACCGGGGCTGCGCTGGCGAGGTGTGGGCCGGGATTCTCCAGGCGGATGCTGGCTGGCTCTGGCTGCTGGTCTGGGCTGCGACGAAACCTGGCGACTGGGACCACCGTGATAAGCAGGCGGGCCTCCCCTCCGTGCGTTGAGGTACTGCAGCGCTAGCTTGCCTGCAGCTAACCCATCCGTTGGCTTGTGCTCCTTCACCCAGGTGCGGATGTCTGTTGGGAAGACTCGCAGCAGCTGCTCCAAGATGACCTGCTCACTGATCTGCTCCTTGGTATGCTGCTCTGGCCGAATCCATCGACGGTAGAGACCCTTTAAGCGGTGGTAAGTTTCTGTTGGGTTCTCTCCCGGTGGAACTGCCATGGCCCGGAACTGCTGGCGATACGTCTCCGGTGAGACGTCAAACTTGGTCAGGAGTGCCGCCTTCAGGTCCGGGTATGAATGAGCCCTCTCCTCGTCCATAGCGGTGTACGCCTCTAGCGCCTTCCCAGTGAGTAGCGGCACCAGGCGACACGCCCACTCACCATCTGGCCAACCACACGTTCTGGCAATCCGCTCGAAGCGAAGCAGGTAATTTCCAATGTCCTCCCCAGCCAGGTACTGGGGAATCTTGGGGTCACCAAAGGGTCTGCTCTCCGGCCTCAGAGGTTCTGTCCCACTGCTCACCCCAAACCTTGCCGCCCTTAAGGGTGAACTGCGGCGCGGTGCAGCAGGTGTAGGTAAGTCCATTCTAAGGCTCATCAGCGACCTCTCAGATGGTGATAGGGACCCAGGTGCAGGGACAGGTGCTACCGGCCTCGGCCCTGCCACTGCCTGATCCAGTTGCGGGGGCTGGCCACGAAGCCTGGAGTCCCCTGAGCTCTGCCAGGAACCCCTCCTCTCTTCTCTGCTGTCCCTCCAGGAAGGTCCTCATGACCGCCACCAGCTCCTCTCCTGGACTTGGAGCTCCAGGGCCGGCCTGCCGGACTGGGGCCGCCGCACCCCCTTCGTCCTCCTCGGCTGTGGACCAGGCTCCCTCCTCGCCATCTTTGTCCTGCACTGGTTCCTCCTTTTGTGAGCGCAACCCAGTACCCGTCTTCCTGTGTACCGGATGCGCCCTCGTCGACTGGCCATCCCACTTCTGACACCAAATGTCGGGGTTCGATACTTTGAAACGCTGGTTTGGAAAGATGATGGCCCAGTCGGCAAACTTTAGTTTGGTGATTTTCTTTTTATTACACCAAAAACCCAAAGACAAAAATACCCACAGGTGGCAAAGCAACAAAAAAAACGCAGGAATATTTACAATATGACAGAGTAAAAAAAATATTTACAAGGAACAGGCAGCAACTGTTATCCACATGCCACTCAGCCGAATCCTTCCTTCAAGTGAGCCGAGCTCTCTTTAAAAACCCCCTTGGCCCCTCCCCCGGGCAAACCAATTAACAAAACACGGGTTAAGAAACATAAACTGGGAAACAAAGCACAAAACTAACAGAACCCCTTTAAATATAACCCCAGTACTGTGGCACTAATAACCCCTCATATGGCTGTGCCACTTTTCCCACAGAACACATACATTAACAATATTTCAAAACAATTAACACACATAGTTTAGTCCATGGTCGCCTGACCCATGGAAGCACGCCACAGTGCGCTACTTATGACGTGGCCCGGAACTGCCTCGGTTCGGCCCGTGAACCCGAGACAGACCTCCGCAGCAACAGCAGGTGAGCATGTGTGTAGGTGTGTGTGTGTGTGTGTGTGTACGTGTCGCGTAGGCGCCGAGTGTGCACCCTCGACAACCCACGGAGGGGAGAACAGAGTTCAGGGTAAAAAGTTTATGTCACTGCTGGACCGCGACATGCGGCCGGCGGGGAAACAGGTGATAAGGAGCTTGGCTCTGCCGGAACAATGAGGCGCCCCACCGGCACTCTCTGAGAGAGAGAGCGCGCCGGTCAGGAAATGACGGGCGTTCAACAGCGCTCCGCCACACAAATTCAACCAGTTCAGGCTAGAAAACCTGTTTGAAAGACCTTTTTTCAGTGAAATGCAGCTTAGGCGACTGTACAGTGCAAAAACAGGCTCCTCTTGCTCTGAAACGCTCATTTTTCACATAAGCCACTTTTCACCCTTAATGAATTAAATTCCAGGTAAAAACTCCTTTGCCATGAAGAAGATCCAAATTCAACCAGTTCAGGATAGAAAACCTGTTTGAAAGACCTTTTTTCAGTGAAATGCAGCTTAGGCTACTGTACAGCGCAAAAACAGGCTCCTCTCGCTCTGAAACGTCTATTTTTGACTTAAGCCAGTTTTCACCCTTAATGAATTAAATTCCAGGTAAAAACTCCTTTGCCATGAAGAAGATCCAAATTCAACCAGTTCAGGCTAGAAAACCTGTTTGAAAGACCTTTTTTCAGTGAAATGCAGCTTAGTGCAAAAACAGGCTCCTCTCGCTCTGAAACGCTCATTTTTGACATAAGCCACTTTTCAGTCTTAATGAATTAAATTCCAGGTAAAAACTCCTTTGCCATGAAGAAGATCCAAATTCAACCAGTTCAGGCTAGAAAACCTGTTTGAAAGACCTTTTTTCAGTGAAATGCAGCTTAGGCTACTGTACAGTGCAGAAACAGGCTCCTCTCGCTCTGAAATGCTCATTTTTGACATAAGCCAGTTTTCACCCTTAATGAATTAAATTCCAGGTAAAAACTCCTTTGCCATGAAGAAGATCCAAATTCAACCAGTTCAGGCTAGAAAACTTGTTTGAAAGACCTTTTTTCAGTGAAATGCAGCTTAGGCTACTGTACAGTGCAGAAACAGGCTCCTCTCGCTCTGAAATGCTCATTTTTGACATAAGCCAGTTTTCACCCTTAATGAATTAAATTCCAGGTAAAAACTCCTTTGCCATGAAGATGATCCAAATTCAACCAGTTCAGGCTAGAAAACCTGTTTGAAAGACCTTTTTTAAGTGAAATGCAGTTTAGTGCAAAAACAGGCTCCTCTCGCTCTGAAACGCTCATTTTTCACATAAGCCACTTTTCAGCCTTAGGCGACTGTACAGTGCAAAAACAGGCTCCTATCGCTCTGAAACGCTCATTTTTCACATAA
This sequence comes from Pagrus pagrus, assembly GCF_965226575.1. NCBI lineage: Eukaryota > Metazoa > Chordata > Actinopteri > Spariformes > Sparidae > Pagrus > Pagrus pagrus. Next base: position 187,297 of record NW_028175435.1, read on the forward strand.
GCCACTTTTCAGCGCAAAAACAGGCTCCTCTCGCTCTGAAACGCTCATTTTTGACATAAGCCACTTTTCAGTCTTAATGAATTAAATTCCAGGTAAAAACTCCTTTGCCATGAAGAAGATCCAAATTCAACCAGTTCAGGCTAGAAAACCTGTTTGAAAGACCTTTTTTCAGTGAAATGCAGCTTAGGCTACTGTACAGTGCAGAAACAGGCTCCTCTCGCTCTGAAATGCTAATTTTTGACATAAGCCAGTTTTCACCCTTAATGAATTAAATTCCAGGTAAAAACTCCTTTGCCATGAAGAAGATCCAAATTCAACCAGTTCAGGCTAGAAAACTTGTTTGAAAGACCTTTTTTCAGTGAAATGCAGCTTAGGCTACTGTACAGTGCAGAAACAGGCTCCTCTCGCTCTGAAATGCTCATTTTTGACATAAGCCAGTTTTCACCCTTAATGAATTAAATTCCAGGTAAAAACTCCTTTGCCATGAAGAAGATCCAAATTCAACCAGTTCAGGCTAGAAAACCTGTTTGAAAGACCTTTTTTAAGTGAAATGCAGTTTAGTGCAAAAACAGGCTCCTCTCGCTCTGAAACGCTCATTTTTCACATAAGCCACTTTTCAGCCTTAGGCGACTGTACAGTGCAAAAACAGGCTCCTCTCGCTCTGAAACGCTCATTTTTCACATAAGCCACTTTTCAGCCTTAATGAATGAAATTCCAGGTAAAAACTCCTTTGCCATGAAGAAGATCCAAATTCAACCAGTTCAGGCTAGAAAACCTGTTTGAAAGACCGTTTTTCAGTGAAATGCAGCTTAGTGCAAAAACAGGCTCCTCTCGCTCTGAAACGCTCATTTTTGACATAAGCCACTTTTCAGTCTTAATGAATTTAATTCCAGGTAAAAACTCCTTTGCCATGAAGAAGATCCAAATTCAACCAGTTCAGGCTAGAAAACTTGTTTGAAAGACCTTTTTTCAGTGAAATGCAGCTTAGGCTACTGTACAGTGCAGAAACAGGCTCCTCTCGCTCTGAAATGCTCATTTTTGACATAAGTCAGTTTTCACCCTTAATCTATTAAATTCCAGGTAAAAACTCCTTTGCCATGAAGAAGATCCAAATTCAACCTGTTCAGGCTAGAAAACTTCTTTGAAAGACCTTTTTTCAGTGAAATGCAGCTTAGACAAAAATAGGCTCCTCTCGCTCTGAAAGGCTCATTTTTGACATAAGCCAGTTTTCACCCTTAATGAATTAAATTCCAGGTAAAAACACGTTTGCCATGAAGAAGATCCAAATTCAACCAGTTCAGGATAGAAAACTTGTTTGAAAGACCTTTTTTCAGTGAAATGCAGCTTAGGCTACTGTACAGTGCAGAAACAGGCTCCTCTCGCTCTGAAATGCTCATTTTTGACATAAGCCAGTTTTCACCCTTAATGAATTAAATTCCAGGTAAAAACTTGTTTGCTATGAAGACAAGGGCGCAATTTCCACTGGGGACAGGGGGGACATGTCCGCCCCACTTTTCAAAATCATGTTTTTGTCCCCCCCACTTTTTACACTTTGAAAACTAACAGTAGGCACAGGCTGTAATTGCAAAACAACAAGAAACCCTGCGTAAACTGACCGCTCGGAAGCCCCCCTCACACTACGTGCTCAATCAAAGACACAGACAGGACGCGGCACAGCAGCAAAAAGATGAAAAGGAGCCGACAGCTCAACTTAAAGTCCTTATTTGGAACGGGACTAAAAAGGAAGAAAGAAAATGTGGGTTGATTAGTCATTACTGGTATTTCTAACTTTACTCTATACACTATTGTAGCTAACGTTAGCTAACTAATATGTTAAACCAGGCGCTTAGCCATCTCTGTTTAAAACGTGTATGCAGCGCACTGATCACACAAGGAAGAGAGGAGGTGAAAAGAGACAACAACACCGTTACCTGTTGTATACTGGCCTCAGGCTGTACGATCGCTAAAACGCTGACGACCAGTGAGTAACGAGTTTGAAAGTAGCCTCTAACTTAATCAATCAATCAATCAATCACATTTTATTTGTATAGCACTTTACAATAGCCAGACGGTACCCAAAGTGCTTTACATCAAAAAAATAAAATAATACATAAAAGCAATACATAAAAAACACAGGAAAGTGCTACAGTGCTGCAAGAAAACACAAGAAAGTACTACTAGTGCTGCAGGGTGTTAAAGGCCCTCCAAAAGTGCATTAAGTAAAAAACAGGCAAAATAAGTACACCTAAGAGCAGGACTACCCTAGTCAGAGTTAAATGCCAATCTAAAAAAGTGTGTCTTCAGCTTCGATTTAAAAAGGCTGAGGTCAGTAGTGGTGCGAATGTCAGGGGGCAGTCTGTTCCACAGCCTGGGAGCTGTGACAGCAAAAGAACGATCGCCCCACTGTTTAAGTCTTGACCTTGGTACCTCTAACAGGAGCTGGCCGGAAGAACGGAGGGCCCTGCCATGATCGCGGACAGTTAAAATCTCTGACAGGTAGGAGGGAGCCAGGCCATTAATGGAGTAAAAAACAAACAATAAAAGTTTAAAATCAATTCTAAAACGAACTGGAAGCCAGTGGAGTGACGACAGCACAGGGGTAATGTGTTCACACCTGGACGTGCCTGTTAAAAATCGGGCAGCAGCGTTCTGAACAAGTTGGAGACGCGAGATTAAAGACTGGCTTCATGAACGCAGCTCAAACCAACCCGGTGCCTCAGCAGGATGACCAAGCCTTGATAAATACACCGGATCCGCGCATCCTCATGCATTTCAGCCGGGTCGCTACCGGAGCTAAATTAAAAAAATAAATAAAAATAAAAATAAAAGCGCTCCTTGCGGTGGAGCTGAGAACAGCGGAGTTTCCTCTACTACAGCTGAACAGCTGACATGTGGTCAAGACGTACAGACCTGTCACAGTCTCACGGTGCATTTCATAATTATAAACTTCAACCTCAGAGCTCTCTGTCCTCAGACTGTCCTCACCTGTCCTGAACATCACACAGGGACAACATGGAGCCATGGAGCTGCTTGTGTGATTGGTTACTGAGTTGAGTTGATTTGTGTCTGACTGTCAGTCTGTGACCAACACTGTCTATGGTGCTGAAAGCTCAAGCAGGTTGATGTCTGGCTGAGTCAGTAGCTACCATGTCTTTGGTACAACACAAACATTAAATGGACACAGACAGTCTACAATTAACATGGTAGCTACATGGCTTAGACATGGTAGCCACTGACTCAGACAGTGACCTGTGTGTGTGTGTGTGTCAGAGGGGGTGATCTGTGGCATTGTCTTCTGCAGAAATATTTAGTGTGACTAGCATGTTTAAATAATGGAATAAATGCAATGTTTAAATAACTATCACAAGGGCCCATCGAGAATGCTCCTCCCTCTCTGTGCTGAGACCCACGCTCCGCCACTGGCAGTATGGCTAATGACAAAATAGTAGGCTAGGGTTAAATAGAAATGGCATGATTTAAGCTCTACGCAGGCAGAAATCGAGCGCACTGTGGTGTAGTGAAGAATGAAAACCAACTTGTAAGCTCAAGGGACTTTACTCAACATCTTCAGCAGGAAGTACAGCTTCATAACAACAGCTCCTTCTTCTTCTCTTCACCTACATACATAGTCCTGTCTTATTCAGTGGTGCCATCTAGTGACACTCCAACGTAACAGCGTTACAGAACACAACACGCGCTATGCGTACACAAATTTGCCGTTCCTACTTGTGTCCCCCCCACTTCTGAAACTAAAGTTTCGCCCATGGTTAAGTATATTTCTCCAGGAAAGTTTCTTCTGCCTCTCAAGTTTATAATTACAGTTTATAATTCAAGAGAAGGTCCGAACAGTCTGATGACATTATTTTGCATATGAATTAGCCATGTGCTTCTGTTCCTTCGCAGACCATGTCAATAACACCCGAAGACATAGTGTAGTCGGATTCTCTGAGCACCGCAGACAGTTCAGTCCTTTTGAATTCTCATTCACATCTTTCTTTGACCTCATGACGCTTTCCAACAAGGTCAAGGTGTGGTTTGGTAAACACTAGGAGGTCATTTTTGACTATGCGCGTTCCTCCCAAAACGGCGCTGACGTCCCCTGCAGAGTTTAATCTTGACATTTTCAATACGTCTTTGTATAAAATCACAATCGAGTAAGTCGACATTAAAAAAAAAAGCGTTGAGCATGGAAATGTAATTTGTTACATACTGGTTGAAATAAAATCCATGGTGACTACAGCTGTGGCTAGTGGTTGTGGCTAACCTTGCATGCCACCATATGCACAAAGGATTGTGCCATGAGAACAGCTCATGGCAGTCTATCACAGATGTTAATCATTAAAATCTGAATCACTTTCACTGTTTGTTTCAATCTCGTAATTTATGTATTTTGTAACTTTACAATCGACCTAATACGGCTTGGCTTTATTCGCGGACTTCATGCTACGAGGATACAATAGACGATAGTAATTAAGGTTTCAAACATTTAGTAAATGGGGTAATTTGAATGTCGACAAGATAACATGCAAAAATTAATTAAAAAAAAATAGTATCGCAAACATACCTCCAGTCCTCAGTCAACTTCTCTGCACGATCCGCTTCTCCGATTGCATTCACAGGCAGTGGGAAACTTCACTACTGTTATGGCCTCAAATTGAAAGGAAACTTTTATCAAATGTTTCAATGCAAAAATACTACAGATTGAGGTAATTACTCCCATATTAAATAATTACTTCAAATATAGTTTTAAGCAGAGTGAATACTACGAAAACTGCCTATTAAAAATGAAATAATCTTAATATTCTCAGTCATGCAAGCCATGGGATGGTTTTGATTAGTAAAAATGAGTTAAAATATTTTTTTATCTTCAAATAATTTCAAATCATAAAGGGATTAAGAAGTTAAACATGTATTAATAATCATTATTTATTCAGTTCCAGGAAATCAGTAATTCCTGCCTGCCTTGAACGCAGCAGTGTTTTTGGAGGGAGTTTGGAGGTGCAGGTGCATTGAAAGCTCCCCTCCCCCACCCTGACTTGCACCTGACCTGACTGTGAACTTTCAGAGGAGCATGTAGTATGGCACTTATTCAATCTGAGATACAGAGCAGCACAAGTCTGAACTTTTTAAATGCTGTTTATCTTTAATAGGGATTTTCACATATTTTATACCAGATATGTATATTTAAATTACTATTGAAAATAAAATAAAAAATACAATTAGAATTTTTCTTTTCTATTAAATTTTGTAACTTGTAAGAAATGACTTATAATGGAAGGCTGAATATTGAGACAATATTTAGGAAAGACTGATATTTTAGCTCTGGCAGCTCATTGTAGTGACACTGAAGGTCAGTTTCTAAGCCTGTTGAGTGGCATCCTATGGTGGCATCCCCTCCCCCACCCTGAGTCCTCTCTTAACAGCCTTAGCTTTGAAGTCTGTCTTCTCCCTCTCACTAGAGAGATTTCTGATGCTGCTCGGGAAATTGCCTCCATACAGAATTGGGGGAGCATACGTCAGTCCGACCACCCAAAAGTCCGACTACCCATTAATCCGAGTTACTTTACAGTGTTAGGGTTAGGCTAAGGCAAATGTAATCAAATAATGCCCTATTTGCATATTTAAATATATATTCATGGAAACCTCCAATACAAAGGATGTTCTTATTCATGTCAGTGATCAACCTGTGAAGTTTCATGGATATATCTCTTAGTTTAAATTTTTGCCCTATTCACCTCAATTATACTGGGGCTAATATTGTGGTGGCCATATTGGATTTCCAGCAAAAAATTAACTTGCTTGTCCATATAGGTTGTAATCCTACTGGGTCATAGATATTTTTCTGGTGGCCAACCTTTTATAACATTGCAAATGCAGCACCCCGGGTGGATCATCTTATTTGTCCTCCAACATGTCAATCATTCTGAGGAAATGCTCACGTCACGCTGTCATGCATGCTCTTTCCTGGCTCGTTTCCACTAGCTGCACGTGCACTTTGATTATTTATGTGTCCCATGAAATGTCTGCGAGGACTTTTACCCCAGTTGGTGTGACAGTGGAGCATTACCGGCAGCCCGGTGGATGGTGCAGCGGGGGCTCCACCGGCCGGGACCGCACAGTAAAGCCGGGGGCATGGAGGGGGTGAAAGGGGAGGCTATACAGTAGGATATACAGTAACATGTTTTAATAAAAGTATTTTAAACATGCACAGAACAGTAACACTCTTGCATAAAAGGTATGCCCCAGTGGTCAGCATAATCCGACTCGAAGCAGACTGGTGCATTTGTGTGCAGATTAAGAGGAATAAAAGAGTTTGTCATCCTGAATGTGTACAGAGTGTTTTGAATAGGAAAGCTAAGTAGCTTTAGAAAGCTCTAATCATTATGGGACAAAAATATTTTTGTATGACACTTATAAGTGAGCAACATAAAAATCTGGCTAAATCCCTTCAATCCTGTTTTTTCACCTTTAATACCCCCTGTCTCTTTGGCTGCCATGCAGCCCCCTTTCACCTTAGAGACCCCAAAATTTGCATGGAGGTTGTCTTGGGGCCCCTACACAAGAATACGAAAGCAAAATATAAGTCATTTAGAAAAAAGGTCCTTTTCAAAAACCCAAGGGTGTTACACCCTCTGACATACTGACAAATTTATAGCATTTTTTTTATAGAGGTCGTGGAAGTCTGAGCTTTTGATATGTTGTTCTGTAGCCCCAGATGAGTAGATAAGCATTGGTTTGGCTTTGATTAAACATCTACTTTTTGGTAGGCGGGCCTTCAAACTTTCACATTTTTAAACCAAATGAGGCTCACCATTCCAACAAACTGAATGACTTGAAACTTGTTATCTATTCCAAAAGCTCACAACTGCTGGCCACTAGGAAAACGAAGAACGCTCCAATTATGGGACCAAAATGTTCTTGTATTACAATTTTAGCTGAGCAACATACTCAAATCGTATTCATTTAGAATAAAGTTTTGATATTTTTGTTAAACAGTTTTACATGTCTTTTTTGGCCTTAAATGGCCCCCTTTGACCCTAGAGACCCTAAATTTTGCACGGTGGTTGACCCCCCAATACAAGTGTGCCTAAGGATTTTTCATATTGCAGGTTATACTGGTTTACAAAATAAATGTAATGTGTGAAAAATACCATTTGAAAAGTTGAGTGAGGATTTGAAATGTTTTTTCAAGACACAAGAGCACAAATTTAACCGAAAAAGTGAGCACAGCGCCTAAAAACTCTCTCTGTCTCTCTCTTTTTTTTTTTCCAACATCGCGTCATATTACGTCACAAGAGGGAGTTGTATGCTAGCAGCTGCCATAGCTTAGTGTGGGAGCAGATGGCTATTTGTCAGAGCGGTCGTCTTATCGTGAGTCAGTGTGTTTACAGCAGGTTTGGATTGCGTTATCATGGACATGGTAAATTATTCAGTTTGTGGTGGTTTCACAAACTCCAGCCTGTCACGACATCGAGTCCACCGGTCCACCAGAAAAAAAACGGTGCTATCTTCCGTGCCTGGGTGCGTGTTGTGCAGCTGAAGAGACGGGGCTTGACCTCTGCGTCAGCTACGAAAAACTCGGTTGTGTGTCGCTCAGTTTAAACCAGAGGGTTATCACTCCAGCGATCTGATGGAGTTCAACTGGGATTCCGAAGCAAGAACTGTGCGACCCCCCGCCCCCCTCTCCCCTCCAACCCCCGGTGCGGTGCGGTGCCTTCGGTGCCGACAGCCTCATCCGGACCGCTGTCTGTCAGCAGCTGCTGGTGCTGCCGCCCCGGCAGGAGACAGTAACGGATCAGACAGAGACTCAGCTGAACGTGAACAGCCACTTGTAAGTCTTGTTTTATAACATTTGCGTGAGCTAGAGTGGGTGACATCATCGCTAGAGTGGAGAGCAGCTGCAAAAACTTGAGAAAAAACTCTCTTCATCTTGATTTGGGTCCCACAGCTTTTACTTCACATAGACAATATATACATAGAAATGTAGGAAATCTTGTTGGCTTTCAGGTGATGTTCTTATTTCAGATGTAGGACTTAAACTTTTGGCTGTAGAAGCCCTCGAGCGACAAGCACTCCAGCAACTCCCCCATAAGCTGCAGTGTTAACTTTGAGCCTAAATTTCTGGAGTGGAGCAGACGGTACCGGTTTTGTCTCTCGCTCTGGCTCCCTCATTTTTCACTTTACAGAAATAAAAAAGACATCACATGGTTCAGCAATGTCTCCTGTTACTCACTGTATACATATTTTGGCCATAACCATTACACTTTTTTCTAAACCTGCAGGAGTTTGGGAGGTGTTTTCCCATTCATTCTTATGGGGACATTTTCAACTTTGGTTCTGCTATTGCTCCAGCATATGCAGCTACAGAAACTGTTTGGCTGTCAAACTGTTCAGCTTTTTAAGCTCTTTCAGCCTATTACTTTTCAGCTTTTCAGCCTTTTCATCCTTTTCAAATATTCAGCTTCATGTTCAGCTAGAGAAACCATCCAATTATCAAAATGTTCAGCTTTTTAAGCTCTTTGAACCTATTACTTTTCCGCCTTTGACTTTTCAGCTTTTGAAAAAAGACAGCTTTTTCTGCAAATTCTTGACCATTCATTCTCATAGTTGTATGCATTTTTTATGCATTAGGCAAGTGTTTTCCAGCACATTCAGCAGATTTCCGAAATCACTTCAGCCGTCAGCATTCACGCTGTATTTTCGCAGGAAATACAATTTTTCGAGTTATATATGCTATCTATATGCATACAGGCGGTACAACTCCAACACTATCTGACCTCCATTTTTAACACACTTGAACACATTCTGTGACAGAGCTGTTGTATGGGATTGCAGGTTGGACAAGGGTATATGTAGTAAACCAACCATTGAATGTATTAAGTTACATATTTGTATAAAGATTGACCTCTTATTATCCTAGCTTTCCAGGCACAGCCCAAGATGTGTCATGGTGCAAATTAATAGGTAATTTTCTTTTTTCAGGGCTACTGACAAGTTCATTGTGTGCCAAAGCCAGCTTATGTCTCTATTTACTAACTGCTCAGCCTGTTGTGGAGAAACTGAAGTAAGTAACTCCAACGGAAAGAAACATTGAGACGCAGGAGGGAACTTGTGCAAAAATAAAGCAGGTAAGGGTCTTCTTGTGATTTCTGATGAAAAAGTATCATAACTTGTATTTCAGTTTGTATATCTTGTGTTATTTATGTACTGTAATCTTCTGCCTTTCACATATGTCTTTCATGTCTGTCAGCATTTTTGGCTCCTCATGGATTCTCTGAGAGTGCGAGAGTGCAGCACTGTCCTGTCCTCGTCTGCTGCGGCTCCCCTTTCCAGATCCCTCCAGAAGATCAACAAGGAGGAAGCTGTTGGCATATTCACTGCCAGCATTCATGATTTGATACAGGACATTGATAACTCTGAGGCTTTTCATACTCATAACACTGTTTTTTTTTTTTTTAAATGGGTCAGATGGTATATTTCTTTTGATTATTAATGAATAATAACCGTTTTTTACAATCTGGACCTTATTTCTAGCATAAAATACGATCATTTACTCACCCAGATAACTTTGGTGTCATTACAAGTCGTTCCAACGAAATTAGATCCAGCTGAGAGCCGCGTATATCTGTATAATGCAAGTACACAGGGCAGTGCAATGTAGCCTCTAAATAACACATTATCTGCCGCAAAATTCGTTAATTTCACCAATATTTTGTTATGATACGCTACTGCTATTCCCCTCTGAGTCCGGGGTTAGCTGTTGGTCTGTAGGTTGACCTACTTACCTCTGATCTGGATGATGTCATCTCCGACTGCGGCGCGCCTTGTTGCTATCGCTAATGCTACGGTTCGTTTCTGCGTGTGTCCGACTTGTCTGAACAAAATGAGCAGCTGGACGAAGTTCAGCTTCCTCTCCGCAACCTAGACTTACTAAAGCTCTGGCTAGTTGCACTAAAAATGGACCCGAATGCCGAAGCGGAATGATTATTATCAGAATGAGCCGGGCAGCGGTCGGAGATGATATCGTCCAGGTCAGAGGTCAGTAGGTCAACCTACAGACCCCGGGTGTTGATAACCGCTAACCCCCGGACTCAGAGGGGAATAGCACTAGCGTATCATAACAAAATATTGGTGAATGAAAGAGTTTCGCGGCAATTTTTTATTACTTACTAGTATTACTGTTTTTTTTAAAGAGAGTAATTATTGATAATGGCATTGACATACTGTCATCATATTCTCACACTTTTGATCTGTCTCCCTTCAGGGACCAAAGCTCCTCTCAACAGCAGCAGCAAGAAGCACCAGGTACCACAAGATCAAGGAGAGCCTTATGAACAAGAGTAGCAGAGGCTGTCAAAAGAGGTATCTGCATTCACTACTGACCAATGATGTAGGCATACTCAAGTGTTGGAACCAAGTGATAAAGTCACAATCTCTTTTTCAGTAATTCAGTAATGGATGGTAGTCATTTGTTTTACTCACCCATTACTTGTCCATTATACTCACACAAGGATACAGTAATAAGTCTGCATGAATAATAAAATGCATACTTTGGAACTGTGAGACAGTAGATACAGTAGATCATGGCCACATTCATGCCAACACCAGTAGAATTTTTTTTTTTACAATTGTGTGTTACTGACTATACATTTTTATCATTTTAACAGATCTGTGAAACAATCCTGGGCCATGCCAAAGACAGGTTCTCCTTCACCAGCTACCTTGTGAGTGCCGTGCTGCTAGAGGCAGAGCTGTTTGACCGGCATCTGAAAACATTCCCTGAAGAGGCTCTGAATACCACCATGAGGGCATACCCCATGCTACACAAGGAGAGGCTCAGGACTGAGCTTTCTCTCATCTATGAAAGTCCAGACTTCAGGGGCTCCTGCAGTGCACTGGCTCTGTACCAGGTTCTACAGAGCTACAACCTCCAGGAAACCTTCTCTGAGACTGTGGCGCTGTTGAACATCCTCATAATCACTCCAATGACAACAGCTGAAGCTGAGAGGTGTTTCTCCACCTTAAAGAGGTTCAAGACATTCCTGAGAAATACAATGGGACAGGAACGTCTGAATGCATTGGGCCTGCTTTCCATGGAGAGGGAACTTGTCAGGAACATGCCTGATTTCAATGAGAGGGTGATTGATCGCTTTGCTTGCTTGAAAGAGAGGCGAGCTAAATTCCAATACAAGTGATGAGTGAGTGTGTTCTTAAATGGTGAGTTGTGTTATGTTGTACTCTCCAAATGTTGAATTGTAAATAGTTGTATTGATTGCATATTGCCAGCCAAATATAAACTGAATATGTTCTGGAAAATTTTGATTAATTACAGTTTTGATGATAGTGTAATTTGATTTGATTATCGCTATGGCATCCATGATGGCTATAAATTGTAGACTGTGCTAAATGTGATTTCATGGGCAAACTATTAGATGACAATGTATCTGTTAATGTGTGTTTTATTGTGGAACCAAATTTATTGTATTTGAGACATTTAAATAGCCTAGCTATACAAAAAATACTGAATAGTATGAATATTTTATGTCTGGTGTTGCCATCTAGTGGTTGAACAGGAACACCAAATTAATCAATGAAATGTGACACTGTAAAGCTGGCTATCTGACTTTTATTTATTATTATTTTACCCATTGAATGGGTCACCTTAGCCATCATTGCAACTTTTGCCTAGTGGTGGTGAAACCGAAGCTTTCTGAAGCACTGAACCACTTTGACAAAGTTGCCTGGAAAATGATGCACTGCTTCGAAGCATTCGATACAGTCAAAATAGTGACATCTGCTGGCTGTTGAGGGGAAGAATTGACGTCATGACTTTCATGAGTCAGTTTTTAATAAAATGTATGTTCTCTCACCAAACTTGTGTCATAATGTTACTGTAGTCAATCTAAATATTCTATATATTCTGTCATTGGTAAGTATCAGTACTCCGACATGTATTAGATAATCAATACTAGTTTTTTTATTGCATGATACATGGTAGTAATCTGTACGATGTTGTGATGTAAGCATATCCGTAGCTAATGCGTATACAGTAAGCTAAGCCACCAGTCTCTGACCAACTCTGCACTGACTGTCCTGACACCACAGCTCAATTTCTCTCTCCTCTGGCCATCAATTCTCCTCCTGGTGTCTCTCTGCTCTCTAATGTGCATAATGGACTCCTAGTTATACGGTTGTGGTCTGTCGTATTTGTAATTATACACATGTAAAGTTCCCTCGGGGTCAGAACCAGCACCACAATCCATTGTTTTCCTATTGTTCAAACCGACCGCTCTCCCTCTGCCTACGTCACTTCCGTTAAGGGTTTTTCGATGCGGAAGTAAAATTTTCTCCCAAAAACGGAAGTCTTATTTATAAATTTATATTTATAAATATAATTTTAAGAAAAACTTGTTCCTACATTATATTTCTAAGCATTGGTTTAAGGGGGGGGGTCTAACCTGCAATATGCTCTTTAAGTCTTTTAGAATGTGAAAATTTATAAAAATAAAGGGGTTTATTTGAAGACCTCACATGCACCAGGATGACCTTTCAAGTTTCTGAAGGTTGTATGGGCTGGGGACTTTACAAACTGCAGAGGCCATGTCAGGATTTCAGCCTTCTCGGACAAAGCTTTGATCATTTATTAAAGAAAAGGGACTGTCCTGCCTTTTTAAAATTCAAATGTGTTGGGGCGGTGTTTAGTTCAGTTGGTAGAGCACCCGCCCCATGTGTAGAGCAGGCGGCCCTGGTTCGAATCCCACATTCAGCGGCCCTATCCTGCCTGTCATTCCCCCTCTCTGCCTCCCATTTCCTGTCACTCTCTGAACTGTCCTATCAATTAAAGGCATAAAAGCCCCAAAAATATACTTAAAAAAAAAACAATTCAAATGTGTAAAACCTGTCTCTTTTTTTTTTAACCTTAAATAGTCCCCTTTGACCCTAGTCAAAGTCACTCTAGGGTCTAATAAACTCACACACAATTGGCCCATGTATCGCGTACCATCACATAAACGGTATCATCATTGCCAGACTTGGCCCACATCTGGTTAACATACTATTTGCCTTGTCAGAAATAGACAAGAAGTGCCGGCTTGATGCCAGATCTGGCCCAGACCTGTCTGCTACGTATCTGGGCCACATACAACTAACCACAAATGGCCCACATTTGGCATGCCATTACATAAACGGTGCCATCATTGCCAGACCTGGCCCACACCTGGCTAACATACTATTTACCAGGTCAGAAATAGGCCAGAAGTGCCGGCTTGATGCCAGATCTGGCCCAGACCTGTCTGCTACTGTACAGACCTGGGCCACATACACCTAACCACAATTGGCCCACATTTGGCATGCCATTTCATAAACGGTGCCATCACTGCCAGACCTGGCCCACATCTGGCTAACATACTATTGCCATGCCAGATGTAGGCCAGAGGTGCCGGCTTGATGCCGGATCTGGCCCTGACCCGCTTGCTATGTGGGGCTGGCATTTCTAACAAGAAAACGGCTTGAAAACAATCTCACTGCACACACCTCTGCTGTGTGTGTGACTGCGGGCACAGCGGGGTTGGTTGCACCATGAGACATGAGAGGGGGGGATTCAATTACATTTTATAAAGATTAAAACACTTTGTTTTATGCTCTAGTCGACTGCCTATACCCCCTATGCCAAGAGCCGGCCCTGCAACCTCCTCTAGGACAAGTATCCAACATTTTAAACTGCCTCATTAAAACAGGTAACACACAACTGAACACCTGCTAGGCTTGCTAGCACAATGTTTCCTTCTGGAAGCGTGGCAAAGCACATAAAAAATAGGGACCCGCCATTTCTGCTATTTTTTTCGACACGCACCCAAAATACAACTAAATGTTAGTATATTAACAATATATGAACATTCAAAACTTACAGTAAGTCCAGTGAGGCTGACTGTTGCCACGTAGGTCCAACTTTCTGCAGTCCTCCGTGCTGCCTGTCTTCGGTGCTCCCCCCCTTTTATTGCATTTTAGCATGTACAAGGCCTATTATTAAATTCCACCTATTTGAAATAATAGAAATAAGAAGACTTTACCATTCTTATATGTAGGCCTTAATTCTATTAACTTGTACTTAAGTTGTGTTTTTAATTTATGCTTACTTAATAAAGAAATATTTCAATTTAATCAAACATTATTAGTATAAATTACTCAAAAAGAAAGAACATGTTACACAAACTTGACATAATTAAGTTAGTAGAACTTTTTTAAAACTTTGAGTATGCAGTACTTAATCTATTTAATTAATTTGAACGTTCGGGTTTACAGTGTAGCATAAGCTGTATTTGACTGAAAAAAGGTCTTTCACTGAAGTTTCCTTGCCTGAACTGGTTGAATGTGGATCTATTTCATGACAAACAAGGTTTTACCTGATCTTTAATTCATTGAGGGTGAAAACTGGCTTATGTCAATTTTTAGCATTTCAGAACAATAGTAGCCAGTCCAGGCTAGGAAACTTGCTTGAGAAACCTTTTTGCAGTCAAATACAGCTTATGCTACTGTACAGTGCACAGAGCACACAGTACAAATACACATAACAAAGTAGAAATATACAGAAAACTGTAGAAATACACAGTGGAAATACACAGCACACAGTATAAATATACAGTAGAATTACACATCACAGCAGAATAACTCCTCACAATAGAAATACTCAGTCGAAATACAGAGCAGACAATAGAAATGCACAGTAGAAATACTTATCACAGTAGAAATACACTGTAGAAATACAGAGCACACAGTAGAAATGCACAGTAGAAATACACATCACACAGTGGAAGTACACAGCACACAGTCGAAATACACTTTAGAAATACAGAGCAGACAATAAAAATACACAGCAGACATAAACATCACAGTAGAAATACACATCACAATATAAAAACACAGTGGAAATACAGAGCAGACACTAGAAATACACAGTAGAAATACACATTACAGTAGAAATACACATCACAGTAGAAATACACAGCACACAGTGCAAATACACTAGAAATACCACACAGTCAAAATACACAGTAGAAATACACAGTAGAAATACACAGCACAGAGTCGAAATACACTTTAGAAATGAAGAGCAGACAATAGAAATACGCAGTAGAAATACACATCACAATAGAAATGCACAGTAGAAATACACAGCACACAGTCAAAATACACAGTAGAAATACACAGCACACAGTGCAAATACACTAGAAATACATAGCACACAGTTGAAATACACAGTAGAAATACAGAGCAGACAAGAGAAATACACAGTAGAAATACACAGCACACAGTAGAAATACAGAGCAGACAAGAGAAATACACAGTAGAAATACACAGCACACAGTAGGAATACACTAGAAATACATAGCAGACGGTAGAAATACATTGTAGAAATACACATCATAAAGTCCAAATACACTGTAGAAATACACAGTAGAAATACACATCACAGTGGAAATACACAGTAGAAATATAGATCACAGTAGAAATACACATCACAGTAGAAATACACAGCACACAGTACAAATACTATAGAAATACATAGCACACAGTCAATATACACAGTAGAAATACAGAGCAGACAATAGAAATACACAGTAGAAATACATATCACAATAGAAATACACAGTAGAAATACACAGCACAATAGAAATACACAGTAGAAATACAGAGCAGACAATAGAAATACACAGTAGAAATACACATCACAGTAGTAATGCAGAGCAGACAATAGAAATACACAGTGGAAATACACGTCACAGTAGAAATACACAGTAGAAATACACAGCACACAGTACAAATACACTAGAAATACATAAGACACAGTCGAAATATACAGTGGAAATACACATCACAATAGAAATACACAGTAGAAATACACAGCAGACAATAGAAATACACAGTGGAAATACACATCACAGTAGAAATACACATCACAATAGAAATACACAGTAGAAATACACATCACAGTAGAAATACACATCACAATAGAAATACACAGTAGAAATACACATCACTGTAGAAACACAGAAGAAATACACAGCACACACTGCAAATACACAAGAAATACATAGCACACAGTCAAAATACACAGTAGAAAAAAGGAGGAGACAATAGACATACACAGAGAAATAGAAATCACAATAGAAATACACAGTAGAAATACACAGCACACAGTGCAAATACACTACAAATACATAGCACACAGTCAAAATACACAGTAGAAATACAGAGCAGACAAGAGAAATACACAGTAGAAATACACAGCACACAGTAGAAATACACAGTAGAAATACACAGCACACAGTAGAAATACACTAGAAATACATAGCAGACAGTAGAAATACATTGTAGAAATACACATCATAAAGTCCAAATACACTGTAGAAATACACATCACAGTGGAAATACACAGTAGAAATATAGATCACAGTAGAAATACACATCACAGTAGAAATACACAGCACACAGTACAAATACTATAGAAATACATACAGTAGGTACTACTTCAAAGTGGCCATTTCACTCGCGGGGAGCGAGATTCACGCAACGCGTGAAATGTCAGTGACAACTGTAGCCACTAGGTGGAAGCATAGTACTGAATTGCAGCTGAAACGATTTTGGGACAATTCCACATTTGACCACAATGTAGCTGCAATGGAGAGTGGCGCTGTTTTAGGCTACAGGTAGAGTGAATGGAGAGGGGGACTGCTAAACCGTATCATATTGATTCAGACTGATTGTTTCACAGCGGTGGGACACCTCAGTTATCTGGGTGACCTTGGATAATCACTTGTGCTTTCTTTGTTTTACAGTAGAGCTAAACTACATTAGTCGTTTTTTAAGGAACATTTGTTTACTGGTAAAATTGCCGACCTGAATTATTGTCCCAGTCCGCCCCCGTGAGCATATATCACGGCCTGACTGGATGTTGCTTAAATATAAGAATAGCCAATAAAAATATCTGATACCCTAAAGACATCTGAGGTTGTGATTTCGCTTGCTCGCTCGCTGCAGCCATGGCTAATAAGCGGAGGCAGAAACAATTACGCACAGCCTACAGAATTTTCTACGTCCATACAAGCATTTAAGAAATTATTCTTATCAGTTCCATAATTCAGAGAGGATTTTTACTCAACGAAAAAATTTATAAAGATCATCTTTTAGGTTGAAGACACGACAGCAGCACGTATGTCCAGACGCTGGTGTGTGTTATGACTGACGTATAGCTCCCCTGGTAGAGCAGCTCCCTCAGAAAGCAGAATCTGCCGCTAGTGTGAGTTCGAATCTCAGTTTAGGCTGTAACTTTAGTTAATGTGTTTTCTTTTCTCATCATCATCATCATCATTATGATCACATATAGCTCCAAGTTTGAGCAAATAAATGAGCAAATGAGCATTAATTCTCTGCCGGGCCGCGGCACCAGCTTTCCTGCTTGTGTACATAAAATACATTAAATTCTGACACCACAACTGTAGCGTACCGAATATCAATAGATGATAACCAGAAAAAAAACGTTCTATTGATCTGATTCACCGGCTTCATGGACGTCGGAACTATTTTCTGAGAGGGGGGGCGGGGGAAGCACGCACTTTTATCAATGATTAAGGATTTGATTTTAAGTTATTTTATAATGGCGTGCAGTTATAAGAGAACTAGATGGATGAACACGGCATCTTTATTGTTAAGAAAATGAAACTCCAGGAAGCTCCCCACTGCGTAAAAACGCAGCGCAGCCAGGAGCTGCACCTCCGGGCTGAGGGCAAAATTGCAGCGGGTTGCTCTCTGGATGTGTGGAGACAGAGTGATCAGCCGTTGGATCTCCGCACGGGGCAGCCGGTACTTTGCCTGGACAGCCCGGTCTGACAGCACGTCCAGTGGGGAGAAGTGCTGACGCACGTATGCATTTATGTAAACCGTCTGGCTTCGCGCACGGCGACGCTGTTGGTTCGCAGCGAGAATGTGCTGTATTGTAGCCATCGTTTCTCACACGCGCGGACTTTGGCAACGCATTTATATACTGTAGAGTAGCAGGTGAAGCCTCTCTGGATGAGGTTCAGTTGAGTTTAATTACATCTGTTTCCTTGATATCTGTGAAATGCCACAGGGTTGTTGTATTTTTATGTGTAGCAGCCTACTATAAACTCATATGCAGATATGTGTGGAAAACTTAAACGTGTAATTCAATAACAAGGTTTTTTCTTCTTCTTCTATTAGCCTATGTTTCTTGCGCCAGTGGTCCGCAGCTATGAGCGCATTTCAACATTGAGCATTGTTTTATTATTTCGAAAAGTGGAGGATGTAAATTTCCCTGACGCGGCTTGATCACTGAGCATTTGGCTGTAAGAAGGCTGTTAAGAGTGGGTCAGCTCGATCTTACATTTCCTTCTTAGTGAAAGATCTTCTTAAGCTAAGAGCGACTCTGGAAAACACATCCTTCTTTCACAGCGTTCTTAAGAGCGCTCCTAAGAAGATCTTAGCACTTAAGAGCTCCTTAACGAATCTGAGAAACGCGGCCATTGGCAGGGCCAGACACAGCTTAATGAGCTTCTCCACCTCCGAATGCAGGATGGACACATCCTGGATGGTGCTTACTTCTCGTCCCCTACACACATTCCTCAGTATGGGGGAATGCAAATGTTAAGGCATCTGGAACAAGTTGCTTAACTGGAAAGACCACATCCATCCCCCACACTTTTGAAAAGCTTGCTACGCCAGCGCCCCCACCCCCACCTCGCGCGCTGAGAACAGCAAAGAGGTCTGCAACAAATACATTGATCACTTGGCCAAGGGATCTCCTCCTGCAGGGAGACGGCTTCAGGGACTCAGTCCGCTTTAAATAACCTTCTGTATATCCGACTACTGTGAAGCTGCTGATTATGTATTTTAATAAAGCTAGAGAAAACTGTCTGACATGACGTGGCGTCGTTCTTCTTTCTATAAGCCTGTTGTAGAAAATATAAGGAATAGAAAGCACAAATATTTGTGTTAAATTCTGACACCACAACTGAAATAAAGAAAGCCGGTCATAGACGTCGGAACTCACGCACCCCATCAGCCACCCTACCCACGGGAAGATACGAGAAGTAAGCACCATCCAGGATGTGCATATGGACCTGGTGCGCTCCGAGGCGGAGCGGCGTTTTGATCAGGAAGGACTCCGCATAGCTGCAGGGCGAGAGCAGGCAGTTCTTGAGGCGGCTCAGGGGAAACGAGTGGATGTGGGTTCCTCGGAACTGACCCCCTTTCCACGAGAGAGGTGGAGAAGCTCATTAAGCTGTGCCTGGCCCTGCCAATATCTGTCGCGGCATCCGAGCACTCTTTCTCAGCCTTGCGCAGGCTGAAAACCTGGCTGCACACCATGACGCAGGAGAGACCAACACATTTGACCGTTATGAACGTTCACAGTGACCTTATGGATGAAAGCGATGTCTCGACCCTGCTTAAAATCTTCATCAGTGGGTCAACTGAGAGAAGGTCCACTTTTGGATATGCATGAAAGCCCTGAGTCAGGAGCGCAGACTTTTCTTTTTTTCATTCAAGGGTACAAATAATGCCGTTATGTTCCTTAAATGGCTTGATTTAGTGATCAAAGTTTCATTTTCTTAACAATAAAGATGCCGTGTTCATCCATCTAGTTCTCTTATAACTGCACGCCATTATAAAATAACTTCAAATCAAATCCTTAATCATTGATAAAAGTGCGTGCTTCCCCCGCCCCCCCTCTCAGAAAATAGTTCCGACGTCCATGAAGCCGGTGAATCAGATCAATAGAACGTTTTTTTTCTGGTTATCATCTATTGATATTCGGTACGCTACAGTTGTGGTGTCAGAATCTATGTACACAAGCAGGAAAGCTGGTGCCGCGGCCGGTGGAGAATTAATGCTCATTTGCTCATTTATTTGCGCAAACTTGGAGCCATATGTGATCATAATGATGATGAGAAAAGAAAACACATTAACTTAAGTTACAGCCTACACAGAGATTCGAACTCGTATCAGCGGGTGATTCTGCTTACTGAGGGAGCTGCTCTACCAGGGGAGCTATACGTCAGTCACAATGTTTTCATGTGCCTTATCTTTCACCGACCCGCTGCCCCAGCTGACACACCAGCGTCTGGACATACGTGCTGCTGTCGTGTCTTCAACCTAAAAGCTGATCTTTATACACTTTTTCGTTGAGTAAAAATCCTCTCTGAATTATGGAACTGATAAGAATCATTTCTTAAATGCTTATATGGACGTTGAAACTTCTGTAGGCTGTGCGTAATTTAAAAGGCTTCATAGTGAAAAAAAATCATTCATCTCATCCGCCATCAACATCATCAACAACTCACTAAGTTTGTCCTTGCTAGAGGGACCCTGTAGCGACAGGCTGAAGGAAGGAGTTGGAATGAGGTGTGGAGTGGGTGAGGTATTATTAGCTACATTCTTGTATTTAAGCAACAATGAACAGAAACATAAATCAGGCAACTCTGTCCATTCCCGTTCATGGTCACTGCTCCCTGCTGCTGCATGTTGTCGTCCTCCTGCTCACAGATGCCACCTGGTGGTTGTTTGGGCACATTGCCGCTTCTCATGAAAACACAATTTATCCGCCACTAAAAAGGTGTGTGATTCTCGCGTGATTCACGCGAGAATCACGCGTGAACTCGGCCACAACGAAGTAGTACCTACTGTAGCACACAGTCAATATACACAGTAGAAATACAGAGCAGACAAGAGAAATACACAGTAGAAATACAGAGCCAACAATAGAAATAAACAGTAGAAATACATATCACAATAGAAATACACAGTAGAAATACACAGCACAGAGTTGAAATACACTTTAGAAATACAGAGCAGACAATAGAAATACACAGTAGAAATACACATCACAGTAGTAATACAGAGCAGACAATAGAAATACACAGTGGAAATACACGTCACAGTGGAAATACACGTCACAGTAGAAATACACATCACAATAGAAATACACAGTAGAAATGCACAGTAGAAATACACAGCACACAGTACAAATACACTAGAAATACATAAGACACAGTCGAAATATACAGTGGAAATACACATCACAATAGAAATACACAGTAGAAATACACAGCAGACAATAGAAATACACAGTGGAAATACACATCACAGTAGAAATACACATCACAATAGAAATACACAGTAGAAATACACATCACAATAGAAATACACAGTAGAAATACACATCACTGTAGAAACACACAGAAGAAATACACAGCACACACTGCAAATACACAAGAAATACATAGCACACAGTCAAAATACACAGTAGAAAAAAGGAGGAGACAATAGACATACACAGAGAAATAGAAATCACAGTAGAAATACACATCACAATAGAAATACACAGTAGAAATACACAGCACACAGTGCAAATACACTAGAAATACATAGCACACAGTCAAAATACACAGTAGAAATACAGAGCAGACAAGAGAAATACACAGTAGAAATACACAGCACACAGTAGAAATACACAGTAGAAATACACAGCACACAGTAGTAATACAGAGCAGACAATAGAAATACACAGTGGAAATACACGTCACAGTAGAAATACACATCACAATAGAAATACACAGTAGAAATGCACATCACAATAGAAATACACAGTAGAAATACACATCACAGTAGTAATACAGAGCAGACAATAGAAATACACAGTGGAAATACACGTCACAGTAGAAATACACATCACAATAGAAATACACAGTAGAAATGCACATCACAATAGAAATACACAGTAGAAACACACAGCACACAGTAGTAATACAGAGCAGACAATAGAAATACACAGTGGAAATACACGTCACAGTAGAAATACACATCACAATAGAAATACACAGTAGAAATGCACATCACAATAGAAATACACAGTAGAAATACACATCACAGTAGTAATACAGAGCAGACAATAGAAATACACAGTGGAAATACACGTCACAGTGGAAATACACATCACAATAGAAATACACAGTAGAAATGCACATCACAATAGAAATACACAGTAGAAACACACAGCACACAGTACAAATACACTAGAAATACATAGGACACAGTCGAAATATACAGTAGAAATACACATCACAATAGAAATACACAGTAGAAATACACAGCAGACAGTAGAAATACAGAGCAGACAATAGAAATACACAGTGGAAATACACATCACAGTAGAAGTACACATCACAATAGAAATACACAATAGAAATACACAGTAGAAATACACATCACAGTAGAAATACACATCACAATAGAAATACACAGTAGAAATACACATCACTGTAGAAACACACAGAAGAAATACACAGCACGCAGCGCAAATACACAAGAAATACATAGCACACAGTCAAAATACACAGTAGAAAAAAGGAGGACACAATAGATATACACAGAGAAATACAAATCACAGTAGAAATAGACAGTAGAAATACACATCACAATAGAAATACACAGTAGAAACACACAGCACACAGTACAAATACACTAGAAATACATAGGACACAGTCGAAATATACAGTAGAAATACACATCACAATAGACATACACAGTAGAAATACACAGCAGACAGTAGAAATACACAGCAGACAATAGAAATACACAGTGGAAATACACATCACAGTAGAAATACACATCAAAATAGAAATACACAATAGAAATACACAGTAGAAATACACATCACAGTAGAAATACACATCACAATAGAAATACACAGTAGAAATACACATCACTGTAGAAACACAGAAGAAATACACAGCACACAGTGCAAATACACAAGAAATACATAGCACACAGTCAAAATACACAGTAGAAAAAAGGAGGAGACAATAGATATACACAGAGAAATACAAATCACAGTAGAAATACACAGTAGAAATACACATCACAATAGAAATACACAGTAGAAATACACAGCAAACAGTAGAAATACACTAGAAATACATAGCACACAGTCGAAATACACAGTAGAAATACGCATCACAGTAGAAATACACAGTAGAAATACACAGCACACAGTACAAATGCACTAGAAATACACAGCACAGTCGAAATACACAGAGCAGACAAGAGAAATACACAGTAGAAATACAGAGCGAACAATAGAAATAAACAGTAGAAATACACAGTAGAAATACACAGCACAGAGTTGAAATACACTTTAGAAATACAGAGCAGATAATAGAAATACACAGTAGAAATACACATCACAGTAGTAATACAGAGCAGACAATAGAAATACACAGTGGAAATACACGTCACAGTAGAAATACACATCACAATAGAAATACACAGTAGAAATACACAGCACACAGTACAAATACACTAGAAATACATAGGACACAGTCGAAATATACAGTAGAAATACACATCACAATAGAAATACACAGTAGAAAAAAGGAGGAGACAATAGACATACACAGAGAAATACAAATCACAGTAGAAATACATAGTAGAAATACACATCACAATAGAAGTACACAGTAGAAATACACAGCAAACAGTAGAAATACACTAGAAATACATATCACACAGTCGAAATACACAGTAGAAATACGCATCACAGTAGAAATACACAGTAGAAATACACAGCACACAGTACAAATGCACTAGAAATACACAGCACAGTCGAAATACACAGTAGAAATACAGAGCAGACAAGAGAAATACACAGTAGAAATACAGAGCCAACAATAGAAATAAACAGTAGAAATACACAGCACAGAGTTGAAATACACTTTAGAAATACAGAGCAGATAATAGAAATACACAGTAGAAATACACATCACAGTAGTAATACAGAGCAGACAATAGAAATACACAGTGGAAATACATGTCACAGTAGAAATACACATCACAATAGAAATACACAGTAGAAATGCACATCACAATAGAAATACACAGTAGAAATACACAGCACACAGTAGAAATACACTAGAAATACATAGGACACAGTCGAAATATACAGTAGAAATACACATTACAATAGAAATACACAGTAGAAATACACAGCAGACAGTAGAAATACACAGCAGACAATAGAAATACACAGTGGAAATACACATCACAGTAGAAATACACATCACAATAGAAATACAAAGTAGAAATACACATCACAGTAGAAATACACATCACAATAGAAATACACAGTAGAAATACACATCACAATAGAAATACACAGTAGAAATACACATCACTGTAGAAACACACAGAAGAAATACACAGCACACAGTGCAAATACACAAGAAATACATAGCACACAGTCAAAATACACAGTAGAAAAAAGGAGGAGACAATAGACATACACAGAGAAATACAACTCACAGTAGAAATACACAGTAGAAATACACATCACAATAGAAATACACAGTAGAAATACATAGCAAACAGTAGAAATACACTAGAAATACATAGCACACAGTCGAAATACACAGTAGAAATACGCATCACAGTAGAAATACACAGTAGAAATACACAGCGCACAGTACAAATGCACTAGAAATACACAGCACAGTCGAAATACACAGTAGAAATACAGAGCAGACAAGAGAAATACACATCACAATAGAAATACAGGGTAGATATACACCGCACACAGTACAAATACACTAGAAATACATAGCACAGTCAAAATACACAGTAGAATTACATATCACAATGGAAATACACATCACAGTAGAAATACACAGTAGAAATACACAGCACACAGTGCAAATACGCTAGAAATACATGGCACACAGTTGAAATGCACAGTAAAAATACACAGTATTTAATAACAACCAAATTGTGATAAGACAGAGGCCCATTACTTTTTCTCAGTGGGAGAAGAAAGGCATTCACACCTTAGGGGATGTTTATAATGATACTGGTCTTCGCTCATTTCAGGATCTGAAAGACTGTTATGACCTGCCAGGCTCATCTTTCTTTTTTTATCTTCAGCTTAGGGCGGCACTTAAGGCCTATGGAGTCCCGTGGGGTTAGCCACTGAAACAACACCCCTTTCACAAACTTGTTACGAGCAGAGGAACCTCCCGGGGCTTTGTCTCTACTTTTTATACTTTTCTACTGAAGTCCTCTTACAAGGACCTGCTCTTAGACAAATAGTGGAGAAGTGATTTTGATTGGGACACGGTTTGGTCTGACATTTTGTTGACTTCACGTAATCCAAATCACCAACAAATCCACCTGAATTATGCTCATAGAACTTACCTAACCCCACGAAGATTGCACTTAATGGGTCTGGTGGCTGACTCCCGGTGCACCCTGTGTTCCCTCGGGGCTCCTGGTACATTTCTTCACATGTTCTGGCAATGCCCTCCTGTCGCTAGTTTTTGGAGCCGTGTATCTTCTCACTTATCAAATATTTTTTCTTTGACAATTCCGGTGTCAATAACTACTTTACTCCTGAATGATTTATCTCAGTTTTCAACATCTGGACAGCAGAAAAGACTTATTTTTGCTGGCCTTACTGCAGCTAAGAAATTAGTAGCTATGAGGTAGAAACAGCCCGATAAGCTGTCAGTGAACAATTGGATCCTCACATTTCTTGATATTATTTACCTGGAGTTGTCCACTGCTCGTGTGATTGGAGTCAAGGAATCCGAGATTGAGCTGTGGGTCTCAGTGGCAGGGAAACTAAAGGAGCGGATCTAGCCACCTAATTTGCTAGTAGCTTTTGGTTCTGGGGGGCCCAGGGGTGGTGGTGGTGGTGGTGGGCGGGTGGGGTGGTTATTTTATATGTTGTTTTTTTTTTTTTTTTTTACTATTGTGGTTTTCTCATTCTTATGTCTGTCATCATGTTTTGTATTTGTTATTAAAATGCACTGCCTTTTTCAAAGTTTGGAAAATAAAATAAAAATTTCATCACAAGAAAAAAGAAATGCACAGTAGAAATACACAGCACACAGTCAAAATACACAGTAGAAATACACATCACAGTAGAAATACACAGTAGAAATACACAGCACACAGTGCAAATACACTAGAAATACATAGCACAAAGTCGAAATACACATTAGAAATACAGAGCAGACAAGAGAAATACACAGTAGAAATACACAGCACACAGTAGAAATACACAGTAGAAATACACAGCACACAGTAGAAATACACTAGAAATACATAGCAGACAGTAGAAATACATTGTAGAAATACACATCACAATGTCCAAATATACTGTAGAAATACACAGTAGAAATACACATCACAGTAGAAATATAGATCACAGTAGAAATACACATCACAGTAGAAATACACAGCACACAGTACAAATACTATAGAAATACATAGCACACAGTCAAAATACACAGTAGAAATACAGAGCCAACAATAGAAATAAACAGTAGAAATACACAGCACAGAGTTGAAATACACTTTAGAAATACAGAGCAGACAATAGAAATACACAGTAGAAATACACATCACAGTATAAATACAGAGCAGACAGTAGAAATACACAGTAGAAATACACATCACAATGGAAATACACATCACAGTCGAAATACACTTTAGAAATACACAGCACACAGTGCACATAGACTAGAAATACATAGCACACAGTTGAAGTACACAGTAGAAATACACAGCACAGAGTCCAAATACACTTAAGAAATACAGAGCAGACAATAGAAATACACAGTAGAAATAGACATCACAGTACAAATACACATCACAATAGAAATACACAGTAGAAATACACATTACAGTAGAAATACACATCACAATAGAAATACACAGTAGAAATACACAGCACACAGTACAAATACAGATCAGACAATAGAAATACACAGTAGAAATACACAGCACACAGTGCAAATACACACTAGAAATACACAGCACACAGTGCAAATACACTAGAAATACATAGCACACAGTTGAAATACACAGTAGAAATACACATCACAGTAGAAATACACATCACAATAGAAATACACAGTAGAAATACACAACACACAGTACAAATACACTAGAAATACATAGCACACAGTCTAAATACACAGTAGAAATACAGAGCAGACAAGAGAAACACACAGTAGAAATACACATCACAGTAGAAATACACATCACAGTAGAAATACACAGTAGAAATACACAGCACACAATGCAAATACACAGTAGAAATACACAGCACACAGTGCAAATACACTAGAAATACATAGCAC
Organism: Pagrus pagrus; assembly: GCF_965226575.1. Classification (NCBI taxonomy): domain Eukaryota; kingdom Metazoa; phylum Chordata; class Actinopteri; order Spariformes; family Sparidae; genus Pagrus; species Pagrus pagrus. The sequence goes on from NW_028175435.1 coordinate 214,506, forward strand.
ACAGTTGAAATACACAGTAGAAATACACACCACAGTAGAAGTACACATCACAATAGAAATACACAGTAGAAATACACATCACAGTAGAAATACACATCACAATAGAAATACACGGTACAAATACACAACACACAGTACAAATACACTAGAAATACATAGCACACAGTCTAAATACACAGTAGAAATACACATCACAATAGAATTACACAGTAGAAGTACACAGCACACAGTAGAAATACACAGCGCAGAGTCAAAATACACTTTAGAAATACAGAGCAGACAATAGAAATACACAGTAGAAATACACATCACAGTAGAAATACACTTCAGAAATATAGAGCAGACAATAGAAATACACAGTAGAAATACAAAGCCTCGTTTGCCATAAAGAAGATCCAAATTCAACCACTTCAGGCTAGAAAACTTAAGTGAAAGACCTTTTTTCAGTCAAATACAGCTTATGCAAATCAAAAATCAAATCAAATAAAATTTTATTTGTATAGCCCAAATTCACAAATCACAGTTTGCCTCAGAGGGCTTTACAATCTGTACAGAGACGACACCCTCTGTCCTTCGACCCTCGATTCGAGTGAGGAAAAACTTGCCCCCCCAAAAAAGGACCTTTTAACAGGCAAAAAAAATGCGGAAGAAACCTCAGGGAGAGCCACAGAGGAGGGATCCCTCTCCCAGGACGGACAGACGTGCAATAGATGTCGCATGTACAGAGCAGATCAACGAGATCACAATGTATTCAATTATAAGCGATGGTTGACAGGAGTGAAAGTACATAAAGATGTATTACAGCAATAATAATGAAATGCACATGGAAATGTGATTACTAGTGATAACAGTAGTAGTGATTAATGGTAAGGATGGTATGTAGTAATGCATTACAATAATAGTAGTGGAACGTATGTAACAGAGATGTGACTGTAGGGAAACATGCTTAATGCTCTCATGTGGACCTTTGACCTGCTGAGGCCCTGTTTTTTCATTATTAACACTTTCCATCTGTGTGAGGACGTTATCAAGATGGAGACGCCGGGATGTCTCCCCGTGTTATCTCTAAGAGGGAGAACAACACTCTCTCGTCATAAAACCACCAGAGGGAATCAGTTTGAATTAATTTACGATGGTAACCTCTGTACGAACTATTTTTGACCTAACAAACAGGAACATTCCTTTCACACAGGTCAAACGAAGGAAACATATGAAGTACTTCTCCTTTAAAATCTCAACCAAAGGAACCGGGATTGTTTGTGATAAAATTGTTTGTGATATAATGTCTTTATAATTGTAATTAGGTAACACGTCTGATGGACCGATCGTGCTATCTGTCCCTCAAACGTGTTCTTCTTCTCCCTACTTTCCAATACACACACTAGAGAAAAGGACGGTGGAAAACCCCCCCTTTCTCTACCTCCTCTCTTTGAAGAGATTAACGACACATCTGGTTCAGTGTTATCTGGTACATTCCAAACAAATGGTCAGAGTTTCCTCTAGACTTCAGAAGCATTTCTAATTAACAATTAAATCAGAGTCTCACCTGTTTAATTCTTACAATTTGAAATCCAGTAAAATAAGCTCATCAAACTGAACCAATTCCTAAGTTTCTGTGATGAACATGGACTGAGATCCTGCTTAATGCTCACTGGTGTCTGGTGTTTGGTGGAGTCACAATGCCATCTAGTGGTAAGTTATGGTTAACTGGATTAGACTGTCGGAGATCTTTTTAGTTTTCTAACGTGTTTATAAACTACAATTTAAAAGTCTGTAAAATGTTTTTCTTCACAAGCCTTAAGCTAACACTAGAAGGAACATGTATAAGCGACCAGTTTCATCAGTCCTACGTTGTTTTCAAGTGTATTCTTATGTTCTGATCCAGTGTTGATTTCATTTAAGTGTTCAATGATTTTAATCAGATCATATTGTCTTATTGTTTCACAAAAGTCCATCTACTTTTGCCATGGTAAAGTTCTGAGAAAGGCTAAGCGCGATTTCGAAGCGTTAACTTGATAGTTGGAATTAATCAAGTTTAAAGGTGTGGAATTAAAACATCCACACTAGGAGTGTGGTCGGTACGCCCCTTTTGGTCCGCCTGCAAGCCGGGACTACTAAAGCCAAGGGACAGAACTCCCTCGCTCTCTCCTCTCCTTCTCTCTTTCTCTTCTTTGCTAAATTTTTCAACACTTTACTTTGCTTCTTTTTGTAACAAGCTCCTAGGTATAAAAATCTCCGTACAATCGACCACGTGCGATAATCTTTAAGAGCTTTTATTTTTGTTAGACGTTAATAGAAGTAAGTTCCGTCCTTATTATTTTTGTTAAGTATCACTATTTTATTCAGTGGAACAGAATTCAGTTTAATTATTCTTGTATTGAGAAACAACTGAGGAAACGCCAGGCCAGCGTCATCCTTTCGTTATCCTCGTCAGGAAAGTTAAATATCAGTTGAATTAGAGTTAAAAGTCGCCACTCAGAGTGTGAAGATAAACAACAGTCTTTTTTTAAGACTAAAACGCCAAGCAAAACGCGCAGTGTCACTGCCTGTTTCAAGGACTTTGTGCCAAGCTGAAGTTAAGCTGCCCTCTACGCTCACGAGCGGTACCATCCCGCTGGGCAGCGAACCGGACCATCCTCGGCTGAGCGCTGGACCAGCTGATCTCTCTCCGACACCTGGACGAGAGAGAGCCGCCTGCTGTGAGGTCGAACCGGACCATCCTCTGCTGAGCGCTGGATCAGCTGATCTCTCTCCGACACCTGGACGAGAGAGAGCCGCCTGCTGTGAAGTCGGATCGACCGCATCTTCCCTCATTCTTCGGGACCCGCAGCTACCGCGAGCCAGCAATCCCTCAGACGAAATCCGGCAGAAAGATCGAAGCGAAAGGCTTCTCCACTCTTCAGACGAAGTAGGCTAAGCATCTTGCACACGTTTCACTAAACGTTCATGAGTTGGTGTTCTTTTAATTCCTAATTCATAATAATCTTTTCACAAGACAAGTCCGGTTAGGGTCTCGTTAGTATCAAAATTACTCTCGTAACATTTGAATGCTGCCCAGACTCACGACTTTACCATCGCTCATCCACCTTAAATAATCCTGTCACTTTAACCATATAGTCTTCACATTTCTGATTGTTTTATTGTTGTCTGAATCATCATTTCATTTATTCACCTTGATTTATTTAGTAAATAAACATATTTAACCGTACGTCGTTGTCTGTGCTTACTTGCTTTGATGTGGAGAATCGAGGAAACTGTATAAAGAAGTCACTAATTCAGCTATGAGACTAACTAAATTGATTTAAATTGATACAAGTTAACCTTGTTTAGTCGGATTTGATTAATTACCTCCGGATTATTCAAATAGACAAAACATCGGAGGTGGTGCCCCATTAACGAGTGTTTTATTAATCTTCAGTGATTAATACATTGCCTTTAATACAGTGTATCTCCTACATGACTAATATTAGCGACAGTAGTGGTGGGTGTCAGGCAGGGTCATGGCAGTAGGCGCATCCACGATCAGGCAGGGCCATAGCAGTAGGCGCATCCACGATCAGGCAGGGCCATAGCAGTGGGCGCATCCAGTGGGCGCATCTATGCTACTGTAAGTGCAAAAAAAGCGACTTTCTCGGTCTGACACGCTGAAAATTGACATGAGCCAGTTTTCACCCTTAATGAATTAAATTCCAGGTAAAGCCTCGTTTGCCATAAAGAAGATCCAAATTCAACCACTTCAGGCTAGAAAAGAAGTGAAAGACCTTTTTTCAGTCAAATACAGCTTATGCTGTTGCCCAGCAGCCAGCAGCCAGTCAGCCCAGCACAGGTGCTGGCAATGATGACGACGAGCAGCCCAGCTGTTCCACATCATCATCTACTCTGCCTGAGTATTAGAGGAGGCTGAGAGGGGGCGCCCGTTGCTTGAACGTCGACTATTGTGGTCAGGTTAGCCGGCTGTGTACTAGCAGCACTCGTAAATCTTCGAATAGACTGTATTGTATATCTTTGCTAATCCTGTTCTCCTCTTTGTTTGTTCCAGGCTCCCTCCGTTAAAACCAGTGTCTCCTCGCTCCGTCCATGCCTTCCAGGCCCCTCACCTTCACCCTCACCTAACCACCACGTGGACCCTCCACCCTCTCTCCTCTCCCTGGATACCCAATCTCTCCCTCCTCTGCTCCACTCCCACGTAAAGTTGTTTAATAAAGTTGTTAAACTTGAAGCACGGTTCTGTGTCTTTGTCTCTGGGGTACCTGGCACATTTGGCTACTGTAACTTTAGAGCCTAACAGAACGTTCAAGTCACCATGAGCCAAGCCGGGTCCCCAGGGGCAGGGAACCAGACTCCTGCAGATTTAGGAGGTTTGATTGCCAAACAGGCCCGTGACCTTGCCGAGCTGCAGCAGGAGTTGAAGAAGGCCTTTCTCACTGTGCAAAGTCAGATAGCAGTGCTTGAAAGTGCCTCCCGTTCCACAGTAGGAACTGTGGCGTCCCTTTCCACCCAAGTGAGCGCCATCTCCGGAGCGTTGGCCGACATTCAGAAATCCCTGGATACCCTTACAGCCCGAACACCGGTCAGCGGACTTCCAGCTCCCATCGCCAACACCAGTCCCAGCCCTCCCATTGCAGCGGCGGGTTCAGCGGCCTCCCCAGCCCAGTCGCACCCCCAAACTGAGCCCAACTTGGTCAGCCCTAGGCCGTTCGACGGAGACTTCATCCACTGTCGGGGTTTCCTCGCTCAATGTGAGTTACTTTTCACTCATCAGCCGTCTAGATATTCTTCCGATGGGTCTAGGATTGCCTTGGTCATGTCTCTTCTGATTGATGAGGCTCTCAGTTGGGCTATAGCTGCAGTTGAAGGCAACCTTTCTCTTGCTACTGACTACGCACAGTTTAAGAGGGAGTTTCAGGCAGTGTTCGATCACCCTGTAGACGGGAAGGACGCCGCCAGTCGTTTGCTGGTAATCCGTCAGGGGTCTCGCTCTGTGGCTCAGTATACCCTGGAGTTCCGAATCCTGGCAGCGGAGAGCCGATGGGACACCAATGCCCTTCTCAGTGTTTATCGCAAGGGGCTGAGTGATGCCATCAAGGATCTCGTTGTCCGTGACTGCCCTGAAACCCTCAACGACTTAATATCCCTGGCCCTCCTAATGGACTCCCGGCTTCAGGAACGTCGCGCAGACAGAGCCCATTGAGGCTCTCCTCGCCAACCCTCCCACCACCCAGCTACGGAGGTTCCAACTCTGTTCTCTGCTAGCCGAGCTGAGCCCCCTCCTTCACCTCTGCGTTCCCCAGCTCCTTTGGCTGATCACGACTCACACCAGAGGAGAGAGAACAGAGACTGAACAACAGGCTGTGTCTCTACTGTGGTGAGTCAGGTCATTTCATTCGCTCTTGCCCCACTCGCCCAAAAGATCCTGCTCGCTGGTAGGGGCTATACTGGTGAGCAAGACTATTTTCCACCAGCCCAAGAAGAATCCCAACCGCCTCTTCCCTGCTACGCTGGCCTGGGGCACAGAGACACTTTCTGTCAGCGCCCTCATTGATTCTGGTGCGGATGAGTGCCTCATGGACGTTTCCTTTGCCCGCCAAGCAGGTGTCCCCTTGGTTCCCTTGGACCACTCGTTGCTCCCCCAGGCCATAGACGGACGTCCATTAGGCGCTATCTCCTATTCTACCAGGCCCCTCATGCTCACCCTTTCAGGTAATCACACCGAGTCAATCTGTTTCTTTGTTCTACATGCCTTGGTGTTGGGTCGACCTTGGTTGGAGAAGCATGAGCCCCATATCTCCTGGGCCTCCGGCCGGATCCTGGGATAGAGCACTACCTGCCATGCAACCTGCCTGCGTTCCGCACTGTCCCCGCCCTGTGGTTCCCAAGCGGTGCCCTCTCCCCCAGACCTCACAGGTGTTCCCCCCGAGTATCATGATCTTGCCCCAGTGTTTAGTTAGGACAGGGCTATGTCGCTTCCCCCTCACCGGCCGTATGATTGTGCCATCAATCTCCTACCTGGGACCCCCTTCCTGAAGGGACGGCTTTACAACATCTCTCTTCCAGAGAAGGAAGCAATGCGCAACTACATTGCGGAATCCCTGCATTCAGGCATCATCAGACCCTCGTCTTCCCCCCTTGCAGCAGGCTTTTTCTTTGTGGCTAAAAAGGATGGCGGCCTGAGACCATGTATTGATTACCGTGGGCTAAACAAACTCACTTTGAAGAATAAATATCCTCTTCCCCTTATCAGCTCCACCCTCGAGCCACTTACTCATGCCAAAGTTTTCAAGAAGCTTGACCTCCGAAACGCCTACCACTTAGTCCGGATCAGGGAGGGCGACGAATGGAAAACGGCCTTCAACACCCATCTTGGCCACTTCGAGTATGCCGTTTGGCCTGTCCAATGCCCCGGCCGTTTTCCAAGCCCTTGTGAACGACGTGCTGAGAGACATGCTTAACATCTTTGCGGTGGTGTACCTGGACGACATCCTCGTCTTCTCCAAGTCTTTGGAGGAACACCACCAGCATATCCGCCTGGTTCTTCAGCGGCTGTTGGAGAATTGCCTGTACGTCAAGGCTGAAAAATGTGTGTTCCACTCTGACTCTGTTACGTACCTGGGCAATGTACTGGAGAATGGACAGACCCGGGTGGATCCTGCCAAGGTCAAGGCAGTAGAGGAATGGCCACGTCCCAACGACCGAACTCAGCTAAGGCGTTTCCTGGGGTTTGCTGGCTTCGTCTGCAGGTTCATCAAGGGTTTCAGTCAACTAGCAGCCCCTCTCAATTCCCTCACTTCCCCTTTCACTCCTTTCTCCTGGACAGCGGAGGCGGAGGCAGCTTTCTGTAAGCTTAAGAGCCTGTTCGTTTCAGCTCCTGTGCTGGTCTACCCCAACCCAACAAGGCAGTTTGTCGTCGAAGTAGATGCCTCGGATACGGGCATCGGGGCAGTTCTCTCTCAACGGTCTGAGGGGGACCAGAGAGTGCATCCTTGTGCCTACAACCCCGCTGAGTGGAACTACGACGTGGGTAATAAGGAGCTACTGGCGGTCCATGATGGACTGAAAGAGTGGAGACACTGGTTGGAGGGAGCGAAGCTGCCATTCATAGTGTGGTCAGACCACAAGAATCTGACCTACTTAAGGACAGCAAAGAGGCTTAACTCCAGATAGGCCCGCTGGGCCCTATTTTTCAGCCGGTTTGATTTTGCCCTTAGTTACCGCCCGGGTTCCAAGAACATCAGGGCTGATGCTCTCTCCCGTCAGGTCACTGGGGAACTACCTGAGGTCCAAGAGGTGCCGAACACCATCCTTTCCCCCACCCGAGTCGTGGGTGTAGTCACCTGGCCTATCGACTCCATGGTAAGGCGGGCCCAGCGAACCCAGCCTGATCCGGGCAATGGACCCCGAAACAGACTGTTCGTTCCCACCTCTGTCTGCCCACAAGTGTTGGAGTGGGGTCACTCCAGTCACATTGCCTGCCACCCAGGGGAACGCCGAACAGCAGAATTCATCAGCCGCAGATTCTGGTGGCCCTCCCTCAACTAGGATGTTAAGGAGTTTGTAGCTGCCTGCACCGTCTGCGCCCGGAGCAAGGCTTCCCCATCGTCCTCCAGCGGGCCTGCTTTAACCACTCCCCGTCCCCACTCGGCCATGGTCCCACATAGGTATGGACTTTGTTACAGGGCTCTCGGTATCCCAGGGCAATAATACCATCCTGACTGTGGTTGACCGGTTCTCTAAGGCTGTCCACTTTATTCCACTCCCCAAGCTTCCTTCCGCTGTAGAGACTGCAGACCTCCTCACCCTCCATGTTGTTCGCCTGCATGGAATTCCCTCAGACATTGTGTCTGACCGTGGTCCCCAATTCGTCTCAAAGGTGTGGCAAGCCTTCTGTAAGGGAATCGGGGCCACAGTCAGCCTCTCCTCTGGCCACCATCCACAGACCAATGGGCAAACAGAGCGTGCCAACCAGACACTTGAGACGGCCCTTCGCTGTGTCACCACCAGCAACCCTTTGACCTGGTCCAGATACCTGCCCTGGGTGGAGTACTCTCTCAACGCCATGGAGAGCGCAGCAACTGGTATGTCCCCTTTCCAATGCTCACTGGGTTACCAACCCCCTCTGTTTCCCCAACAGGAGCTGGAGGTGGCAGTCCCATCCACCAGGGTCCACCTCCGCCGGTGTAGACGGGTCTGGAAGGCGGCCCGGGCTGCGCTTCTTCGTACCACCGCACAAGCCCAGCGTGGGGCCAACCAGTGGAGGGTATGCGCTCCTGTCTACCAACCTGGCCAGAAGGTTTGGCTGTTGGCCCGGGACCTGCGCCTCCAGACCTCTCAGACCTCAACCCGCAAGCTGAATCCCCGGTATGTTGGCCCCTACTCTGTGGAACGCGTCATTAGCCCTTTGGCAGTACGTCTGATTCTCCCTCCTGCTCTCAAGGTTCACCCAGTTTTCCACGTCTCTCAGCTTAAACCTGTGGCCACAAGCGCCTTGTCTCCTGTTTCAGCTCCTCCGCCTCCCGAGTCCTGGCTGATGGTGACCCTGTGTGGACAGTTCACAAGCTGCTCGCCGTCGGTCGCCGTGGTCGGGGATTCCAGTACTTAGTGGACTGGGAAGGCTATGGTCCCAAAGAACGATGCTGGGTGCACTCGTCTTACCTCGCTGACCCCTCCTTGTTGGATGCTTTCTACAGGGACAACCCAGGTGCCCCTGAGCGGTCATCCGGTGCCTCCTCTCAGGGGGGGGGGTACTGTTGGGGCTGCCCAGCAGCCAGCAGTCAGTCAGCCCAGCTCAGGTGCTGGCAATGATGACGACGAGCAGCCCAGCTGCTCCACATCGTCATCTACTCTGCCTGAGTATTAGAGGAGGCTGAGAGGGGGCGCCCGTTGCTTGAACGTCGACTATTGTGGTCAGGTTAGCTGGCTGTGTACTAGCAGCACTCGTAAATCTTCGAATAGACTGTATTGTATATCTTTGCTAATCCTGTTCTCCTCTTTGTTTGTTCCAGGCTCCCTCCGTTAAAACCAGTGTCTCCTCGCTCCATCCACGCCTTCCAGGCCCCTCACCTAACCACCACGTGGACCCTCCACCCTCTCTCCTCTCCCTGGATACCCAGTCTCTCCCTCCTCGGCCCAGCTCCACTCCCACGTAAAGTTGTTTAATAAAGTTGTTAAACTTGAAGCACGGTTCTGTGTCTTTGTCTCTGGGGTACCTGGCACATTTGGCTACTGTAACTTTAGAGCCTAACATGTGCTACTGTAAGTGCAAAAAAAGGGCTCTTCTCGGTCTGACACGCTGAAAATTGACATGTGCCAGTTTTCACCCTTAATGAATTAAATTCCAGGTAAAGCCTCGTGTGCCATAAAGAAGATCCAAATTCAACCACTTCAGGCTAGAAAACTTAAGTGAAAGACCTTTTTTCAGTCAAATACAGCTTATGCTACTGTAAGTGCAAAAAAAGGGCCTTTCTCGGTCTGACACGCTGAAAATTGACATGAGCAAGTTTTCACCCTTAATGGATTAAATTCCAGGTAAAGCCTCGTTTGCCATAAAGAGGATCCAAATTCAACCACTTCAGGCTAGAAAACTTAAGTGAAAGACCTTTTTTCAGTCAAATACAGCTTATGCTACTGTAAGTGCAATAAAAGGGACTTTCTCGGTCTGACACGCTGAAAATTGACATGAGCCAGTTTTCACCCTTAATAAATTAACTTCCAGGTAAAAACTGCTTTGCCATGAAGAAGATCCAAATTCAACCAGTTCAGGCTAGAAAACCTGTTTGAAAGACCTTTTTTCAGTGAAATGCAGCTTAGGAGACTGTACAGTGCAGAAACAGGCTCCTCTCGCTCTGACACGCTGATTTTTGACATAAGCCACTTTTCACCCTTAATGAATTAAATTCCAGGTAAAAACTCCCTTGCCATGAAGAAGATCCAAATTCAACCAGGTCAGGCTAGAAAACCTGTTTGAAAGACCCTTTTTCAGTGAAATGCAGCTTAGTGCAAAAACAGGCTGCTCTCGCTCTGAAACGCTCATTTTTCACATAAGCCACTTTTCAGCCTTAGGCGACTGTACAGTGCAAAAACAGGCTCCTCTCGCTCTGAAACGCTCATTTTTGACATAAGCCACTTTTCAGCCTTAATGAATTAAATTCCTGGTAAAAACTTCTTTGCCATGAAGAAGATCCAAATTCAACCGGTTCAGGCTAGAAAACCTGTTTGAAAGACCTTTTTTCAGTGAAATGCAGCTTAGGCGACTGTACAGTGCAGAAACAGGCTCCTCTCGCTCTGAAACACTCATTTTTGACAAAAGCCACTTTTCACCCTTAATGAATTAAATTCCAGGTAAAAACTCCTTTGCCATGAAGAAGATCCAAATTCAACCAGTTCAGGCTAGAAAACCTGTTTGAAAGACTTTTTTTCAGTGAACTGCAGCTTAGTGCAAAAACAGGCTCCTCTCGCTCTGAAACGCTCATTTTTGACATAAGCCACTTTTCACCCTTAATGAATTAAATTACAGGTAAAAACTCCTTTGCCATGAAGAAGATCCAAATTCAACCAGTTCAGGCTAGAAACCCTGTTCGAAAGACCTTTTTTCAGTGAAATGCAGCTTAGTCGACTGTACAGTGCAGAAACAGGCTCCTCTCGCTCTGAAAGGCTCATTTTTGACATAAGCCAGTTTTCACCCTTAATGAATTAAATTCCAGGTAAAAACTCCTTTGCCATGAAGAAGATCCATTCAACCAATTCAGGCTAGAAAACCTGTCTGAAAGACCTTTTTTCAGTCAAATGCAGCAACGTATTCTCATGAAGGGTTCGTATGGAAACGTACGAAAAGTTACGCACACATTTTTCGTGCATTATCCTACGAATATCAAAATGACACCAGTGCAATGACACCAGTGCGCATGCGCACATGACACCAGTGCAATGACACCAGTGCGCATGCGCACATATGTACAAATCTTTCGATATCCAATGACACCAGTAGCATGCGCAATTCCCATGCAGTGGAAAAAATGGCTTCCATTGCAGCATTTTAAGACCGTTTCGGCATTAAAGTGCGTTTTGATAACATTCCTTCGCTGTCGCTGACATACTTCCGCCAGTTTTTTTCTTCTTTTTTTACCGCCAACCTTCTCCCGCTTCAGGTAAGAACGCAACTTTGTTAGTAAATCAGAAATGCAATGAGCTTTATTGCCTTGAATATATTCTATTATTCTGTTCTATCTTTCATTGTACTATGCCTGCATGCCTTTTATTGTACTATGCCTGCATTTTAACTGTACAGAACTTTGGTCAACCTGGGTTGTTTTAAAATGTGCTTAAGAAATAAACTTGATTGATTGATTGATTGAAACCAGTCAGTTTTGTCAATAACAAACAAAGTTTGACAAATTTAGATAGATAGATAGATAGATAGATATACTTTATTGATCGTGACTAGAGAAGGCTTTCTTGATTGTGCTCTCATTCTACTTTTATTACTGTTTTACAGATAACCAGTTTCCCTCAATCCTCTGTCCCTGTTCCTTCCTTTATAAAAAACCAACGGCTCTTTTAAGAGCCAACCTATTTGTCTGTGTGTGTGTGTGTGTGTGTGTGTGTGTGTGTTCATTTCTCTGGTAAGTAGTATGCACAATTTGAGATTGAGAAGGCTTTCTAGACTATGCTCTCACTGTACTGTTATTGCTGTTTTACAGATAACCAATTTCCCACATCTCTCAGTCCCTGTACCTTCTTTTATATAACCAACGGCTCTTTTAAGAGCCAACCAGAAGTCTGTCCAGAAGTGTCTTCAATTCTCTGGTAAGTGGTAGTAGCCCTTATAGCCCTCGATGTAAACAATATCAAAGGCAAGCTGGGACAGAAATATATATCATATAGGGTGCACTTTCCCCACAGATCAGAGATGGAGGATTTAACATCTTTTATTTTTGCTGTTTAGGCACTATGGCATCAGATGAGGATACCCTTAAGGATGTGATCAGAAAGGCACAGAGCCTGGCAGAGCATCTCAACTCACTAGTTGAGCCTGCACAGGTAATGTAACATCTTCAGTATCCTGTTCCATGCATGGGGATCAGATATTATGATGCATAGCAACATTCAAGAAGTTATTTGTGCAGGAAGTCTATATGGTTTACCTGCGTTTCTTTGATTATCTTGTGCTTTTTAGGTGAAAAAAAGAAGAAGATCAAAACCACCAGTCCAGATCCGGTGGAGACAGCGGGATAAAGATGGCAACATTATTGCCCAGACCATCAAGTCCTCTTCGTCCAAATCCCGTGGTTAGTTTATTATATCCAACTTTTCATAGCGTACTAAGCATTTTGTTGTAATAAGGTCAATGAATACTACCCACAGAAGAAGATTGTAATTATACTGGGTAGCTCTCAGTTGTGGATGTATTTAACTTTCTGAATGATCAGCAAGGCTTTTCTGGAAAAGAGCATACATGTTTGGCAAATCTTTCCTCTGTAAATTGTTCATTTCCTGAGCTACTGTAACCAGTAGCGAACTCACATTATGAATAAACATTCCATTCACATTGACACAACACTGATATTCTGTTGGCATCCTACACATTTAACTTTATCTTTTCAGGTGGAAGGGCCAGATCACTTCATCGCAGTGTTCCTGAGACATCAGTGGAGATGCCTGATGAGGAAGAGGCAGGACTTAGTAAGTAATCATAATCTTTTTGTCTTATAGATTCCCATGAGTTTTGGCGTGACAGGTCAAACAATCAAGCATCGTGGTGTGATTTCTGTGGGGATCTACCAATCCAAGTCTGTAGAATACGATTTATAGGCCTGCACATCTCAGCATCGCCATAATGCTTAATGTGGAATGGCATTTTCATTCAATCCTTTATTTCAGACTCCAATACAGGGTCCATAGCATAATAAAATGACATAAAAGCACAAAACAAACAAAACTAACAAACAAAAGCAGAACAATCAGACATAGAGGCATTCTCTCCAATGTTTTCTTAACTTAGAGTAGTACCTCAAGGAACTCCTTGCTGGATTAACTAGGTTATCAATAATACCATTACCTGAGCTATCCAGGCGACACATAAATTTGTACATTAAATTGCTCAGGACTGCCTCACATGATGGCACACTGGAGACCGCAAACAAGTAGCTGGCACTGAACCATCTGGGTAACTTCAATAACATCCTCATAGTGTCATTATACGCAACTGTAAGCTCTTGTAGACTGCTTTTCTTGTACCCACACCACAAATGAGCAGTATACATAGGTGTACAAAAGGCTTTAAACAGAGAACATTTCACATTGAAAGAGCACATACTAAACTTGCGAAGTAACATGTTCGCTTGAGCATATAGTTTGCGCCGTTGACGGTATGTATCTTTGTCATCACTGAGATCATCTGAGAATATGTGACCAAGATACTGTACTTCTTTAGACACCATAAGTGGACTATTACAGAGATAAAATACAGGATCCTCTCTGCTTCTAACTATCTTGATACACATTTTCCTCTAGAAAATATTTGTAGCTTGTAAAATTACGATTCATTGCTAAGCCCCAATTTTGCTTTATCAACATTTTACCCCCCTCCTGAAACAGATGCTGCTTTAAAAGAACTGGAGAGACATCTCAGTGCATCACACTGTGATGTCGGTATTGACGATGTGGACACCAGCCCACCAACAGCAGCCATGGACTGGAAAACCAGGAACGCTTTCTCCTCAGAGAGATGGAAGGAAGCCAGACAGATGCTGTTAGACAACATGCTGAAAGCTAACAGCATTAAACCAAGGCTCTGCCAAAGATGCCTCAGCAAGGAAGCCATCATAAGATGTCAAGAATGCATGCCTATGCAGTATAACTGTTTTGACTGTGACATACACCATGAGTCCCACGCACTGCACAATCGGCAATCAATGATTCATGGCTTCCACATGCCTCTGCCACCAACAGTTGTGGTCAAGGAAGCTCCAGAAGGGGGCTATTCCCATCACACATGCGGTACTATATATATAAAATCTTTTTCTTTTCTTTGCAAAACTCAATTTATTTTTGGCATCTTGAAAAAAGACCCCTCTCTAATTTTGGAATTTTTAAACCTCTCTTTTCCTTTTGTAGCTAGAATATTGCCAATGGAATTGCCACACCAGATTTGTGACTGCCCCCCAGAGAACATTTCTGTCATTCCTGGGAGGCCTGTGGTGTTCATCAACATGAAAGGTAACTCCATACCATAACCTCTATTTCCCTATGGTTCTACCCCCCCTCTCCAATATAACATGAATTTATGCTTTTTTTCCCCAGGACAATATGATCTGACCCTCCCAGAGCTGCGATGTGGTGGCTGCTGTGCCAGCTGGACCCCAGGGCTGTATGATGTCCAAGTCAGTGGCTACTGGCCTGCAACCCTCCACTTCCATACAGTCTACGATGTAGCTATTTTTCAAGGTTTTCGGGAGATGAAGTTGGCTGCTCCATGGATTTCCCGCCTGACCTTTATGAGAATGCTGGAAGCGCAAACAGCAGCATATGGCAGGGTGGGCTGGCTACACAATATTTACCATAACCCCCTTTAAATTATGCATGTTAGTATAAATTTGTCTTTGATGATTCTTTCAACAGACTGGTAAAGTTTGCTCTGACACATTTTTCAAGAGCTTCATGGAGTGGGTCATCAGCTCCTATGAAGTGGACAAGTTGTGCTCAGAGCAACCATTCGCCTGCACAGCCTGTTCTCCCCAAATGCTGGCTGTGTCTGTGGATGGAAACAGGAAGCACTACCGCTTCAAAAAGGATGGACAGTCAGTTTATATTTTATATGTTTCATGGTCTAGGCATGTCCATGTATCAGCTCTCATTTGTTACACCAGTGAGCACATGTTAATTCTAATGCTAACATGAAATGATTGCAATCATCCTTGCAATTTATATTTCCATGTCTGATCTTTAGGTCTGAGGAAGGGGGTTATTTTGATGGTGTGCTCATCTGCAAGGATGACGAGGTTGCAGCATTTGTGGACGACCTCCAAAAGAGGGCCAAGCATGTAAGAACATTTTTTATTTATTTTTAATGAAATATATTCTCATTATACTTTGTATACCTTAAGTCAAATTTTATTTTAGGTAAGAACTACTATTGGCTATTATTTACAATTGCATGTATTCTGCAGTTTGATGCTGCAGAATTACAGCCCAAACTGTTAAATAAATTAAACATTATGTGACTATTCTCACTTTGTCCTTTTTGTAGTTACCAGGCAAAGGGGTTTGTGGCAGGTCTCAGCTGAACGCAGCAAAGGAGACAACAAGCAAGAGGGCTTGTTCCAGCCTTGATGAGCAAGTATGTTGTCTAGAGCTTTCCCTTTTCACAATATTACATTTTGTGGTAGTGCATTGTATTCCACCCTTTGCTTACACCACCCCTGTGAATTTCCCCATTGTGGGACTAATAAAGGAATATCTTATCTTATCTATAATGATAGGAAACTAGTTAATGGGAAATTCTTTATTTGCCAAATACAACATTTTAAGATAAGATAAGATAATATTTCCTTTATTGTCCCACAATGGGGGAAATGCACATTAACCTATCCTTACTATTTAGAGGCAGTGGGCAGCCGTGGGCCAGGGACCAAATGCCTGTGTCCTCATCAAGGGAAATGGCAGTTGCAACAGTTAACGAGCATGCATAGCAAAATGATTTGCTTTTTCATATGGAGAAAAGTAGCAGTAATAACATTTAAATACGCATACAGAATTGAAGCAAAGGCCGAATTATTGTTAAATTAAAATAAATTAAATTGAATTGAATTTTTAATTCTTCCCCAGGGTCTAGAAGTAGCAGTGTGCCGTCATGGCATTATCCTTCGGGCCCTGAATATGTACAGGCAAGTATAAAAACATTCTTTGTATTTTCACTACACTTCCATTTATTTCAAATGCTCATGAAGTGACACTTAATTAATGCAATGCTGTTATACAATCCCACAGGGGTGAGATCTTTGCATATCCGATGTTCCTGCAGAAGGAAATCACAGCCAGTCCACCAGCCTTCTTCTGCATGGACGTAATATGCAAGTACTGGCCTTACATCCAGAGAATTGCTGAAGCCTGCCCAGAGTACAGTCACCTCACCACCATGAAGCCTCTGTTGTCTGTGCTCCATGCGAAAGCACATGGCATCAAGTGTGAGGTATTTTTTACTCATCTCTTGTGTTTCGATGCCAGTAATTTTTCCATGTCAAATCCAATCTGCTTGATTACAGAGCCAAAACAACAATGCATGTTTCCCTGAACTCAGATTAATAGACTGCACTGTATATTCCTAAAATGTCAGATAAAATGGGGAGGAGGCAATCAGGATGGAGCGGGTTCTACCCTGGGAGAGGAGGTGGAAATGGTTAACTCCTTCCTGTCCAGGACCGCCATAATCACAAAGTTCATGGGCAAAGGAGGTTGGTTATAGGCTTTGATATTTTATGAAATATCAAATCTTTTTCATATTTGATATTTTATGTCCAGAATAGTCATATAGATAGCATGACTTGACAGCATAGAGTTACACTAGTGGAGCCTTTTAACAGCATTGTTGTTAACTGGAGCTGCTAGGCAAACATAATTTTTGTCTTCTTTTTTCGTCTGTAACAGCACGCACAGACATGCTAACTGTCCAGATTATGGACTGGAATAAGAGAAAGATGGAGAACATGTGTAAAACCTTGTGCACAAGATTTCGTAAGGTAACCGTCTTCTTTCAGAAAAGCGGCCACATTGCAATATGAGTGACAAATGTCACTCTTAAAGTTTAATTCCCCCCATCCCTCCTTTTCCTACAGACACAGCAGAATCTTGAGAGGGAGAGGCAGAGCCTAGAGACCCTCAAGGGAGAGATGTCTGCAAATGATGGGACTGTGGAACAGTGGGTCAGAGATGTCCGGGACTGGGCTGAACATGGTAGGTATCTTTAATCAACTTGTATAATATGTAACATTTCCGCATTACAATTGAAACAAGCATTTTTGCTGTTTCTGCAGAAAGCAAAATGTTTGGTCAATGTTTTTATCTGTTATGGACCATGGCAATGTCAATTATGAGCATGTTCTTTCTTTGAGTTGGTGTTGTCTGTTATGTTGATTTCCTTGTATAATTTGTTGATTTGCAGTACACTGTAACTTCAGTGTTCTTCTATTGTTTTTATATATACTTTAATCAGGGTGTCCATGTAAAAGAGAGCAGTCTCTTAAGGGCCTTCTCTGATTAAATAAATCAGTCAGTACAATGTTCTTGCATAACTCAACATTGCTTTGTGTTAAAGAACCGCCTGCAGCCAGTAATGATTCTCTGCTACAAGTGAGATCAAGGATTGAGGAGACTTATCTGGGCCTAAGGCAGCGCAGGGCACGGCTTTATAGCCAAACAGCTACAAAGTTTGTGAAAGACATCAGATGTTTTAAGAATGTTTTTCACATTTGATTATTAGAGTTTTTTCATGTATCGGAATGTGTCTTCTCTGATTTCTCCCAGACAGCAACTCAGGACGCTCTGTGATCCGCAACCGCATGTGGAGGGAGCAGAAGCAGCTTGAGATCTACAGTACAGACCAAAAGTTTGGCCACACCTTCTCATTCAAAGAGTTTTCTTTATTTTCATGACTATGAAAATTGTAGATTCACACTGAAGGCATCAAAACTATGAATTAACACATGTGGAATTATATACTTAACAAAAAAGTGTGAAACAACTGAAAATATGTCTTATATTCTAGGTTCTTCAAAGTAGCCACCTTTTGCTTTGATTACTGCTTCGCACACTCTTGGCATTCTCTTGATGAGCTTCAAGAGGTAGTCACCTGAAATGGTCTTCCAACAGTCTTGAAGGAGTTCCCAGAGATGCTTAGCACTTGTTGGCCCTTTTGCCTTCACTCTGCGGTCCAGCTCACCCCAAACCATCTCGATTGGGTTCAGGTCCGGTGACTGTGGAGGCCAGGTCATCTGGCGCAGCACCCCATCACTCTCCTTCTTGGTCAAATAGCCCTTACACAGCCTGGAGGTGTGTTTGGGGTCATTGTCCTGTTGAAAAATAAATGATGGTCCAACTAAACGCAAACCGGATGGAATAGCATGCCGCTGCAAGATGCTGTGGTAGCCATGCTGGTTCAGTATGCCTTCAATTTTGAATAAATCCCCAACAGTGTCACCAGCAAAGCACCCCCACACCATCACACCTCCTCCTCCATGCTTCACGGTGGGAACCAGGCATGTAGAGTCCATCCGTTCACCTTTTCTGCGTCGCACAAAGACACGGTGGTTGGAACCAAAGATCTCAAATTTGGACTCATCAGACCAAAGCACAGATTTCCACTGGTCTAATGTCCATTCCTTGTGTTCTTTAGCCCAAACAAGTCTCTTCTGCTTGTTGCCTGTCCTTAGCAGTGGTTTCCTAGCAGCTATTCTACCATGAAGGCCTGATTCACACAGTCTCCTCTTAACAGTTGTTCTAGAGATGTGTCTGCTGCTAGAACTCTGTGTGGCATTGACCTGGTCTCTAATCTGAGCTGCTGTTAACCTGCGATTTCTGAGGCTGGTGACTCGGATAAACTTATCCTCCGCAGCAGAGGTGACTCTTGGTCTTCCTTTCCTGGGGCGGTCCTCATGTGAGCCAGTTTCTTTGTAGCGCTTGATGGTTTTTGCGACTGCACTTGGGGACACTTTCAAAGTTTTCCCAATTTTTCGGACTGACTGACCTTCATTTCTTAAAGTAATGATGGCCACTCGTTTTTCTTTACTTAGCTGCTTTTTTCTTGCCATAATACAAATTCTAACAGTCTATTCAGTAGGACTATCAGCTGTGTATCCACCTGACTTCTGCACAACACAACTGATGGTCCCAACCCCATTTATAAGGCAAGAAATCCCACTTATTAAACCTGACAGGGCACACCTGTGAAGTGAAAACCATTTCAGGTGACTACCTCTTGAAGCTCATCAAGAGAATGCAGAGTGTGTGCAAAGCAGTAATCAGAGCAAAAGGTGGCTACTAAGAAACTAGAATATAAGGAGTATTTTCAGTTGTTTTACACTTTTTTGTTAAGTACATATTTCCACATGTGTTAATTCATAGTTTTGATGCCTTCAGTGTGAATCTACAATGTCAATAGTCATGAAAAGAAAGGAAACTCATTGAATGAGAAGGTGTGTCCAAACTTTTGGTCTGTACTGTATATATATTAAAATAAATAAATAAATATATCTCCGCAGTAAAGTGGATGCGCCTGTAGAGAGATTTACACAATAAGTAAAACACAGTGAGCTGGATAATTTAGCTTCCCCAGTACACACGAATAGTCTAATATTAGCCCATATAACAATAATAATATGTATTTATCTCTGCTTTCAAACGTTCGGGCCGCCATGGGCAGGTAGCTAGGCTACTTACACTCACAATGGAGGTGCGCGGTGCAACTTTTCTGTAGCATCAAAATCGCTATTTTTAAAACACTAAGAAGACTCGACACAACATGAAACTTTGCTCGTAGCATCACCAGGGTCTCTACACATGAACACGAACATTGAGAACATCATTTGTGTACACAAAGTTTGCTAAAAAGGTTTTTCACAACTCACGTTAGCAGTAGCCTAGCAGTAGCAGTCCTGCCAGTCCTGCGTCGATCCCCGAGTGCGGCGTAACATGGAGCTTTCTCCTTCATGTTATGCCGCACTCGGGGAGGTCATCCTTCTTCTTTTCAAAATGATCCCATATTTTAGACGTCTTTCCCGACATGGTTGGCTATTAATTGTTAACTGTCTAACCGCGATGTCGAAGGGACCTGCCGTGTGAAAAAAAAACACTGACAGTGAGTGAGTGTCACGACCTCCTGTGTCTGGCCCTTCAAATTAAAAGCCCTCCAGCCTTTTATACACAGACCAGCCGCCATTCACATAGATTTTGACTTAAATTTGACAAGACACGGCTCCAAATGTTTTTGGCTTTTTTTTCTGCGACCAATCGACCAATGAAATTTTGGTCTGCTAAAGATTTTTTGGTCGACCAGTGCTTGGTCGACTATTTGGGGGCAGCCCTAGTGCTAACTTTTCGGTCATTCACTGTTCTGCTGATGGCAGCGGTCATGGGTGCCGTCCTTAAATATCTTTTTATTAGTCTTTATTTCTGGTAAGGTAACGTGTGCACGCCAACTAGTTTGTATGGGAAAATTTATAGAATATAGGTCTACTCTCTTTTCAAATTGGCACTCGGAGGTTAATAAGTGTGGGGGATGGGTAACTCTGACATTGGCTTTGGCGAAACGTGGCTGCGGTAACAAAATGGAGGAAAACCGACTCGCCGATATTTTGTTTTGGGGGTGGGGGGTAGTTGCTGATAGTGGTTGTGCATGTTTGCCTCATGCTAATCTATTACAGCAGCATGAGAAAGGAAAGGGAGAGTAATGAATAGCCATTTTTAGATAGAAAAGGGGGCACATTTGCTCCAAGGTAAGGGCGGCAATCTACCGCCTTGTCTTTCTGAAAAGGGAGGCGTAATATTCCTCCTTTTCCAAAAACTGCCACTTGGCTGCCACTGGGGTAGTCGTAAACATGTGACGTGACATAAAGCACGAAGTTGGGCAGTGAACAGTGAAAACGAAAAAATGAGAGCTTTACATTGCACCCCATTGGATTTTAGAACTGTGTTTGTAGCTGAGGGCTTTTAATTTGAAAGTAGCGACCGTTCGTAGCTTGCCGCTACACAACAGGTTGACAGCAGCTACTAGCTGTTTGGTTGTGTCCGCTAGCTGTCAGCTACAGAGACCGAGGGGACGCTAGCACCTCCCGGATGTCAGCGGCTTTCCAGTTGCTCATCTTGACGTCCGCGGATGAAGTGATGGACTGACTGCTGTGATCAGCTGTTTCCTGGTTTTAAAATTCTCTGGCTGTGGGTCGCACAACAGTGCAGGTCATCGACACCTCCGCCCATCTCACGCAATTGCCAACACGTTGATGAACTGCGCCTTGCCTGGAAGGTGGACAAGACCAGGCGGCAGCAGCAGGGGGCGGTGACAAAAAGCTGCAGTCAAGTTGGACAGTTTCCAGCCGCCGTCAAAGAATATACAGGAGGTCACAGAAATATTTACATCCTGTTAGATCCACCTGTAGGCTACATGTAGTTTGCAGAACACGTTCGGATAGCTATGGCTGAAGAAATTGCGAATGCGTTCTTGATCGCTGATGAAATTGAAGCAGAAGAGATCCCCCTACTTTTCCACTTTGCACATAAATTCCACTGTGTTAATCCTCTTAATGGGCAGATGGGATGTAGTGTAATTTTTACTATTTATTCTCAGAAATGTAACAAATAGAAATACAAACTTTGTACCAATGAATTGATCATACTTTTTAGGTTCACGGTTTTGAGGTCATACAAAATAGATTTTTCTAAAATGACTACTACTTTTCTCTGATGAGAATCAGAACGATTGGGCATATGTTGGCCCTCGGAAGTCATATTTATTGAATAAGAATTGCCTACAAAGTAGTTTTATGTAAAGGCACTGTCATTTATTAATCATACAATCCCTAAATTTAAGAAGTTGAACCACTGAATTAACAGTCCAAACGTTCTCACAGCTACATATATAGGCTACACATGGGGAGGACAAGCAGCAAAGGTTTCTTATAATCTTTATTTATTGATGTATTTATATTTGTAATTATATACAGTATATATGTGGGAATATATTGTATTCTACCCTTTGTTTTTTGTCTGCCTTGAAAGCACTGATTGCTCATTTTGATAAGTGTTATATAAATAACCTTTATTATTATTATTATTATTAATATTATTATCAACCACACAAAATATGTGTGTGAACAGATTGAACCTTCATTGCACAACATGACAGTCATATAATCTAGCATCAAATATAACAGTTATACAGAAAATTAGGATTTTCGACAAAACGTAGTGTCTGTAGTCTAACTAAGAGCCAATCAGCTCTTTGATCAGGCGACAGCCAGGTGTTTCCCATCATACCCATACTCTTGCAGTCTTTTCTTTTTTTTTTTTCAAAGCTTTATTTCAATTCACAATTTGTCTGAGGTCTTGCAGTCGGTGGAGAGCAACTTTTTTTTTTTTTAAACTTTATTTAACTTCTCAAAAATACTTACAAATTCTCTCAAAGGGAACATAAATTGCATTTATCGTCTCTCTATTACATAAATAAAATCTACAAGGCTTGTCAAAAATAATAAGATTAAAACAAGGGAAAAATAAATAAATTAAAAAAATGCAAGATTACACATCAAGGCATACTCTCTAATTGAGACTCTTCTGCGCCCGACACTCTGCATCGCACAGCAGCCTCTATCAGCCCACAAATTCCTTCATATTCATCTTAGGGGTGTTCCAACAAGGGTACCTCACGATTCGATTCGATTTCGATTAGGGGAGCTTCGATTCGATTATTGGCCACGATTCTTCGATTATTGTGACTATAGCATAGCAGGAGACGGTAGCATCTCCAGGATCTCAGCGGCTTTCCAGTTGCTCATCTTGACATCCGCGGATGAAGTGATAAACTGACTGCTGTGATCAGCTGTTTCCTGGTTTTAAAACTCCCGGCTGCGGGTCGCACAACAAGTGCACGTTATCGACACCTCCACCCATGTCCCGCAATTGCCAGCACATTGACGCCTCGGATTTAGATAGCCATGGAGGCGGCAGTAAGTGTACCCTCAGAGGCGTCAAATTGGCGGACCAAAACAGACCGCCAATTTGCCGCCTTCTGTCTAAATGCGCGGACCTAGCAAAGCATTGACGTTAATTAATCGATGCCGAATCGTCACGTGAAGCATCGCGATGCATCGCCACATCGATGAATTACACCCACCTCTAATTCATCTGCCAGCAGACCCAAGGCTTCAAAGTACTTGTTCAACTAATTTTTAAAACACATTAAAGGATAACTACCGTTTTTTACAACCTGGACCTTATTTCCAGCAAAATATATGGTCATTTACTCACCCAGATAACTTTGGTGTCATTCGGCGTCGTTCGGACGAAATTAGATCCAGCGTAGCGCCGATATATCCATATAATGCGAGTGACGGGGCAGCGACACACAGCCTCTATAACGCATTATCTGCCACGAAACTAGTTCATTTCACCAATATTTTGTTACGATATGCTAGTGCTATTCCCCTCTGAGTCCGGGCTCATCCGTTATCAACATCCGGGGTCAAACTAGCAGCAGCAGCTACAGGTAAACAAGCTGGGCTGTCGTGGGTGCGCGCGCAGCTCAGAGACGACATCTTCCAGGTCAGAGGTAGTAGGGCAACCTACAGACTCCGGATGTTGACAACAGACGATAGAGGGTAGATAGAGGGTGATCTACCTTTCCACTAACAAGTGTGTATGTGATATTTGCCTAAAACTATAATTATATTGATTAGATCAGACATTTTTGGGGGGACATTTTCATTGTATACCAAAACTTGAACCTTATTAAAGGGTGTGATGTTATCTGTTTTACTTTTTAACCAGTTATACATGGATTGCCAAAACTGGGTCACTACCGGACATGAATACAAAAGGTGCTCGATAGTTTCACTATCTAATTGACAGAAGCCACATGGCTCCACCTCGAAACCAAATCTTCTTTTTAATGTGTCTGCAGCTGGATAATAACCATTGATAATTTTAAATTGTAATTCTTTTGCTTTTGGGGAGATTGGCCATTTCATATATTTAACATGTTTGTTTGAGATTTTTGAGTTGCTCTCGCTTGTTTTAATATTTATTGCTTTATAAGATCATGAAAAAGAATTTCTTTACACTTATTCCGTATGACTTTATTGCTGCATTTTTTATCTCCAATTTGGATTTGTCCAATTCGAATATCTGGTAAGATTATCCTTACTTCTGAATGTGCAAGTGTGTTTTGAATTTGCTGGATTAAGGGAGCTGGTATTGCTTGACATATTTTACTGTATTCTCTATAAGAGCTGTATATCAAATTTTTCTTTGAAGGAGTCAAGTTTCATGATTGACCCTTGATTATCCATCAGATCAGCTATAAATATAATTTTCTTGTCATACCAAGTTTGTGTAAATAGAGTTTTTCTATTTATTTTGACTGTTCTGTTATTCCATAAGGTGGAGCCATGCGGGCTAAAATTATGTGTAAATATCATTTTCCAGTAGTGTAATACTTGCTTATGAAATTCAGATAGTTTCACAGGCAATTTTGTAATTTCATAATCACATTTTAACAAAAAATCCAAACCTCCCACTTTTTTGAATATATTTTTGGGGATATGAAACCATATGGATTCAGTTTGTGACAGAAAGGCTTTTATCCAATTTATTCTGAACATTCCTATCATTGATTCAAAGTCTAATGTATTTAATCCTTGCTCACATTTTTGACTAAATGTGACTTTTTTATATAACGTGTTTTATTTCTCCATATAAAATTATATATAATTGAATTGGCTTTCGTGATGTTTTGAGGAGCAACAAATAAAGACTGGCATGGGTGAACCAGTTTTTAAATGCCTTCAGCTTTGGACAATATGTTTCTTCCAAAAATGGAAAGATCTCTAGTTAGCCAATGATTTAGAGTTTTCTTCATAATCTCTAGTTTTTCATGAAAATTATTACTTTCCCTTAATGTGTTATCTTTGATTATATTTAAACCCAAGTATTTTACTTCTTTTTTCACAGGAATGGACATTATATGGTCTTCGTTGCAGTGGGACAGTGAGAGAAGCTCACATTTGTTTAAATTCAAACTCAAACCAGATGCTCTGGAGAATATGGAGATTACGTTTAAAGCTTTTTCAATTATAGATTTATCTCGTAGAAAGAATACTGTATCATCAGCAAACTGACTGATACAAAAATTCATAGTCAAAAAAGGTAATCCCTTTCATTTCCTAATGATTAACAATCAAATATGCCAGTATTTGAGTACACAAAATGAAAAGTTTGGGTGATATGGGACACCCTTGTCTAATTCCTCGATTAATTTTTATTTTAGGGGTCATCCCTGGATTAAGAGAGATGTAGCTACTTATGTCATTGTAGAACATTTTAATGATCGCACAGAATTTAACCCCAAACCCAAATTTTTCAAGTGTTTTGATCAGAAATGTATGTTCTATGGAGTCAAATGCTTTGAAAAAAATCAATGAACAGAATAAAGCCTTCTGTTTCAAGGAGGGATTGATATAGTCTAGCATATCTAATATTAATCTGACATTGTTATGAATATTCCTACCTTTAATAAAAGCAGACTGGTATTCATCCACTAATTCAGCCAAAACCTGTTTGAGTCGATTAGCGTACACAAGACCTAGTATCTTATAATCATTGCAAAGCAGGGTTATTGGTCTCCAATTGTCAAGCTTCAGTAGATCCTTATTTGATTTAGGTAGTAGAGTTATCAACCCTATTATCAATCCCCTCATTGTTGAGGATAAGCATCCTTTTTTCTATCCATTCAATGAAGGCATTATATAACAAGTCTTTGATGTAATTCCAAAAATGTTTGTAGAATTCAGTTTGTCAGTTTACAAATCTTCTTTTTACTTTGTTTGTGCTTTTCTAATCCGAAGAAGTAAACTGAATTTTTTTCTCCATGTTCGAGCCACCTGGCTCTTGATCTTACATAATCCCTGTTTGCCTTTTCTAAGTAGAGTTCATCTAACTGAAGTTGAAGGGCATGTAGTTTAGCCTTTTCCTCCACTGAAGGTTCCGATTTGTTACATATTTTATTTATGTTTTCAATTAACTGTTTCTGTTTACATTTTCTTTTTTGTGATAATTCTTTTCCAGTTTCTATTGCTATCTGTTTGAGTTTGAATTTAAACCATTCCCATTTATTTAGGTCTGACATTTCAAGCATGAGAACACTTTGATATAAGGCTTTAACCTGACTACAGAAACCCCTATTATGTAGCTTAACTGTTGTTAAATTTCCATATATTGTCTGATTTCCTATTTTGTTGAATAGTCACAACTTGTATGTTAATCATACAGTGATCTGTGAGCGGGGATGCTGATATTTCACACTTCAAGATATCTTTACATAACATTTGAGAAATAAGCCAGTAGTCTAATCTTGAATAGTGTGTGTTGTTTGAAGAGCTGGTCCATGTGTACTTTAAGGAGGTAGGATTTGATTCTCCAGTAATCAACTGTGTTAGTTGTTACACATAAATTGGACAAGGTGTCATCATATTCTGGTTGTGGATCTCTATGAGGTATTCGATCCATCCAGGAGTTTGGTGCTATATTAAAATCTCCTCCTAATATCGCCTTTCACAAATTTCGTTTTCCATTCATTTATGAGTATTCCCAAACTTTCTATCATGGCTCTGTTGTTAGTTCGATTATTGTAACCATATACACATGCTAAAATTAATCTTTGGTCATGAATTTCTACCACTACCATAAGCCAGTGTCCACCCGTATCACTTTTGTGCTCAATTATCTTTCCAGGTGATCTGTTGAACAATATCATAACCCCTGCAGAGTGAGAAGTTCCATGTCAAAACAGTATTTTATCTCCCCACTGTTGTTTCCATAGTTTTTCATCTGTTGTTCCCGAATGAGTCTCTTGAAGGAAAATGCAATTTGCCTTTTGTTCTTTACAAAATAAAAAAATAGCCTTGCGTTTAACAATATTTTTCAACCCTCTAACATTAACAGAAACACATAAAACAGACATTGTACTTTCAAAAGTCCTTGAATGCGCTTTATGTATTAACTGAGCGCAGGAATGAACATGTTGTCCTAAGATATTAGTTCCAATGCATCAACTTATTAGTTTTGGTTAACTCTCTTAACTCTCTCTTAACAACCCACTTAACTTTTTTTTTCTCTCTTCTACCTCTAATTAGGTTCTCTCTTAAGGTATACAAAAACATATTTCACCTCTTTATCCAACACAATAACTGACTCAAAATTATTTTCTTCTTCCATTTCTAAGGTCTACCAGTTTAACCTGAGTTCTGTGTTGCCACAAAATAAAAGACAATTTGACTTTTATCATGTCCACTTATTAAGGTTCAATTCTCCGTCCATCGATTACCGCATATCCCTCTTTTAGGAAGGCCCTTCTGCCGTTTCGTCGAGCTTCCTCCACTTTTGGCCACAGCTTTGCCCGAGCCTCTCTGTCCTCCTTCGAAAAGTCCTCTTTGAAGTGGATGTTCATCTCTTTGCAGACTCTTGCCTCTTTGGATTTCCTCCAGACTTCGTTTCGGGCCGTCCGCGTTGCAAACTGTATGATGATGGGCCTCTGCATCTTGTTCTGTGCTGCATCATTTTTTTCCCCCAGGTGATGGACCATGTCGACCATTTCTTTGAGTTTGTCAACCGCCACTGGGATCACCCTTGTGAGAATGCCGACCACCACGTCTTTTGAGTCCTCATTTTCTCTTTCTTTCAATCCCATTAGTCTGAGATTCCACCGTCTTTTATATCTCGCATTTTCAAGGCATATTTCCTTGAGGGAGCGGTTTTTATTTGTCAGAGCCTCAATTTATTTCTGTACTTTTCCAATATTCTCCTTGTTCTCTTCGACTGCTTTTGAATTGGCCTCTATGCGGGATTGAAAGATTTTGAGCCGCTTGTCCTGCTCGTCAAATTTCATGAGAACTGCTTGAACAGCTTCGAAGATACTTTTATTGCTCACCTCCGTTTCTTTTTCTTTCGTGTCGTTCTTGATTTTCTTTGGGTTTGGAGTTGGCAGTGGCGTGTGATCTTTAGTAGTCTCTTTTTGTCTCTCCATCTCTTCTAGCATGTCTTCATCGCATGCCTCTCGCAGAGCTAGCATGCCATAGTTGTGGTCCAGCATGCTACTGTTTTTAGCTTTAGCCATTAGCATTTTTCAGTCAATGCAAAGTTCGAACTTTTCTGGTGTGCCTTTGCTGATCCAAAACTTGTTTCCTGGTGTCGGGTTGGTTTTCCGTGGTTTCTTAATTTGTTGGTGCTTTTAAATGCCAGTATTAGGACTTTAAAAGTAAACTCTTTCTGCCCCTGCTGAAAATTCAGCCGCTCACTCCGCCATCTTGACGCCCCTCAGGTGGAGAGCAACTGCGGCGCCTGGCTCTAAAAACTGCGGCTGCCTTGATCTCGTGAGGTTATCGTTGCCGGCGCGTGCATGACGTCAGAGCAAGTCGGACACAAATCTAACCGGCATGTATTGTGCGGTGGTCGCCAGTGATTGATTCTGCCCAGGCCTGGCTCATCTCGAACGAGCCTATTGACGTCTCAGATTTAGATAGCAATGGAGGCGGAAAAAAGTGTACAAATTGGGTACAAAGGGGTCAAATTGGCGGACCAAAACAGACCACCAATTTGCCGCCTATTGTCTAAATCTGCGGTCCTGGTCGCAAAAAGGATGGCCAATTGGCGGCTTATTGCCCGGTATAAAAACAGTTCATGACTGCGGACAACCAGTGCAAGTCCACTGCACACAGCTCCATGGACCTGCTTCTCCGGCAGCAACATGCAGGGTTTGTACGGCTGCTTGAAATCCTTGAAAGTGCTTGAATTTCAATGTTGTGTTTTCAAGGTCTGAAAAGTGCTTGGATTTTAGTTTAAGTGCTTGAAAGTGCTTGACATTATCACTCTATGCCCTGTGCTCTTCAAAATAAAAGTTCTTCCGTTTGATAATGTCGACAAAAATATTACTGTATTATAGACACTAGCAGACACAGAGGTCCCCAACACCCACAGTCAAGACTGACCCGGCTTCAAATAAAAATAATAGTATTCATTAGTGGTGTCAACAATAATCTATGCGGCGATGCATTGCAATGCGGGGCATGCACAATTCAGCATCGATGCTATAAGCCTTGCGGGCCGCCAGGTCTTACTTGCCCCCCCGCCAGGCTAAGCATTGTTTATTTATTTTCTTGAAATCAGTTTTTGTGCTCCATCAACACGTGATCAGGTGTCTTTTTCATCACCTGACAATGTCACAACTTCGTCGCACATAACGCGACATGTCACGGACATCATGCTCATCAGACCGCTGCTTTACCAGCTGACCGACCTCGTAGCCGTTAGCGTGAGCCGAGCCGCGGCTCTAGAGGCTCAGCCAGCTGCTGCAGCAGCTAGTAGCTGTAAGCTGTTAGCACGTCGTCCCCTGCAGCGTCAGAGCTGCTTTGAGCCGAGCTGCTTTCACCAGATGTGAAAATGACCGAGTGTTTCATTTTTCAGCTCGTACGGTTCGCGTTTACACACGTTTGTTTTCTGTGGCCCAAACAGTAGATTACAGAGTATCTTTGGTAGATCTGTGATTGTCACGTTTCCATGACGACTGACCGGAAACAGACACGTGGTCATGTTCATGTGACTCCAGATTGTAAAAATCTCTGAGGAAAAAAATAAAAATCTCTGGAGACACCAGGCAGTTGTTTTTTAGTTTTTAGTGCACGTTGCAGCATCGATGCTGAATTGTGCATGCCCCGCATTGCAATGCATCACCGAATCGATTATTGTTGACACCACTACCCATTAGCACTTGGTACTTTCCTCCTGATGAAGTCAAATATATCATACGCAGGACACACACCATTGGGATGGAGAGGACTCGCTACGTGTTTGCGTAAATTAATTAAAGTAATTAACACGTCAAAAATCGACCAATCAGAATTTTGGTCGAGCCAGAACGTATCGACCAATAAATCGACCAGTCGACTAGGAGATTACAGCCCTAGATTATATAGTATAGTATTAAACAGGGGTTGCCTAGATTGGACACGGCCATCTTCCCCCCTCCCTGAATCGAATGTGGACGTCAAGCTGTTCCTTTTTTGTTGATTTGTTGAGCGACTCATCAAACATTTAGACGAACTAGCCAGCCTTGTTGATTGTGTCGATGAGCTCCTGCTTTAAGTATAGTGCTAAGCCGAATAGTATAATGTAACCAGATTTGTCCTTACCACAAGCAAAAGACTTGGCTATGTCTGAATCGGGAAACAAGTCCCTGAAAACGTCAGCCAAGTTTTTGTTACTGTTCAGCGAGTGGCGTTTCTCCGCTGTGTGGAGACACCATAACACCTACGCACGCAGCGTTGCTGTGCCGCCCAGCGCCACCCTGATGTCGGCAGAAAATGAGGAGGCAGATCGTAGCTGTAATGTTAGGTTCAGGTTCGGCTGCCAGTGGTAGTGTGATGGCACTAGGTTGTGGTGGTGCACAGAAAGTAGCAATGGAGAGCTGCCGCTCTCGGCTACTAGCAGCGGCTTTGTGGCTAGTGCAACACATGTTGGACCTTAATGCCTTAATTCCCATAGACACGATGTTAATCCTCTTCTTGCACATTCTACAATATGCCTCCTTGGTATTCCCCTCCACTGGCTGCAGCCATTGTTTAAAGTCCTGCATGTCAAGCCAGGACTCCGCAAACTTGCACTTCCCCATGACCGTTCACCATGCCTTCTCTTCCGTTTTTTCGCGCTGAGGGCGTCATGTGACATAAGGTGCGTTTTTAATATGCACTGGGAGCGCCAGAGCGTACTTTGTGAATTTCAGAGTGCACTCTGGCGCTCTCGGAGACAATTTACGAACGCACCCACAATAGCGTAGTTTTTTATGTACGGGTTCATCTTTGTTTTTTAATGAAATGAATAAATTCTCACACGGTTACGATGTTTTTAGGACCCAAACTCTTCTGACCCAAATTCAGAAAAAATACCTTCAAAATTTAAGTTGTGAAAAGTTTTTTAAATACTCTTTAAGGGTCTTAATTTTCCCAAAATTGATTTATCACCTTTTAATACTTTTTAAAGACACCGCAGATACCCTGTACATTATTAGTTGATACAGCGCCGAAACTGGCAATGTTTACCTTTGGTCTCTGGAGAACGTCCCCAGGGCCTGGCACGTACCAGACCGCGGATTTTGCCCCGCTTCCTCCCTGATTTTCTAAAGGCTGTGTCATAAGAGAGAGGGGGGAAAAGAAAACAGAGAGAGAAGGAGAGAAAAGGAAGTTTTAAGTCAGAGCTGTTGATGTTCAATGGTTGCAATATGCCTTGTCTGTCGTGTAAGAACAAGTTAACTAACAATACTAGGACCAATAATTACCAGTTACAAGTTACATAAGCAACCTGCTAGTTCCAGTCACTTAATGAGTGAAACTGCCTCGACCTGGTTTAAGAAATGTAAAGTACACCCAGAGATTCCAGAGGCGGTCCAAGTCGGACCTGGCATTGGCCATGGGACCTCCCTTCTTCCAAACGAAGAAGCAGCCCATGTCACCCTGTGCTTGAGCTTGCCTCTTCAGGCAGAGTGGCCTCATGCCCGTGAAGTATGCATCAAACCACTGTCGGTGGGAAAGGAAATGCCAAGCTGGTTTTTCAAGTCTGCCATCTTATGGAAATGATGATGCAGGGCAACATTTGGCCAATCATCTCTCTCAGTGCAAGGTACACACTTATGGAATTCTTTACCATCAGAAATTAAATCCCAAACAGAACACAAGAGGTTTAGTGTGAAAGTTAAACATTGGCTTAAGGAGCAGCAGAAATGTGAACATTAACTTCTCTCAAGTCATTGTCAATACAGCACTTCACTAATGTTGAATGCTAAATTTAACTCTTTTGTTTAAATCTGAAATTTATAACTGCAGCTGTGTTTATTTATTCATGGTACCTACTCACTGTATTATCCACTGTATTTGTATCACTGCATATTTTTGTATTCAGTATATTTTATTCTATTCTAAAGCCTGACCAGGGACAAAGACTGCAAATTAGCTGAAGCTAAACGTCTTATATGCATCAAATTTTCCGATTTTCTGTGGTAATGTTGTACGTATCGTCCCTGTTAAATAAACATTAAATAAAATTAAAAAAATGTTTTTTTGACTGACTTTTGATTACCACTGTGTCCGCCGGTCTTTCTTTGAACTGGCGACACCCCGGCACCGGCACCGACACCAACCTGCCTGTATTTCCAGTCAGTCGCCTGTGATGGGGGATTATTTTTGTAGGCAAGGACACAAACAACTTTCGATGCTTACCTTGAAATCCACAACTGTGTAGATTTGACACATCGAAAAAAGAGTCAGCTTAAATGTCAAATAAATCATAAGCATAACCAACCTCCCCTCTGCACCCTGCAGTGTCTCCTCTCCTTCACTGAGCACAAAGAGTCCTTTGCTCCTCATTCGTTGCAATCAAGCCTATTCAACACACCTGGCTTGGTAGAAACTCACTTGATAGCTACTTAACTTCAATGGTCTCACAACAACTGACACAAAAAGTATCTAGACAAGATTAAATATTTCAACTAACCTTCTTCACAGAATGCCTAAACACCAATTTCTTTTCACTCACCAGCAGCAGTTCAGCTTCCTTCACCTGGACAAAATGTATCTTCTTGTGTTCGACCAGTGATTGGCAAGCCTTATCTGGAACCAAGGAGGACAAAGTCTTGTATTCCCAGCATCTGCCAACCCTGGTCCACTCTCTCTGCGACTCTTTTGCCCTTTTGACTTCAGCTTCCCATTCCTCTTGAGTGTTGTCCTTCATGCAGGATCTTTTGAGGTGGTCAGGCAGTGTGTCACACCCCTTTTTGCACCGGAGGAGAATAATGTGGAGATGGACAGAGGCAACAGTGAGGGTGGCGCCATAGAGGGGTCAAAGGTCAGTTGTCAAGTCAAGTCAAGTCACAATTTATTTATAAAGCACATTTAAAACAACCTCAGTTGACCAAAGTGCTGTACAATTGCAAAAGCACAACAAAGTTAATCACAAAAACAATAAACAGCAATAATACAATAAACAATTAAAAACAACACAAGGGATAGTAGTCAATTTAAAACAAATTTAGATTAAAAAGAGAATAAAAAGAGAGTAAAAAGAGAGAGAGAGGGAAAAGAAAAAGAGAGAGCCAAGATTGTTTGCTTAGCTGGGAGTGAACGCCAAGGAAAAAAGATACGTTTTTAGGAGTGTTTTAAAATGTTCAACGGACTGTGCAGCTCTAACATGGAGAGGTAGGCTGTTCCACAGCTTAGGAGCCGCGACTGAGAAGGCTCTGTCTCCACGAGTGGAGAGTCTGGACCTGGGTACTGCCAGGAGCAGCTGGTTAGATGACCTGAGTGCCCTAGCAGTGGTGTGCAACTGTAAAAGCTCAGATAAATAAGGTGGTGCCAAACATTCATACATTTAAAAGCAATTAATACAATTTTAAACTGAATCCTAAAATTAATAGGCAGCCAGTGCAAAGATGCAAGGACAGGAGTTATGTGCTCGCGTTTTTTCTTTCCAGTCAGCAGGCGGGCAGCCGCATTTTGAACAACCTGCAAGCGGCGCAGTGCTTTCTGGTCAAGGCCAACAAACAAGGAATTACAATAATCTAAACGAGATGTAATAAAGGTATGAATTAATCTCTCAAATACATGTCTTGGGAGATGAACCTTTGCTTTTGCCAACAGCCTTAGTTGGAAGAAGCTTGTTTTGACAATGGAGGATATCTGCTTGTCACACCTAAAGTCACTCTCTAAGATAACACCAAGGTTCCTTGCAAAAGGATGACAGTAAGACTTAAGGGAGCCAATGGCGCTGTCACATCCATCATGATTTCAGTTTTGTTTTTGTTTAAAGACAGAAAATTAACTTCCATCCAAGTTTGGATATCTTTAAGGCAGTCTAGTAGAGTCTGAACAGAGGCTCGCCCATGAATCTTTAGGGGTAAATAGATTTGTACATCATCGGCAAAACAATGAAAAGAGATGTTGTACTTTCTAAATATGGATCCCAGAGGCAACATATATATCGAGAAAAGGAGGGGGCCCAAAACAGAACCTTGGGGCACTCCACAACTTAGAGGGGAAGTTGCCGAAAAATGCTGGCCAAGCTGGACAGAGAAGCTCCGGTCTGAGAGGTAGGACTGAAACCACTTTGTATAGTTGTATGGTAAATGACATAAGAAGTCATAAAAAATGTCGTAGTTTAGTATATTCGGTTAAAAAACATTAATTTCTTTGAGTCTAAATCTAAATCGAACGATAGAAACATCAAAGTATAGTGACTTAAAATATCATATAGAAAAAAGTGTCAGTAGAATACCAATACGTTATCGTGTAATCACAGATGTTGAATCAGACTCACATTAGACTGGTCTGATACTGACTTAGGTCTACGTGAGACTAGAATAACCATCTGTTACTTAGTATGAGCCAGTATAAACCAGTAGGTAACCAGACTGGGACTGTGTGATCTTCAGGTGAGTAGAGACTCTGATGAGGAGTGGACTCACCCAAGCTCCAGAGGGGTCGACCCCTCTATTGGAGAACTACAATCCCTCCCACAGACAGACAGAGGGGGCTCTGGGGTATCAGCAGGGTCCAACAGGTTTGAGGGAGGCAGCTTTGTACCCACACCTGCCTCAAGGTAAGACCACATCTTGCAGCAGAATTGGCCAGAATTTTTACGGACAGACACCTTGGGGGCTGGACATTCAAATGAAATGATATAAAAATCACATTTTTTAGAAGCTTGTGGAGATCAAAGGCTGACAACAAGGGGGAACACGGACGAACAGAGGAAGGCAAGACCAAGACGGACAGAGACGGACACAGTCTAACAGACGCTAACACGGAGAAAAGTCGGGAACGGGAAATCACAAAACATCACGGAGGGAGACATGAAACGGACTAACGAAGACAAGAGGGAGGACAAAGAGTAAATACCAACAACACTAATGAGGGGATGAGAAACAGGTGGAGTGAGGAGGGACACGGACAGGTGAGGGAATCAACGGAAAAACACAGGAGGAACTGTCAAGCGGGACACGACACACAAGGGCAAAACTTCAAAGTAAAACAGGAAACAGAAACAAACAGACACTGAAACATGACATCTGATAGTTATTTCAGTCTCAGTTGTTTTTTCTGTTGCTTTTATAGCGGGGACCACACAATATTTTCTCTTTGATCCTCACAATTTTGGAATCCAGTCGCAGGCCGGATTGGAAGGTTTGGCGGCTGCCAGTTGATGATCACTGCTTTATGGTGTCCCTTCTTACCTATGAACCCCACTCCCTCCCCAGGGATGGACCCCCATCTCGTGGAGTCCTTGGCCCACATGCTATGCTGACACGACACCTTCTGGCCAAAAACTCTGACATCGGAGCTGCATGCGACACCATCCAGTATGCCAAACAGCCCTGGCCACACCAGCCCTGATGACTGTCCCTGACATCGCCTATACTAAACCAATGGCGTACCCAGAGAACATTTTTCTGTTTTGTATACATTTCAAAAATAAAAACATGAAACTGAACCCTCTGGATCTTAAACTCCTAAACTCAAGTTTAAACCGATTCACAAACATGTGTTACTGATCTGTTATAAAATCATCAGGTCAATAAACAAAACAATAAACTGACAGTTTCCTCTGATCTGCTCATTATTTTACATCACACAGAGATGAAACAGTTCACAGAAAATTAACCCAAAGGGGATTTTATTATTGAAATAGAAACTTGAACACATTCATATTTAGTTAGTTGGCTTGCTCTGAAGTGCCTGACAAATAAGGATCATAGACTATAAACATAGAATATAAATGATGAAGAAGGTAGTTAGTTAAGTTATTTTACAGTCTTTTTTACAAGAGACTAACCAATTAATTTCAGAACAGGTGGAGAGTGTCAGTCAGTATTAAACTGTCCTGTTAGTTTTTCTTAGTGACCCAATAGTTAAAAACCAAATAAACAGTTTTACCTCACAGGTGGTTTAAGATAGTTGTGTAAGTGATAAAAGTGGTTTATGTGCATCCCATAAAATGGTAATTAAAAATTGATATTCTGTTGAAGCAAGAGATCTATAGAATGCTTAAGCAGTTTTTTTCCCAAGATTGCTGGGAAAGTCGCTCCTGGTGTAAGGGCACTCCAGTTTATCAAATGTGAACATTACAGCTAGAGCTACATGAACTAGAATATATTTTTGATATTTTCTCATTTGTATTTGTTTTTCAGATGCAGCAGCCAAACAGGCAGCCGTTTCCTCATCTTCAGTGGTACATCAATGTACTTCAACCTCCTGAACTTCCTGTTCTCCCTTCTTTTGATGATGTCACTGTGTCACAAAACCACCCTGATGGTGAGGAGAAAAAGACATGGATCAGGAAAGGTTGTTCTCAACAGGAGTCTGGCTTGTGGCTCCACCCTGATGGTTGGCCGGTCTGCCCCCGCACTCTCCTTCATGTTTTAGCCTGCGTTGCACACGGGCCTACACATGTAGGAAAAGGGGGGGTAAATGACATAATCTGATCGCAGTGGTTTTGCACCAGGCATTACAAATGTTGCACAAACACTGGTGAATAATTGCATGATATGTCAACAGACAAGATGAGCAGGTAATACCATCAGCCATAACCATTTGCCGCCGCCATCAGGTACTTTTGTAAATATGCAGATTGATTTTGATAAAAATACTTGCTTGTAATCACTAATATGTTTTCCAAATGGGTGGAAGCGTATCCATCAAGAAAAGAAGATGCACGAACAGCTGTAGAATGTTTGATAAAAGAGCTTATCCCGTATTTAGGGGTAACTATGTGAATAGTGATAGGGGCCCTGTTTTTGTTGCAAAAATTACTCAGTCTTGCATCAATACTGGGGATCCAGTGGTGATTGCATGTTCCCTATCACCCACAAAGCTCAGGTCAAGTGGAGAGAATGAACTCCACCATCAAAGGAAAGTTAACAAAGACTATGATGACAAAAGGGCTAAAATGGCCTGGTGCCCTTCTACTAGTGCTGTATGCTATTCGCAGCACGTCAAACTCCACAACGGGATTTAGCCCCCATGAAGTCATGATGGGCAGAGCTATGACTATTGGAGTCAGTTCACATCCAACCCCGCATCAAGTCACCCAATAATGGATGGATGATTACATGGTCATGTATGTCATGTAGAGATGTGCATCTGCTTACAACAAAATTCAAACAAACTTCTGTTATCCTTTGTTTTTAAACACAGAATAGCAAGCCCGTGGCCAGGAGAAGACCAATGTAGGGGGTCCGGGCCCCAGCATGGAGGTCTTCAGACTCCCTGTGAAGGAGAGGTTTAGGTTGGAGCTGCTGAAGGGAGTGCTTGATGCTATGGATGAGGGTGCTGAAGCTAAACAGGACATTGATGTCAGCTCACATGGTCACACAATTATTATTATCTTTGTCTTTAAAACTAATGGATGCTGATGGCATGAATGAGGGGGGAAAAGGGGGGCAGGAATGAGGACAGTGGAAAGAGAATTTAAAAAGTAAAAACTGGCCTTAAAAACATATAGTTTGGATTGTGTTTTTTATTATTACAGTAATCACAATTATAACTGTGGCTACTGTCATTCAACATTGTTTAAATATTCAAGTGCAATAATAATACTCTGCATATATGATAAATAAAACATCTTGTTTACATGACTGATGCCTGACACTGGCAGTCATATCTTGCTGATGTCTTCAGAACAGTCATTTGTGAGAGGAAGTTGAAATGTGTTTTCATGCCAGGGCCACTAGATGGCCGCAAGAGACTGCACAGTAAGCCAGAATTAGTCACTTTGACACTTGATGAAAAGCCTCCAGGAAAAGACAAACACATTAATGTGGCTTGGATGTGATGGTGGCCTGCGCGCTACGCCACACGCTTGTACCTTGAGATGCATTTACAGCTACTTTGCCTTTATTCACAGAGCTCAACGTTTCTGTGAGAAGCACATGGTTCATCATGGTTCTTGATTTTTATATTTTTATGCTTGGGCATGACAGTGATGCAGTCAGGACCAACGCGCTTGCGCCGTGGTCAGTTGGCATCACTTTGTGCTACTTTTCATGTCCAAAAGCAAGTAGATCCTCCTTAGTAACGTCCGTAGCAACCTAGATGTTACTGTGTACACGCTGTCACAGACTCAGAGCGCCAGCTGAGAGAGGAGAGACGCATCCAGTGAGGTCAAAGCTGAACAGGAATATCATTTCAATACATTTTTAGGGGCTCTTGCTAATAGACCATTCAGTTTTTTTGATTTAAGATCAGGGTTATCACAGATTTGTTGATTAAAAGCTGATTCCAGTGTAGGCCTACAAATGGATATTCAGCCTATGTAGGAAAAGTTTTCAGAGCAACAAAAAAACAGATTAGTTCAATCAAAAACCTATGCAATAGGCTATTAAAATGAACAAATAATATAATATAAAGTTCTCACGTATCACTTGTTTTTTTTGTTCTGTGACAACACTGGTTTTTGAAGCGGGTTACAATAGATAACCACACAGTCTCAGTAAATAAGTTATAGGCAGCGATATATGATAGTGATGAGGCATTTTTTTCAATTGACAATGGTAAGGTGTGCTGTATTTAAGCATTTTCTAAATGTCTAGCTGACCAATCAGATTGCTTGGTCAGAACTACTTGTTGTATAGG
The DNA here is from genome assembly GCF_965226575.1 of Pagrus pagrus. NCBI lineage: Eukaryota > Metazoa > Chordata > Actinopteri > Spariformes > Sparidae > Pagrus > Pagrus pagrus. Next base: position 252,929 of record NW_028175435.1, read on the forward strand.
TTCAATTATTACCTATTTTTCTTCACCACCTGACCATGATCTTCTCTGACGACATCTCAACCGCTGACAGGAAAAGACTCGACAAACTGATCAGGAAGGCCAGCTCTGTCCTGGGTTGCCCCCTTGACTCAGTGCAGGTGGTGGTAGAGAGGAGGATGATAACAAAACTATCATCACTGTGATAGTGCGAAATACAGGGGTGGTCCGAGGGGCTCGACCCCCCGATTAACCCATGAGACCCCCTGAAAGCCTTGAAAGCAACATTTAAAAGGGGTCTCAAGTTTTGTTAAAAAAATAAAAAATAAAATATTTTATTGTCATTAATGGTCACTAAAATGTGTTTAAGCTCACCATGTCCAGTATTCAGAATCCAAAACATTTATTCACAAATATGATTTAATTTTTGCCAAGCGGAGCCAGCCGGTCCTGTGCACGTATGCAAATAAGCCATGTGTGCCAAACAAAAGAAAGACATAATGTTGAGAAGTCATACAAAAAATGGCTAGTGAAGAAGCCCGTGAAGTTGAGGCCGAGTGCTCCAAAGACGCAGCAGGTGCTGAGGTAACGTTAGCTGCTACTGCTGCTAGTACAAGTGACTTTCCGGCTGGTTGGACAACGAAGCAGGTGGGTGAATGGAAAGACCGCAAGTTATGTAGGTCTTGTGGTTGGTTGTGGTCTTGAAGAGAGCACCCGCCGAGGTGATGTTTGGCTTGTTGTATCTAGCTCAGTTTCAGCAGCAGCAGGTTACTCATCCTCATCTCATCTCTCATTAAGTGGTGACTGAAAGCAGTGTGCAAAATACCCGTCAATATTCAGGGGTCCCCATCTCCCGATTGTTGCGCAATACAGAAATACATTTTCTCAATATGCAGTAGGCCTATAATATTACAATATGCATGGATGCAAGCCAAGACAATCAGTCTATAGCCTAAATGGCAACTAGGGGCGCCGCCAGGGATTTTGGGCCCCATGAAAAGAAATCTAATTGGGCCCTTGTATAGGCCGGCAAAAAAAATCTCATGCTGTTTTATGTAAAACTATGCATTTTAATGATACTTTTGACCATCAGTCCCATATTTTTGAAAAGAACAACATGACAGTTACTTGGTTACTGCTCACTGTCTCACTTGTAGTTCCACATGCAGGTCTAATTTATCTCCACAACTGTAGACTCACAGGTGGTGGCGTTGGATTTGGGGTTAAAAAATACATATATGGGGCTATATGGTCGTTGCGATTTAATCTTCTGATTTCAAGAAAATATAAACATTTATCTGATTGTATTGAGAGTTGTATTGGGTGATCTACAACTATTCCTTGGTTTGCACACATGTTTTGCTATCCACATATACATGTGTATTTGTAAATAAAATGTGTATTTGTAAATATATAATTTTCCATTTGTGAAACGGAAAATTCTGCTTGTGAAGTGTGATTCATCATTTGTGGATCACCAATCGCACACACGCATCTCTTTCCTCAATGACGTATTTCTGAGACGTTCTTGTCGAGATTCACACAGATCCACAAACATATAGGTCGTGATTCACAAATGGCCAGCCCTCCTCACCACTGGGTGGCAGTGTTGTTCTATACATGTAAATATTCCTTCCACAAACACAAAGTTAGGATGTGTAACTTGTGTGTTGGTTTTTACAAATAAATGTGTATTTGTAAATATAATTTTTTCATTCGTAAAAAAAGGACATTTGCAAAAATGGAAAATTCTGCTTTTTAAGTATGATTCAGCATTTGTGGATCATTACTACAAGTGAGGAAACTTGTTCATAATCACAGAGGTTATAGAGTAGTAGGCTATCTGAAGTACACATAGAATAAATCGTTCAAAGGTCAGGCTTCATCTGTCCATTATAGTACATTTCGAGTGAAGTAGATTTAATAGACGTAATTGAAGCCAGAAAACAATCACAGTGATCTTGATTTTGGATATCGACGTTTATTTAGTTCGACAAATTCCAAACCAGGAATTGAATTACAGCGTGTTATATGTCAATCACATGAGGAAATTATTGCCTTGGTTTTTCCGTTCAGTAGGAAGTACGACGTTACGACGTACAAAAGAATAAAAGCATTTATTTTGATGTGTGGGCCATGTTGCAAAATCTTGTAGATAATAACAACACCAGAACATTGAATTAAACAATGCAATTGTTGTTAGTTTTAATTTACTTGGGTGAAAGCAAGCGCAGCGCTGTTTCTGCCTTCGCTGAATGAATGCGTGCTCCCGCGGTCAGGTAAACAGTTTCTGTCGGGGATACCTACATTGGCACGACACCAGCACCAGCAGGCTCCTTAGCTTGTCATAAGCTAGCGGGCAGGCAGCAGGCTGTATTGTTTTGCCCATAGACTTGCCCTCCAAGTGGGGCGTTAAACCATTCAGCTACTTGAAAACACTGCCACCTAGTGGTGGGGAGGACGGGCCATTTGTGAATCACGAGAACGTCAAGAACGTCTTAGAAATACGTCATCGAGGAAAGAGATGTGTAGAAAAGGCCCCAAAGTTACTGTGTATTTGGTGCCGTTAGATGTGTTATCTAGTTATCATTAGAGGATTGATGTGTGAGCAGCGCCCCCTGCTGGGCTTATAGCGTAATTGACCGCACTCGGTCGCGCAGCGGTGTTTTGGCCACAGTGAGTGACGGACGTGAGGAGTAACTGTCGGGTCATCTGTTCGTGTTATGGCGACTGTCTGTGCGTGAATGAAGCATGTAAGTACGTCTGTCGGGGTTGTGAGAGTGTTGTATGTATGCTGGTGCATTGGTGAACGTTTGGGCCGTATGATGTGTGACTTTAGCACTCGCCATGCTGTAGCTTTTTATGATCGTTACGTCCGCTAGCTTATTTTACGAGCGAGTGTATTAAGTGTCACGTGATATGCCCGTGTTTATATTGATCGTTATCATCTGGTTAATCAGCGCGCTGTTGCGTAGTGTCTTATGGTAGTTATAAGAGGGATTTATGACTGTGTTCATATTATGTTTCTCTGATAGTGCTAGTTAGCTAAGCTAATTACAGAGCTATAATTGTGTCAGTCTTTATGTTAGCTTACTGAATCTGAGCTAAGTGATTTGATTTATTGATGATTATTTACTCATTTATGTATTTGTCATTTTATGTTTAGAACCACAGAACAATCGCCTGTAAGAGGAAAATAAACAGGACACAGTCAAACACATTCAGTCTCTGAAGATTAGGCTGAAAGTGGTGTCCTGGCCGACACACCGAAGTGAACTCAGTGATACCCCCTGAATCAGCTGCATACACCTAGGGTCTCCACTACAAGATGCGTGTGTGTGATTGGTGATCCACAAATGCTGAATCATACTTCACAAGCAGAATTTTCCGTTTTCGCAAATGTCTTTTTTTCTACGAATGAAAAAAATTATATTTACAAATACACATTTATTTGTAAAAACCAACACAAAAGTTACACATCCTAACTTTGTGTTTGTGGAAGGAATATCACACTTCACAGGCACTTCACAGGCAGAATTTTCCATTTCACAAATGGAAAATTATATATTTACACATGTATTTGTAAAAACCAAAATACAAGTTACAAATTAGAAATTTGTATTTGTGGATATCAAAACACGTGTGTAAACCAAGGAATATTTGTAGATCACCCTCTGTGCGTTTACAAATATATATGAGACAAAAATAACCCCATAAAGCATTAACAGTAAGAAGTTACAAAAAAGGTTAATGGACAGTCAAAACTAAAGCTCAAGTCAACACGATAACAAAAACATTTCAGCACACTGAATAGCCTCCAGGTCACAACACTGTAACAGCTTCATGCATTCATTCCAGCAGTTTGTTTTTGATTACCTGGATTTTGGTCGAAAGTCTGTGTCTATCAAGTTCCATCAGGATCTTTTAAATGAATTCAAAAGTGTACCTGAGGTAAGTTGGATAGCTCAGGTTCAGGTCGTAGATGATCCCAAACAGTAAGGCACAAGCAGTGGCGACATCTCTGAGAAGCACCTGCACACCTTCAACTATCATGCCAACATCTTCTGGAAGTTGATCAACACCTGCACCTGGATGTTTCATCACATAGATGCCGATGACCGTCTGATCCAAATCTGTCTGGGTTACATGAGGGTTCTCACTCTAAAAACAGACAAAAGGGGACAACATAATTTAATAAAAACTCTCCCACTGAAAGCACATAACTCACATGAAACTTGCACCATTTTAATATTCATCTTGATAACTGACTTCACCAGTAAGTGAAGTCAGTAAAATAAAAATAAATAAAAACTTTTTGGGAGAAAATGTAAAGACTCTATCAAGGGAAAAAAAATCCTCTAACAAACAACTGGTATTGGAAAGGTTCGTCAAAGTGTACAAATCATATATTCTGCGATATTTGTAGGCACAATGAAAGTGAATGTGGAGGTAAAACTCAACACCTCTCCTTCACAGAGGCATTGAATCTTGGTGAGTCAATTACAAAATTTGACACATTGATGAGAGCATATTTAGCTCTATTCAATGTTGAGTGAAAATATCACTTTAAAACAACTGATGACAGTTACTCCGTACTCCTTCACTAGCTTTTCAGGGTCTTCATTGAGATACAAAGCTAGTGCTTGGAGACTGCAAGCTCTCCTTGTTGCGATGGAGTCGTTCTGCAAAACACAACAGGAAATATACTGTATAAACAAGTCATTGACATTTAGAAGATGGAAGAATTCCAGAAAGTGATCCCTGACACAGATATTAGTTGGCCAGACAGCCTTCATGCAGAGGTCACTCACACATTCATAAAATCACAGTTAGCTAGAGGTGCACTTGCCAATTAGCAACAAAGGCAGAGCAAAGAGTGAGTGAACTGTGTTACTGTAAGGGTGGGGGTGGGGCAGATTTATTATGCAAAGTGTCGCGACCACACGCCACCCTGGAAATCACAGATTTAATGATAGGGCTCCCGTGAGTCTAGGCTACAGGGATGACACGGCGGCGCATATTTTTTTTAAAATGGAAACTGGAGCTTGGTGGGAGTCTGCTGCCATACTGCACAATGCTCGAGTTACTGGTTGCTTTCACCGACGCTCACCACCCGTAGCTCGGTCCGAGAGGTCTTCCAGGGACGTCGGCGTCCCACTTCGGAGGCGTCGGGCCCGGCCAGCTGCTCCAGCGTCCTGGTTCCGTCTACCTCCGTCCGTTGACTCCCGGTCGCGGTTTTAGTTAGTTCAGTTGTTTGTTTAGACGAGACGATAAATAAATCATAATACACTCTCTGGAGCAGGGGCGTCACTAGGTTTTAAGGACAGGGGGGGCTTAGCCCCAAGGAGATGCACAGAATGTGAGCGAACGTTTAATTTCACAAACAGCTAACAAAAACTGAGAAATTGCACGTTCTGGACAGATTTAACAGAGATACTTTACTGTGTAAATGTTTTAGGCCACCATTACATTTTTAACACAGTACAACAACAAACACAGGAACTACTGTATGTTTACAGCATTAACAACAACAAAAAAAGAAAAAAAATCCACATAGTTACAGTGCCGTATTTAACCAATGCTTCTTATTCATTAAGAGCCCACATGTATTAGCCAAAACTGTGTGCAAAAAAAAGAGCACTGTGTTCTCACAAAGTACACCATTTTAAAATAACATGGCTACAATTGGCAGTTACTTGGTGGGTGGAAGCATCAAAGAATGTCGTCTGTTTTTAAGGGTGGCAAAGGCGTCTATCACTCTATTGTGATTTAGGTGCTGAAGCTCCTCTTTTTCAATTGACATGACTGCAAGACTGTGAAGTCTTTTCTGACCCATTGTTTGACGTAGCCAGGAGTGCAGCCGACGCAGTGCACTAAAGGACCTTTCACACGAGCAGCTGCTTACAGGCACTGTTAGGGCAACTTGGATGGTTGCCTTCAGAGAGGGAAACATGTCTGAATCAAGGAGGTTGTGCACAGTCAACATATCTTTGGGTGAACATCCAGCCTCTGTTTTCCGGGCAAGAAAGTTTCTGGCCACCAGAACCTCCTCTGTTTTCAGGTCAATGCTGTAGTGTTTTGCAAGTTCATTCAAGTGTGATTCACTCAAGAAGTTCTCAGACTTAGGACTGCATGCCTGTATGCCTCTTAGTAGCCCTGCATCTACACTGCAAAATCTTTGCTCAAGCTCACCAACCATCCTATCCACACAAGGGAAAAGGAACTCTCTTTTCAATGTGTCTGAGTTGTTCAATTCAGTGCGTGCACCTGCAGTTGTCTCCAGCACAAAATCTTCCATTTTCCTCTGTTTATGCCTTGTCCTGGCACCTTGTTCAGGGATATTGTGGGTGTGGCACAGGGTTTTGGTTCTCTCATAAAGCTCTGTGGCAAATGCATCTGTGCGTTTGCCCTTAAGTGTGTCACACACTGCTTGTTTGCAGATCAAAGCTTCTGCCAGGTCTAAAGTCTCTTTCTGAAGGAGCTTGTGGAGTCCTTCGGTTACAGACAGAAGTGACTGAAACATCAGTAGTGCATAGACTGCTGAGAACTTATAGAGCTTTGCTCTGAGACCAACAGCTATAGGGGATCTAATAGCAGAAAGGCACTCCAAAATGGCAGACAATGTGTCAAGAACTGCACTGATTGACCGCAGCTGACATGCCCAGCGAGTGTTTGAAAGTTGCACAAGCTCAACTGTTGTCAATCCAAGCCTTGTCTGAGCCTCCATGAACTTGTGATGATTCACTAGGGAGGTGCTGAAGAAAGAGTAAACACACTCCAACAAGCTGAAAAGCTCCACAGCCTCTGGGATGGCCTTGCAAGTATGGCATAACACCAGGTTGAGTTCATGAGCATAACAATGCACATAGATAGCTTCAGGATGGAGCCTTCTAAAGTGTGCTTGTACACCTCCAGCGGTCCCACTCATGACAGCTGCGCCATCATATGTTTGTGCTACAACACTTAAGCTCTGCAAGACCGTTGTTTTGAATCTGCTGCTGCAGCTCATTTGCAATGGACTGGGCATCAAATGATCTCATCTCTGCAAGTGCTAGGAAACGTTCCTTCACTGCCCCACCTGACACATACCTGACACAAACAGCTAACTGCTCTGATTTGACATCTCTTGCCTCATCTGCCATGATGGCATAGATTTTGGACTTTGTCATTTCAGTTACAATGACACTTGTCACTTCCTGGGCACAACAGTCAATCATCTCATTCTGGGAGGTTGCTGAGGTATAATGAGCATTTGATGGGGGGTTATGTTTTTGAAGAAAAGGATCAAATTCCTTCAAAAGCTCCATGCACGCAAGAAAATTCCCTCTGTTTGTGCTGTCTTTTCCTTCATCATGGCCACGAAAAGGGAGTCCCTGTCTCCCTAACATAGAAGTGACTGCAACAATTCGCCTGAGATATTCTCTTCTCTCTACTATCTCACTCACATTTGCAGAAGCTATCATCTGTGCAACGTCTCCCTGTTTTCTAGTTGCCTGGTAGCTTTTCCATGCAACAACACTGTCCTTATGTGTTTGTGCAATCTCATGTTTGCCAAAGATGACTAAAGCTTTCTTCCAGTTCTTGCAACCACTACTGACCAAACTATCATGTTTGATGTTTTTGCCGAACACTCTACATGGGAAGCAGAAAGTTGTATTCTGATTGACTGAATATTCTAACCAGTTGTGCTTTTCAAACCAGCTGTGGTGAAATGCTCGCTTCTGCGTACCAAAGCTATCTTGTGGGTAGCTCTTCAGCTTTACCTGTCTGGGCCCTGTGTCTTTGTCACCTAAATCAAACCCTGTAGTGGAGTGAGATGCTGCAGCTGCTTCATCAATTTCCCTCTCTTGGTCTGTTTGCTCTCCTTCTCTCTCTGTAATATCTTGATCTTCCTCTGCCTCTTGATCCATCTCTGGATCCCCTTGCTCTCTCTGCCTTGACCTTGCCTGTTGATCTTTCTCTCCCTCCACATCTCCTTCTGCCTGACCCTTCATGTTACATTAAACACAATGAATGCCATCATCTTCCTCCTGGACAGATCACTGTCCCACCTGGAGCAGCCTGGAAGCACTGTGAGGATCATGTTCTTTGATTTCTCCAGTGCTTTCAACACCATACAGCCTGCACTGTTGGGGGACAAGCTGGAGCTCACGGGGGTGGACCAACACCTCACGTCCTGGATCCTCGATTACCTCACCAACCGGCCACAGTATGTGAGGACTCGGGACTGCGTGTCGGACACGGTTGTCTGCAGTACAGGGGCCCCACAGGGAACAGTCCTGGCCCCTTTCCTGTTCACCCTGTACACTGCTGATTTCTCCCACCAAACACCCCACAGCCATCTACAAAAGTTCTCTGACGACTCTGCTATCGTCGGCCTCATCAGGGACGGGGATGACGGAGCCTACAGAGAACTTATTCAGGACTTTGTGGACTGGTGCCAGCGGAACCACCTCCAGCTCAACGCCGGGAAGACCAAAGAGCTGGTGGTGGATTTCCGCAGGCGCAAACAACCCTGCATTCAGGTGAACATCCTGGGAACGGACATTGAGATGGTGACGTCTTACAAGTACCTGGGAGTTCACCTGAACAACAAACTGGACTGGACTCATCACACTGCAGCAATATACAAGAAAGGTCAGAGCAGACTCCATCTGCTGAGGAAGCTCAGGTCCTTTGGAGTGCAGGGGGCACTCCTGACTTCTTTCTATGACTCTGTGGTGGCATCAGCCATTTTCTATGGTATAGTCTGCTGGAGCAGCAGCATTTCGGCAGCAGATAGGAAGAGACTTGATAAACTTATCAAGAAGGCCAGCTCCATCCTGGGATGCCCTCTTGACCCAGTGCAGGTGGTGGGAGACAGCAGGATGATGGCCAAGCTATCATCGCTGCTGGTGAAGGAGTCCCACCCCCTACAGGCCACTATCACAGCACTGGTCAGCTCCTTCAGTGACAGGCTGATACACCCCAAGTGTGTGAAGGAGAGGTATCGCAGGTCCTTCCTTCCTGCTGCTGTCAGAATCTACAACCAGCACTGCTCCCAGTAGACCTCACTGTGCACTGTGCAATAAAAAAACTCTGCACATATCCACACACTTTCTGGTTTGCACAAATTGGACAATTTTTAATATCCATATTTATTATTTATTGTTTGTAAATAAAAATACCAACTGTTTAAACTTACACTGTCCATATTATAAATAATAAATACTATGTCATATTGTAAATACCAATTTCATATTGTAGATATTATGTATATACCAGTTAAATTCTATTTCTTATGTCTTATTATATTGTTTATTTTTTACTTTTATTACTGTTTAAGTGTGATACTGTCCTTTGGCTGTTGTGACAAAGAAATTTCCCCATTTGCGGGACAAATAAAGGAATTCTGATTCTGATTCTGATTCTGATGATTTGAATTAATAACTGATCAACAAAGAGGGTAATGCCATGACTTTCACTCACAACACAATAATTGTTTACCCCCAAATATTTTGAAGTCGCACAGAATACATTTTGGGCACATATGTGACTAAAATGGTTGTAATTTCAAGCCCTGAAAAAATATTACTTAATTACATAAATTACAGTTATATTAAGGTACTCTTGAAAATATTTGGGCCAGGCTAATTTGGCTTATACATCTCTCTCTTGGCTATCTCCACTTTCCAATCATTACTCTCCTAAATAAAAGCTCAAGTTAAATAAGTCTTATATGGTGCACTTTGACTGAAATGTTTCATATTTCATATTCATATCAAGTTCCTTACAATTCCAAGACTGTCTGCATCACAAATGACTCTATCCTGTGAAATCCTTTAGACTCACCTTTCCAGTAGAGGTTTCTCCCCTCTCACTCTCTCTGCTCCTCTGTCCTGACTCCTACAGGTCAATAGGGGTGGTGAAGTAATTATTATTAATGTATTATTTATTATTATTATTATTATCATTATTATTATTTTCCACTGATGAAAATCATACGTGAATGTGCTCAGCTCTTGTTTCACTGTGTGCATCCATGCGTAAAGTGAGAAACACAGCTGATAATCCAGAAGGAAGTCACCCCATAAAATTCCAAAACTGTCTGCATCACAAATGACTCTATCCTGTGAAATCCTTTAGACTCACCTTTCCAGTAGAGGTTTCTCCCCTCTCACTCTCTCTGCTCCTCTGTCCTGACTCCTACAGGTCAATAGGGGTGGTGGAGGGATTGTTATTAGTGTATTATTATTATTAAATATCCACATAATCATACGTGAATGAGCTGTTTCACGGTGTGCATCTGATAATGGAGCTGATGTTTATTGACCAAATAATTCAGAGTAAATAAATGAAATGGCAATTTAAATGAATAACAGGTAACAGGACATGTGAATAACTAAGTAATGGGTTATTAGTGGAATATGGGCTGATGGTGAGATCACGAGTTAGGTTGAAGCATTTAGCCTAAATATTACGAGAGTCATTTTAATACTAACAAATCCTAACTGAATTTCTCTTAAACTAAAAGATCAGAACCATAAGACACCAACTCATCATGTGTGAATCCAGCTGTTATGGGTGATGGAGAGCCTACTTTCTTAGCAGAGTGGCAGAGTCAGCGGCGGAGGGTTTCTCTCCGGTGGTTTGCGACTCTAGCCGGAAGTCCTGGTCCAATGGCCGGGTGTCAGCTCGTCCGGTATCAGCTGGTTGGGGACCTCAGTCCGATGTCTTAGGAAGAGTGTGGCCGGTCCAGTACCGGGCCGGTGACGATCCTGGTTCAATGCCCAGCGGGGAGTTACCGCTTGAGAGCGTGGTGGGTCAGAGCCGTTCTGGCTTGTCAAAGTCTGTCTTTCGTTGGAAACCACTTGCACGGTTTCAGACACAGCAAGTTGCTGTAGTGTTGTGATGATGATTTTAATAAAGATGTTCTTCTTCGTTGCTTCGAGTGGTGGTTCTCAGGCTCTGATTTTATAAACTAAATTTAACTTCTTGGATAAAATAACGGAGGATGATACGTTGATCAGGCAGATCTTCCGTTGTTACTTAATACAAGATAATCTAAATTAAGTTCACTTCCTCTAAATCAGGTTACGATACTTAACTGTATAATAAAATTAAAACAGAACTTCGTTCTGGTACAAACTTAATAAAAAGAAGCTAATCAATACTGCGAAAAATATAAAAATGAGAAAAATCAATGCGTGAGCACTTCTGCTGATATCGCTGTCTTGAAGCGTGTTTCAAAGTAAAAGTAAAGAAAAATCAAAGATGAGAGTTTCAAAATTAAGAGTGAGACTAAGAATAACTAAGGACTTAAAAGAATGAAAAACAACTGAAAACAACTCGAAAACTCTGAGGAGAGAAGTGAGGTCTCTCTGTTTTGTTGTCTCCAAAAGGCGGGCGGGCCTGGGGGCAGGACTGCCAGCTTTTTGTCTCCAAGTAGATAGTGGTGAGTGTGAAGATTCATAGGAACTCACTAAAACTAAACTATAGTTTTAAACGTTTCAAAACCGTGCTTCACCTTTCACAGAATCTCACCATGGCTCAATAGATGGACCTTGTCTATCATGAAAAAGGATTATGTCATGATTAAAGATCACTGAACAATTAAAGGAAATTAAAACTGGATCAAAATAAAAACACACTGGAATATACCGTAGAACTAGTAGAATCACTTATACTTATTCCTCCTGGTTCTAGCTTAATACTTGTTTAAACAAAACATATCAGAAACATTTACTGGTTATCAAGGAACTTATTACACAAAAGATCTCCTGAAGGTCTGTTCCAATCGTACCAGGGCTTATCATCAGGAGGTGCTGTGGTTTTCACACAGGACACATTAAACATTAAATCTTGATTTCAGTCAAATTTCATCACAGTGACACGGGGAAAAGTTCAGTGTTATCAACTTCTTTAGCTGTTTCTTAATCTGTTAAAATTAAGAGCATAAGTTCCTGGTTTAATGATAATTTAGAACTTGCTTAAAATCTGGATGAGTGCAGAAACCATTAGAGGTTGGAATGTATGATAAGAGATAGTCGTAAACCATTTGGGCAGGAGGGCTAGGAAAACAGAGGAGAGGCCAAGAGTGCTTTTACTCTGGAGGGTGTACTTGATAATCCTTGTCACAAGAAGACAAGAAGACACCGAACATCAGAGTCGTTACCTAATTTCCAATTGCAAAGAAATAACTTATAACATATGGTTATGACAGTTCTTCTGTTCCTCTTCATCCCTGAAGAGAGATTCATTTGATGATGAACTCGACCGACCTGAGAGAGAAAGGAGTGTTCATCTTGAGTGGGGGAAGAGGGCAAAAAGGGTTATTCAAGCTGTAAATAAAGAAGAGGGTTTTTTCCTGTGATGCGTCAATCTGACGGTTTCATTGGAAGCAAAACAAGTCAGGTGAAGAGGTGAGAGACTTCATGGCATCTCTTTCCTGAAAACAGTCAACTTGCAGATGAGAGGAGTAATTAATGCAAGAGCAGAACCTCAATGGAATGTAGAGGCGATGGACATGTGTTCCTACATACAGCTTTAAGACACTGTTTATCTACTTTATTATAGACACTATTTGTGCTGGAATTTATGGACAGTGACATTTGTTTAATTGATTCTTATTAGACTAATTTAACATGTATTTTTGTTCACAATGTACAATTATCAGGGAAAAAATAGGGTGCGCACGACGCAGCGATAGTGAGTTAAATTTTTTCATATTTTACCTATCAACATCACTAGAAATGCTTAATTTCCGTGAATTATCACAAAAAAATCGTTGATAAACCATAAACTAAGACGTTTACTTTCTACTGCTTTTAACACTTGATGCATGTGTAACCCTGGTTTCTGGATGGGTAGCGTGCCAGGGCCGTGGGTATTGCAGGTTACAAGGGGCTAAATACTTCTCAAATGAAAAGGGCAGTGGGAGGGCGAAAAGGCAAGGCCCCTGACAAGGCCGTGAGGCGAGGGGCTGGTGCTGTGCCCACCTCAGCAGGTACAGTAGGTGCCTGTCTGACAGGAGAGGTAGCTGGAAAAGTCCCTTTGTAGGTTTTCAGTCTGTTATGATGAACAATCCATTCTCGTGAGCCTATGCTCCTTGGATCCTTGATCTCATATGTAACACCTGGGTAACCACCATTGTTCATGCGCTGCAGGACCACATAGGGGCCCTTCCATCTGGGAGCCTGCTTATTCATCTTTCTTGCAGGATCATCCAGGAGAACTAAATCACCTGGATGATGAGGGTGGAACACAACCTATTTGTCATACTGGGTCTTTTGACGCTGCTTGTTTGTAGCAGAGTTGTGAGCTGCTTCTCTGAAAGCACATGACAAGCATGTAGCAAGGTGTGTTGCATAAGCTGCTGGTGTACCAGGGGTAGAAGAGGTTACAGTGGGACAACAGTTCAGCATAACATCAAGTGGCAAGTTAGGTTCTCTACCATTAACCAAGAAGAAAGGAGAAAACCCAGTGCTTGAATGAACACTTGAATTGTAGGCGAGCTCAGCCTGTGGCAAATACTGGTCCCATTCACCACTACTTTCAACAATGTACTGATCAAGCTGATCTTTCAGTGTCCGGTTCAGTCTCTCAACCATGCCATCTGACTGGGCGTGGTATGGTGATGTGCGGGTCTTGTTAATGCCAAGGAAACCACAGAGATGCTTGACGAGGTCTGACTCAAACTGTCTCCCTTGGTCAGTGTGAATTGACTCTGGCACCCCATGATGTCTGATGTACTCCTCAGAAATACACTTTGCCACTGTAGTAGCACGTTGATCCTTCAATGGGAAGAGGTTGACATACCTGGTAAAATAGTCCATAACTACAAGATCTGTTGCCAGCTGATGTAACAGGAAGTTCAGTGATGTCTACGGCCACTTTCTGAAATGGCCTCTCAGCTTGGATAGGCTGCAGGGGAGCTCTTTCATGTGGAGTGGGGCAGGTCCGTGTCTGACATGGCAAACACTCAGCACAAAACTTATGGATATCACGGGTCATATATGGCCAATAACAGATACGTCTAGCTCTTTGAAGTGTGCGCTCTGCACTCAGATGACCACTGAAGTGATTACCATGTAAACATGTCAATGCTGTGGAGATGAGAACTGTGGGTAAAACAACCTGGAAGTTAACAGGTGTGTTTGGGTTTGCTTTGACCTTTCTACACAAGATTCCCTGTCGAATTAGCAACTTGGGAAATTCATGCCAAAGTTTTCTCAGTGTGGGGGAGGAGTGTTTTAAACGGCCAAATAGGGGGTCTGTGCTTTTTATCATGTAGCCATGCAATGACCTCCCTGAGACATTCATCTTCATTTTGCTGTTGCTGCAGTTTATCTAGGTCAACCGAAAAGTGTGTGGCTAAGTTCTGGCAAAATTGTGACAGTTCTGTCATTTGTGTCTCTGCTAAGCAATGCTGTGGTTTCTGTGGTGGTGATGGAAGAGGTAACACACTGGACAGCTTTGTTGTGAACCTCAGTGGTCGGACGCCTGGACATGGCGTCTGCGTTAGCGTGCTGTACACATCCAGCTCAAAGATCCATCGACTGCGTCTCCCAGTAGGGTCACTGTCCACTGGGGTCTTCTTCAGACTCAGGAGGGGCTTATGATCTGTAATCACAGTGAATGTGCTGCCAGAGAGAAAGTGTTTAAAATGTCTCACAGACCAAACAACTGCCCAGAACTCAAGGTCAAATGTAGACCATTTCCTTTCAGAGGGACTGAGTGTGTGGCTTGCATAGGCAATAACACGTTCTTTATCATCTTGACGTTGAGACAACACAGAGCCAATGCTGCCCTGTGAAGCGTCAGTGTACAGGAGAAAAGGTTGTGTGAAAATGGGATGTGCCACGATAGGTGGATGAGTGAGAGCATGTTTCAGGGATTGAAAAGCATCCTCACATTCAACAGTCCATTTGAAGATTGCTCCTTTGTGTGTGAGAGTGTGCAATGGAGCTGCAATGATAGAAAAGTGTTTGATGAACCTACGGTAGTAAGAGCACAGTCCAATGAATGCTCTCACCTCTGTAGCTGTCCTGGGCGTAGGCCATCTCCGAACCTTCTCAAGGTTCCTTGCATATGGTTGCAGTCCCTGATTGGAGACAACATGTCCGAGAAAGGTGACTTGTGTTTGTGCAAACTGGCACTTCTTGGCTTTCAACTTGAGACCAGCTGAGCGAAAACGGCTGAAAACCTCTGTGAGACTCTGTAGGTGATCTGCAAAAGAGCGACTGAAAACAAGGACATCATCCAGATAAATCAAACACTCTTTCCAGTGCAGGCCGTGAAGCACCAGCTCCATTAGTCTCTGAAATGTTGGTGGAGCATTGGTTAGGCCCATAGGCATAACCTTGAACTGGTACAGTCCACTGCCAGTGTTGAAAGCTGTTTTCTCCTTGTCTTGTGCTTCAAGCTCTACCTGCCAATATCCACTACATAAGTCCATGGTGCTGAACCAGCAAGCACCGGAAAGGCTGTCAAGAGCATCTGCAGGTCGTGGTAGGGGATATGAGTCCTTAATGGTGACTGCATTTACCTTTCTATAATCAATACAGAACCTGTAACTACCATCTTTCTTTCTGACGAGCACAACAGGGGAAGACCAGGGGCTACAACTTTCTTCAATGATGTTCTGTGAAAGGAGCTGCTGAACTTGCCTGTCTATCTCTGCTCTTATGTTGGGTGAGGTTCTGTATGCTCTCTGTTTAATGGGTGGAGCATCTCCTGTCCTGATACTGTGTCTAACTATCTTTGTGTGTCCATAGTCATGATCATGAGCACTGAAAACATCACTGTATGACAACAATAAAGACTGAAGCTTGTGTCGTTGTTCATCAGTAATTTCTGCCTGACTGAGATCAACATCCGGTAACAACTGTTGAAAAGATGGTTCTGTCCTAGCTGTAACTGTGGATACACTAGGTTCCTCAACATGGATGTCAACCTCGTTGTCTTCATCAAGTGCATGGAAATCACCTAATCTGGTGTCAGATGGAATGTGGAGCTCAGTATTAGTGGGGTTCATTACTCTAACATAAATCAACCCTGCCTGTACATGAGCTAGCGTCCTTGCTGCTAACAGGCCCTGGTAGCTTGGTGGACCTGGCTCTAGGATACCTGTGTAGTCTGTGTCAAGATCAGTTACACCAATAGTGGGCTGAACCTTAGCTAAAACAGTCATCTGTGACATAGCAGGAACAACTACGGGTGATAGAGTGACAGCATGGCAGCTCAAAGGAGCCACATCAGTAGCACGCAGGAGAGGAACAGTGGTATTGCTGCCCACTTTCAAATTACCTTCCCCCACGTTCAATACTGCATGGTGTGAAAGCAAAAAGTCCCAACCTAGGATTACTGGCTGTGTTATGTTCCTGACCACTTGGACTATGTGGGTGAACATCTCATTACCTAGCCTGATGGTTATAGGAAGTGTGCCTAAGTTATCTAAATAGTCACCAGTCACTGCCCTAGGTAAAAGCTCAGAGCGTTGCATGGGTTTAGTTCTCAAAGAGGGGACTGACATCCTAAAGGCCTCACTAATCAGTGAAATGTCCGACCCTGAGTCTGAGAAAACTTTAGTGGCAATGTTCTCTATAATAGAAATCACATAGCGTGTGCGGGCTTTACAAGGGAGAGGTGACTTTGGTTGTTGGGCCTCACGTTTGGTAGCAGCAGACACTTGGCCCTCAGCACCTGCTACCATTCTTTTCCCTGATGGGGGTCTTCTTCAGTGAAGCTGACATGATAGTCCCTTTCTCCTTGCTGCTGATGCCTCTGCCTGGCAGAGAGAGGAGAGTGTGAATCATACCTGGATCTGTCAGAGTCATTGGAGGTGTATCTGTGAGCGTCACCATGATGTGGGTCTCATGGACTGGGACGATGAGTAGCGCCTGTCTGGGCTGCCCCACCTGAAGCGATCCTGCTGGTAAGCAGAATGGTGATCATATCGGTGAGGTGAAGAAAATGGAGGAGTAGGTGAGTATCGTCTGTCACGGTGAGTAGAGGGATATCTGGGGCGATGATCACTGCTGGACCGGCTGAGCCTGTGATGGTCATGATCACTGTGGGACCAGCTGGATCTGTGATGTCGTGCAGGAGAATATCCGCCACGGTCAGGTGACGCAGATGGGGAGCGACGATATCTTTCTCTGCCACGCCGATACCTCTGTTCATCGTGTTGGTCATATTTTTGGGTGGAAGCTGCAACATGTGGAGTGCAGTGTTGCGCTGCGAGGTCAGGATTACGTCCCAGCTGAGAAACTTCCAGCCGGAGAGCATGAAGATCATTAGAAAGCTGTTTAACTGCCTCAAAAAGTCCAGAAGATGGGTCTGATTGAGATTTCTTTTGTCTGGTTGACACCATAGCTGCAAACAGTTCCTCTTGTGGAGCAGGAATAGCAGAAGGCGTGAGTGCAGGTGCAATGACAGGCGGAGGAAGAAGTTTCAATGCCTCTTGTGCACGTCGCCATTTACATGCAACAGCTAAAGCATCCTCAAGAGTAGCTGCACCATGCTCGTGACATTTGGGCTGAAGAATGGGGTCCAGGCCAGAAATGAATCTTCTGAAGCGCTTCATGGCAATAGCTGGTTTGCCATATTCTGGGAAAGCTTCAATTACTAGTCTAGTAATTTCTGCAGCATAAACTTCTAAGGGTTCTTTAGGCAGGCGTTTTCTGGCATTTACAAATGTCTGAAAATGCAGCAAGAATTGTTTTCTTCCAAAAACTTCATTCAGCTTAGCTGCACATTTCTCATAGTCCTGTTGCACATCTGGTGATAAAGACAGCCAGTATGCCAGTGCATCTCCGCTTAGGTGAGTGGGAAGTATCGTAGCGATATCTAGCTGCTGTCCCTCTGCACATGCTTTAACTGCTAGTTCCAGTCTCGTTTTCCACAGAGAAAAACTTTCTTTGTCCTTACCATCGCCGTGAAAATATGGCGGCAACTCCACTCTGTAGTGAAGAACCGTCTTTGTCGTGTCTCTCTGGGTTGTGCAGCTTGCACCGTCATTGTCGGAGTGAGAGTCGTTGTCCTCAACGATGTCCTCAGCGCCATCCGCAACCGACTGCAGCGACATGATTCCCAAACTGTCCAACTTAAAACAACCAGGTGAAAAAAAACTCCAGCCCGCATTAGCACTGTAGCACTGTCCACAAAACCGTCTCGTCGAGATGAATGTGAAAAAACACACTTGCAGAGTGCTGCGCTGGCGGCCTGTAGTCCGGTAGATCCCACACGGCGTTAGCTAGTTGACTGCCTCGGCTAATTCACGGAAGAGAAAAAAAACCCACCGCTGCTACCAGTTTGTAACCCTGGTTTCTGGATGGGTAGCGTGCCAGGGCCGTGGGTATTGCTGGTACAAGGGGCTAAATACTTCTCAAATGAAAAGGGCACCGTTACGGCAGAACAGGAAGACTTTATTCTTCTCTTCACTTACAGGTCAGGTTCAACGACAAGGCAACGTACACTCGGGCGAGCTAGCTCTCTCTTGTGCATCTGTATAATCTGTCCCCACCAAAACAAGGTCACACGGAACCAACATCATACAACACATACTTTCTCTCTCTTGAAAACATCTCTAAAGGGAAACACAGAGTGATAATAAAATATTATAGACCAACTTAAATAATTAATTAAATTAATAATACTTCATAATTTAACCCAAAATAAAACCAATGACATCCTGTTATATAATAACAATAATTCTAAGGGTAACAACCTAAAGTTTATAATTAAAATAATAAACACATAATAATCTACACGGTTACACATGCACTGATCGCTAAGCTAGTTAAAACTGCTAGCGAGCTAGCTTTATAAGCCACCTTCAATAAACATTTATATTCTAATATGCGGTGTAGTTAGAAAAGTTCACAACGGCATCGAGTTGACACAGTACTGTCATATAAACTATACATTTGGCTTTGTTTCTTACCTTCTTCGTGTAGGTCAAACTCTCTATGGAGACAGATATGTCGAGTCTTTCAGTGGCTGTAGGCAGTGTAACGTGTGGGGGAAGGGGAGGTCAAACACAGGGCAGTGGCACGTTTATGTGCAATCGGTAAACTTGTTGATGGGTAAAGCTTGAATTCGGATGATGCTTAAATAACAAAGATTATTACAAAAAAAGTTATGAGTGGGTTAGCATTTGTAAATTCCAAGGTAGATTAAAATAATGTATAATCTATTGTGTTACAATAAAATGGAATAGGCCTTTATCTGCTATTCAGCAACTTGAAAATGACAGTGCCATGAAAACCTAAATGATGACCAGATTCTGGAATGCAAGTAAAAATATCGATGCTTTTGATATTTTGCTTAACCCTCATGTTGTGTTCATTTCATGTTAAACAATTTAGTGTTCCTGGTCAAAAATGACCGTCCATTAAGACTCATCATAAAAACTGTAATAATACATATATTATTACTTCTTGTTGTGCTAGATTTTTTTATCAACTTAAGTTCTTGTGAACATTACAAGTTTTGAACTTCTGTTTGTTATTTATGGCCTGTATGCCTCATTGATCTGAGCTTGAACATCTTGAATTCGAGTTCTAAAAAACATAATTTCTGGATTATTTTGACAAAGAAAAAATCAGATGAAACATAGTATACTGTTTATCACAGACAACTCTGGGTCAAAGTTACCAAGGACATTTGTTTTGAAACCATTTAAAATTGTTATACAGTCACATTAAGTAACACCTGTTGTGTTCTGGTCAAAAGTGACCGGATCAGATGTGTTTACCTGATAACAGAAAAAAACTGAAAACTGAGAACAAAATCAGGCTTCTAAACTTGATGGAGTGGGTTAACTCAAACTTCAGTGGTGTTTTTGCATTGCATTTATGGCACGTTATGCTTGTTTTCACATCCCTTGGCGCACACAGGCTGCACCCCTTCCTTTTCTGCATCCCATAAACTGCTGGTAGATTCATTTCTGGATCTGTACACACCAGTCAAAATCAAAAGACCCATGTATGCTTTGATGTCTGTCTGGGTTACCTCCTTCCAATTGTCTTTTCTGAATCTGTTTCCCCTCCAAGTTGGTCATGTTTGGCACTATGGTTTTGATGGACTCAGTCAGGAATAGTTCAAAGCAGGATTTGATATCATCAATCCGGGATACAGCATATTTTGTAGGTCCTGGTGTCATCCTGATGACATTTTCAGCTGAAAGCCTACCTTGATTCTCAGGTGGGGATGAAGACCAGGATAAGTTCCCATTCTTTGACTTGAATGTGACAGCAGCCTCAGCATGGCCATCCTCTTCATCACCGGATTCCTCCCCATCAGTTATTTCTTGGTCTGGATTATATTCCGTGTCATCTTCAGCTTCTGACACTTCCTCCTCTAATCCATCCTCACTGCCAGTTTCCTGGCCTCTCTCCTCCTCACCAGTGTGGTGATCAAATATATAATCAAGAGCCTCACTTATGGTATATCGATCTGCCATGGTGCTGCCACACAATGAACTGCGAGCAAGGCCTCAAAAAAGCGTTATATACCAAAGCTACTAGAGAAGTTCAATATTATTGAAACTATGTTGCAACTGTCTGTGAGAACTGCCAACAGGTGTTGTTCCCGTGGGAGAGAGACTCTACTGGGCAAAGGTTCCCGTAGTGGTTGTCAGGGAACCCAAGGTGTGTGTGTGTGTGCGTGTGTCCATCTGACAAAAGAGGATGTACCTGAGCTCATCATTTTACACTTATTGTAGTCTCCCCCATTCATTTCTAATGACAACGTGTACGACAAGAGTGTACAAAAGTTGAATAAAACACACAAAATTGTAAGCAAATTAACCCTCCTGTGGTGTTCGGGTCAAATCTGACCGATTTACAACTTCATAATATCATAAAAATTTTATTTTTCCTCTGATTGCCTCAAGGCCTTATGATATCCTCCACACTAGGCATTTGGACATACAAAGTTGATTAGACCACTCAAAATTCAATAAAAATGGTGATCAACAATTTTATAACACCTGTGGTGTTCCCGGTCAAAAATGACTGGCACAGGAAATGAAAGGGTAAATACTAGATTATGTTCATCCAATAGATGGAAAACATCCCCATGCACACACACACACACTCTGTGTGTGTGTGTGTGTGTGTGTGTGTGTGTGTGTGAGTGTGAGTGTGAGAGAGATGACTATTCATGTTGATTTTCTGATGTTCTGTGAATTTGGTCTCTGGTTTGATTGTTATTATAATTTTCAGTGTCTATTCTTTGGATATTCACTGCAGTTATTCATGTTCACCACTAGTTGGATACATTATTTACAGCAGTAAAAGGTGTTAAATACAATTTGATGATGATGTTATGGTTTGTACCGAATCTGGACCCAAAAGCACGACTCAAACTACAGGTTTCAGCAGAAAATAACAAGTCTTTTAATGATCTCACGTGAAACACGAGTGCAAGGGGGAGGAGTGGTGAGTGTAGTCCCAGGAGGGCACAGAGTACTGGTGGAGACAGGTTTTAACTGGGAAACATGGAAGGTAGGGTGAATCTTCAAAGACGCAGGGAGCCTGAGGCGAACAGCAGAGGGATTAACAATGGTCTCCACTTCAAATGGACCAATGAATCTGGGAGAGAGTTTCTTTGAAGCCACACTAAGGGGAATGTCCTTAGCATTTAACCAAACATTTTGTCCCGGTTTGTACTCTGGGGCAGGAGTACGCCGCCGGTCAGCCAACCTTCGGTTCTGGTCCTGGGTGCGGAGGAGAGCTGCTCTGGACTCCCTCCAGATTCTGCGGATCCTGCGAAGGTTGAGACCAGCAGGTGGCCGATGGGTCGCCTTCCCTCGGGCACACACAGTACAGGCCTTGACATACTCACGGGTGTCCGATGATATAGTTGGCCACCAGAAGTGGCGTTGTAGCAGAGTCAAGGTGCGGAAAGTACTGGGATGGCAGGCGAACCGGGATGTGTGACCCCACTGGAGGACCTGAGGGCGGACAGAGACAGGCACAAACATACGACCCTGGGGACCACCACCAGGATCTGGGTTAGAGCGAAGTGCTGTCCTTACCAAGGACGCAATCTCCCAAGTCAGGGAGCCGATAAGACAGGATGAAGGGAGGATAGTGTCTGGCTCAGGTGGCCTGTCCCTGTCATCGTGAAACTGTCTGGATAACGCATCAGGTTTAACATTCTTGCTCCCTGGCCGGTAAGTAAGGTTAAACTTGAATCGGCCAAAGAACAAAGCCCACCGGGCTTGGCGAGAATTTAACCGTTTAGCACTTTCAATGTAAGCCAAATTCTTATGATCTGTCCATACCGTGAAAGGTGAGTCCGCCCCCTCCAGCCAGTGTCTCCACTCCTCGAGCGGCAACTTCACAGCAAGCAGTTCCCGGTTACCCACGTTGTAGTTTCTCTCTGCAGGTGACAGTTTCTTGGAAAAGAATGCACAGGGATGTAGCTTGTTGTCACCTGCAGCTCTTTGAGACAGCACTGCGCCAACACCCACGTCAGATGCGTCGACCACGAACTGGCGGGCAGGGTCTGTTTGAACCAGGACGGCGGCCGAGGAGAAGCGTTTCTTCAGGTCCCTGAAAGCCTCCTCAGCCGCAGGAGACCAGACAAATGACACTGAGGGAGATGCGAGTTGGGTTAACAGGGCCACTACCTGACTGTAGTTTCTGATGAAACGCCTGTAGAAATTTGCGAAGCCCAGGAACCGCTAGAGCTGTCTGCGTGACTCGGGTTGAGGCCAGCTTGCCACCGCTTGGACCTTAGCAGGATCGGTCCTCACCCTCCCGCTCTCCAGAATGTATCCCAGGAAGGAAACAGAAGTGACATGAAACTCACATTTCTCTCCTTTAACAATTTATTCTCCCACAACCTCTGCAGAACCTGTCGCACATGCACAATGTGCTCCTCGAGGTTGTGGGAGAAAATCAAAATGTCGTCAAGATATACGAACACTGAATGGTTTAGGAAGTCTCTTAGTACATCGTTAACCATAGCCTGGAAGATGGCCGGTGCATTTGTTAATCCAAACGGCATAACAAGGTACTCAAAGTGTCCCAGGGGTATGTTGAATGCTGTTTTCCACTCATCTCCTTCCCTTATACGCACCAGGTAGTAGGCACTACGCAGGTCCAGCTTGGTGAAAATTGTAGCGCCATGGAGGGGTTCAAAAGCAGAGTTAATGAGGGGTAATGGATATTTATTTTTAACTGTGATATTGTTCAAACCCCGAAAGTCAATGCAGGGTCTCAGGGTCCCATCTTTCTTGCCCACAAAAAAGAACCCGGCACCAAGAGGAGAAGAGGAGGGGCGTATGATACCTGAGTTCAGGGAGTCCGTTATGTAGGTTTCCATGCTTTTTCGCTCTGGAGCGGAGAGGTTGTAGAGCCTGCTGGTGGGAAGCGGGGCTCCAGGCAGTAGTTCAATGGCGCAGTCGTAAGGTCTGTGAGGTGGTAAAGATTGGGCCCTCTGCTTGCTGAACACCTCAGCTAGGTCGTGATACACAGGTGGTACAGAGGAGATATCAGGAGGCTCTGGTGAGGCAACACTGGGTTTATTTGAACATGGGGAAAGAGCAGACTTGAGACAAGAGGAATGACAGAAAGAACTCCAACTAGTGATTCTGCCGGCTGCCCAGTCGATTATGTTTCTGGAGCCAGGGTAACCCGAGTACTAGAGGGGCGTGAGATGATGACATGACATGAAAGGCTAGCTGTTCACGGTGATTACCAGCTAGTAACAGTGATAGTGTCTCAGTTTGATGTGTGATGTGAGCCAATAAATGACCATTTAACGCATTGACCACAAGGGGTGTATCAATGGTGAAGGATTTAATCTGGGATTGTTCAACAAACTGGGAATCTAGCAGGTTGGAGTCAGAGCCCGAATCATCTAGGGCCTCTATTCTTAAACTTTTACCATTTAGCAAAATAACAGCATCTATGTTGATGCGTTTACGGGGTAACATGGGAACCACAGTGCTACTCACCAGAACCCCGACTGCGACTGGTGAGGCCTTGGGTTTAACCGTTGTGGGCAGGTGGCGAGTTGATGTCCAGGTTCTCCGCAGTAGATACACAGTCCTTCCTTGAAGTGCCGACTGCGCTCTGCTGGTGTTAACCGGTTCCGACCCAACTGCATGGGTTCCTCTTGTCTTGGGGAAGCAACAGGCTGGTTATTGTTCGCCGTCTGGGTATCAGATGGCCCATGAGGAGCAGTAGGTGAAGCAGCAGTACCAGGGGAATATACTACTTGTCTATCTCTACTTTTATGGCTAATGCAATTAGCTCCTGCAATGTGTCAGTCTCTGCCCTACCCACTAAACAGTCTTTCACAGCTTCGTTCAGACCTTTCAGAAAAATACTCTGAAGTGCTCTGTCGTCCCAACCCAGTTCAACTGCTAGGGTACAGAACTCTACTGAGTAATTAGCTGCACTTAAGGAACCCTGGCGCAAGCTCAGCAGTCGGTTGCTAGCGTCATGGCTGGTATTGGGATGGTCAAAAACAGAAGTCATTTCATTGGAAAATAGCTCAAAAGTGGCACTGGCAGTGAGTGGATTATGCCAAAAAGCCGTCCCCCAGGCCCTAGCCCTCCCCGTGAGCAAACCCAACACATAAGCTATCTTAGCTCGGTCAGTACTATAGGTCAGTGGTTGTAATTCAAAAACTAGAGAGCACTGGAAAAGGAAAGACTTACAGTCACCTAAGTTACCGTCGTAATGTTCAGGGGCTGGAACGAACGGCTTACGGGGATGGAAGGCGCTCACTGGTACTGCTGGGGGGAGATTAGGCACAGGTGGGGTTTCAGCAGAAAATAACAAGTCTTTTAATGATCTCACGTGAAACACGAGTGCAAGGGGGAGGAGTGGTGAGTGTAGTCCCAGGATCCAATAGTGGTTCGTGAAAATCTCCAGTGAAGGTGAGTGAAAGTCTCAACGTGGCGTCTCACACTGAGGAGGGAACAGGTGAGCAGGCTGCAGGCAGGCAGGTCCACAGGCAGGCAGGTAGGCAGGAGCAAACGGTGGAACAGTCTAAGGCAAGAAGGAAAAACACAGCAGAATTAGCTACACTGGCTAATCACAGGACAAAGGGCAAAAAACACGGTGGAGTCAGGAAGCACACAACCAGGAGTACAGATGAAACAATCTGGCGACGAGCAGGAGTGAATCCAGAGTCTTTATAGCAGGGCTGATTGCTGGAGTGGCTGCACCTGGCGCTGCCTGTGGAGGGAGACCACGCCCACAAGCACACACACACAGAACAGACAGGGGGACAGGGAATGACAACACACACATGAAGGGAGAAGATAGGGCTGCCATGAGGATCATGACAGATTATGTTTGAATGATGTTTTTTGTGTTAATGTAAGAGCACACTGTAAGAAAAGTCCGTAAATATACGGCACAATGTACCGTGTTAATGTGAAGGAATTTTCCTTAATATTTTTTTACAGGCGTTTTAACCGTATTTTTTAAGGACGCATTGCATTGTGGGAGCATGAAGCACCGTTACGTGCTAACGTCTGAAAGAAGAAGTGGTCAGCGGAGGGCATCAAGTTTCAAGTTTCATCTGCGGAGTTGGGGAAACCTTTATTGCACTTCTGTGGTACAAATTATATTTTCTTTAACTAAAATCATATAGTATATATATGTCTGTATAGTTTTAATCAGAAAGAGTTGTCCAGTCTGTCTGAACCTGTCTTTAACGTTACCGTTAACATTGACGTATAAGCCACACAATGCTAACTTAGACATTAGCCTGTAACGTTAAGAGTTGGGTCTGCCACAGTAGCTAACCAGCTAACACCAGTAAGCGAGAGAACGGGCTAAAGTTACCATAGCCCCAGCCTCAGTCGATCCACCTATTCGGTCATGATACAGAAATGATAACTTAACGTTAGCCATTAGCCGTCTGTTTTGGCTTGCTAAAGTTGGGCCTGCTAAAGATAGTTAACGAGTGCCATCATGTTGGCTTGTAATGTCTGTGAATTTAAATGCGTCTCATTGACAGAATACCTGAAGCACTGCAGATCACACAGACATCTTAATAACGTACTTTTATCATGTGGCCATAAAGATTGTGGAAGAAGGTTTTCCTCATTCAACTGCCTTGCTGTTCACATGTCACGAACACACCCAGACACAGGGATCAGACAAACTTGGAACCGGAGTGTGTCTGTGCAGTTGAAGTGTTTGTTAAATTTTTGCAGCAGAGAATATGCAGATGTTTAACGGCTGGTGTCTCACTTGAGTGACCACATACAAGAGGGTCTGACTGTAACTTGTCCCTTTGATGGATGTTCTAAGACATTTAATGTAAAGACATCCTTTTCATCTCATCTGTCCAGATATCACAGAGGGTGGAGTGTCACCCAGATAGCACCTGTTCATCTGTGTGAAGCTGCAGAACAGCCTTTTCCAGGTGAGAGGGCACATGTTGCAGAGAATGAGGGAAGTGATGTGAGTAATGTAGACCAAAGTAAGGGATGAGATGAAAACTCTTCAGGATATTCAACAGGAGTATACAATGGATGTGCTAGCTCAAGAACTTGAACAGTATGGTGTTCCAACAGAAACATTAACATGTCTGGGGAAGAGTGTATATGAGCGGAGCCCTATGCATGAGGCCTTACATGCAAGTGGTCCTTTAACTACACACCATCGAAGGCTGCAGTATTACAAGTCGCACTTTAACTATGTTCAGCCTGTTGAAGTCACACTTGGCTACGATGATAGAGGGCAGAGGAGACACTATCATTACATTCCATTACTGGATAGCCTCAGAGCAATGCTGAAAAAGGGAAGAGAAACTCAGCAGAGTTTTAACCCTATTCATGTTGAAGATAGTACACTTTGTGACTTCACTGATGGGCATGCCATTAGATCTAATGCAGTGTTTGCCACAGACCCAGATTCTTTAAAGGTGATGATTTTTCAAGACGCTTTCGAGGTGGCTAATCCTCTTGGATCTGCCAAGCAAAGCACAAAGTTTTAGCTGTGTACTTCACTCTTGGAAATTTCTATCCTCACATCAGATCAACTGTTGATCAAATCCAGTTGGTACTGCTCTGTACAGAGAAAGACTGTAAATATTTTGGAGTGGATAAAGTTTTCAGTGAGCTTGTGTCAGACTTGTGTGAGCTGGAGGAAAAGGGCATATCTTTTGAGGATAAGATATACAGAGGTACTGTTGCATGCATAATGGGAGATAATCTGGGCTCCCACATGATTGGTGGGTTTACAGAAAATTTCAGTTTTGCTCAGTATTTCTGTAGATACTGTCTAGTCACAAAAGATGTGTTTCTGTCTAACCCTCTCACAGTTTTCACTCATAGAGATCCTGCTGATTATAATGAGTCTGTGCAGTTTTTGGAGAGTCACCCTGAAGTGACCATGCATCGGGGCATTAAAGGCAACAGTGTTTTCAACAAACTCTCACATTTCCACGTGTGCCAGCCTGGACTGCCGCCCTGTTTAGCACATGACTTGTTCGAGGGTGTTGTGGACTATGACCTGGCAATGCGTTTGCAGTGCTTAATTAAAGAAGAGAAGTGGTTCAGTTACAAGTCACTAAATGACAGACTCAAATGATTTCCAGATGAAAGCAGCAACAAGCCAAATGCTATTCCACACAAAGGAAAAAAGCTTGGAGGCCATGCAGCCCAAAACAGGTGGCTATTGCGGTTCCTGCCTATTTTGGTACATGACAGAATTAAAGATGCTGACAATGCTGTCTGGCAGCTGGTACTTCTTCTGAGGGAGTTAGTTGAATTTGTCTGTGCACCTAGCCTCTCAGAGTCTCAGATTGCTTACATGAAGGTACTGACTGAAGAGTATGTGGAAATGAGGCAAGAGTTATTCCCACATTCAAATCTGAGACCAAAACACCACTATCTTCTTCACTATGCAGACTTGAGTCCACAGTTTGGTCCACTCACACAAACTTGGACCATGCGCTTTGAAAGTAAGCATAGCTATTTTAAAAGATGTATCAGGTCAAGTCAAAACTTCAGAAATGTCACTAAGTCACTCGCTGAGAGACATCAGCTGTTTCAGGCTTATCAGAGTCGGGGCAGTTTTTTCAGGCGCCAGGTTCAGGTGTCAGACTCCACTAGCTTTTATCCAGAGCTCTATGATGGTGGCATAAGGGCAGCAGTTGCAGACTTTGGACTTAACTCATCTAACTCAGTTGTTACAGATAAAGTGCAAGTTAAAGGCACTTCATATGCAAATGGTATGCTTGTTGTACATAGATATACCAAAAGACAACTACAGTTGGGGGAAATAGCAAGCATTGTTATCAAAAGTGAAACAACTGTCCTGCTTTTGCTGCGGGGGAAAACTGCCAGCTGGGTACCTGAGCTTGGCGTCTATGAAATCGACAAAAATAGTTCTGATAAGCTTATTTGTGAAAGTCTTGACAAGCTTAATGATTATGCTCCACTTTCTTTTTACCACAGAGGTGCAAGGTTACTCATCCCACTCAAGCATATGCCACTATGGAGCTTGTGAAAGAATTAGTTCAGAAAGCTATGCCATTGCTCAGTAATCATGTAATGGACTCACTCATGGCAAGACTGGAGGAGATTGGAGTAAACAATGTAGATGACCTTAACTATGTCAAGACTGAGGATGTCGATGGAATTCTGCCACCCATTCAGCGGAGAAGACTAATTCAAGCTTTCAGTGCAGGTAAGTTTTTACATTTATAAACCAAATCTTTCTGCACTGTACCATCTGTATGTCCTATAATCCACAGGTTACCATTGTTACAGACTTGGAATAATTATATAATTCACTATTCTCTATACTCACTATATAATTCACTATTCTCGGTTATATCTCACTGGAAACAAATGTAAAATGTCAATAAATAAATAATACATGACATCAAAACATCAATATATTGTCAAGTTTAGAAAGCATTGACACGAATCTTTAAAATTGGCAAATTCTAAACCTAGCTGCTGGCTGATTTTTAAGATAAACAGTTTGACTACATTTAGACAACTTTTGTTTCAGCTTGTTCATAACACTTTATTAGCTAAACCAGTGCAATGTGGTTTTGTAAAACATACTGCCGGTGACATGCATTTATTCATACCATACCTGGATTGTTATAGCTTAAATCGTATATATAAATGTAACATCGGTCATTTCATTAATTTTTGGTGATGTATGTTATCCATAGAGTCACAAGCTGTACTTGGCTCTGCTTCGACATCTCTGCAACACGATGCCCATCTGCCCCAAACTCCACCTCCGACACCTGGTCCCCTGGAGGATTCTCCATCCCCGGAGACATATGATGTACCATGGCACAAAATGCCCCCGAACCTCATGCTTGCCTTAAGTGAAAAGAAGAGACCAAAGCCTAAAGAGAGAAGAGAGCTGGTTTGTGTAGTCATTGACCATTTACTCAGTAAAGAGCGTGGAAGGCCTGGAAGAGCAAAGCTGCGGGAGATTGCCAAGAAGATTGTACAACAATATCCCTGCTCTTTTCAAGACAGAGAGCTCAATGGAACTAAAGTCATTGGAACAGGATATGATGCTCTCTTCATACAGCTAGAAAACAGACTTGAAAATATTAGAAGGCCATTTACCTTCAGCTCAACAAAGAGGCCAGCAGAGGGTGAAGACCCAGTGAGGAAAAAGTCCACACTCTCAGATCGTTATGGGTGTGTGGAGTGGCAGCCTGCTATTGAGGATATAGCAGAACTAGAGTCTAAACAAGATGACTTGAAAAGTGCCTTCAAAACCCGTCGTCTTCAGGAGTCATGTGTTCGCAAATTGATGACTGAAACATATTCCATCCAGCGTGCAACTATCAACAAAGGAAGCACTGTAAAAACAGTACTGGAAGAGTGGCCCTTCCTTTTTGAAGCTGTTCACCTGTTTGACCACACATGTAACCTCCTTGGCTTACCAGTGCAAACAAAGCTGGCAGAAGAAATGTCCAGAAAGGGAAAGAGCATCAAAGACTTCCTCGACTTAAATGGGATGAAGATGCCACCAGGTGAAGATCCAGTACAG
Organism: Pagrus pagrus; assembly: GCF_965226575.1. NCBI lineage: Eukaryota > Metazoa > Chordata > Actinopteri > Spariformes > Sparidae > Pagrus > Pagrus pagrus. Next base: position 282,901 of record NW_028175435.1, read on the forward strand.
CTGATCTCAGGCATTGCGAAATTCTTCAAGGAAAAGCCTGATCTCCTTTTCTGCCAAAGTGAGGTAGGTTTATACTTTTTATTATGTTGTTTTTGTTTTGCAGATATTCATTAGACCTATTTTTTGTAATGGCTTGTATGGATTTAAACCCCAGAAAATGAACACAAGATGCATCAGTATTTTCACAGACTTTGGACACACCCACAAAAAAAGGAAAATGTGATTTTAGTTTCCCTTCACAAAAAAAATAAAAAAGCCCCTTTATGTATGGGCTATGGCTCTTTCACCTATCTCTCTCACCTTGTTTAAAACAAATTTATAAAGAAATCATTAATATCCCACGTATTTGGTTTGTTTCCTGACAAATGGAATTCCTTAGCTGCTGCCTTTTTATTTACGTGCCTCCCTGCTCCTCAACCTAACAACGATATCTCTTGGTGAAATATGTTTCAATATTCATGAAATGAAAACCAAAGGGTTCTAATGTTAAAGGTACACAGTAACTTTTTTAATGAGCCAAAAAACAAACTTTTTTCTTTTTTACATCTAAAAGTATCTTTTCGCTCTGACAGAGCTCTTGATACAAGGATTATCAGTTTGTATAAGAGCTAAAAATGAGTTTTAGATGTACTTCAAAGCTCTTAACAAAAACTGGGCAAAAAATGAGCTTTCGAGGTTTAGGCTTATTGTAGTTACTACTACCTAGTAATTTATGATGTAAGTATGACTGTACTGTATACAGTACATTGGAAACAAAGTTCATGACATTCGTGTTTCTTTGATATTTTATTTTCCAACAACAGGAGTCAACTGCTGCTGGACTGAGCATCCCAAGCACCCCTTGCATCCTTATCATGGGTATGTAGTCTGTATAATATTTAGGCATGCATGTTATGGATTTCACTTACTCTTATCGACTACTCTTTACTGTTAACTCTTACTCTTTACTCCTACTTTTTACTCTTTACTCTCTGTGCAAAGTGCCAGTCAAATTAAGTTAAGCTGCATGCTTAAAAATACTTCTACTTCATCCAATGTAAATGTAGTGGCGTAAAAGTCCTGATAAATATAAAAACCTCCAAAAAACTACTTAAGTACAGTAACTAAGTACTTGTACTTAGCTAAGACAATTGGAACACTTTTTCTTTGTTTTTTTGCAGTCAAAGTTAAAAAATAAATTAAAATGCAGCACTTTGTTGAACAAAGGCCACACCACTTGTAATATAAGGTAGCCAGATTTAAATAATTATGTTTGCAGTGGTTTTCTGAAGTGGATGTGCTTTGTTTTTCTTTTTTTTGTTAATATTTTCTATCTTCTAATATCTGAGTTATTCTGTGTTTAAGGTGATCAACGATTCAAGATTGCTGTCGATCAGGAAGTTGTCAATGACCATATCAACTCCCTCATTGTGGCCCTGAGCTACACTTTCTCTTTGTTTTATGTTTTAAACATAAAATACCCAAAGGAGATGTCAGTCACCCTGGAATTCATACAAAGGTAAGCAACTCTTTGTTTATGTTTTGAAATGTTATGTATAGAGCATATTGTGTTGCTGTTTATTAAGTTGGACATTGTAAATACACTCACCAGACACTTCATTAGGCACATCTGTGCAATATAATATACATTCTTCTTTTACGAAGCTTTTACGTTTTCAGTTTTTGTTGACATTGTCAGAAAGGTGATGATTATACTTTGTTTATTATTGAGGTCATAGTGAATGTTGGTGGTGTACTTGAGTGCATTATATTGAATGCTGTCCTTATACTTTATAAATGTTTAATGGTCGGTCAAAAATATATACTAAAATATATATCAGCTGTATAATACCTGTTTATATATTTTTGATGGACCATTTAAAATGGAACTGTGACATCCATCAACCTTTGGAGTGGACATTCCTTTTGTCTGATCAGTGTGCAAGCTTTTCCTGATTTCTTCTGGACCCTGGAGTTTAACCATACATTGAGGAGGACAAAATATTAGGAACACTTTTCTTGCACTCCAGTACACCAGCACCACCCACTACAACCTCAATAATAAACATAAAGTATAATTATCACCTTCACTTATCACCTCTGACAGAGCTGTTGTGTTGGATTGCATTAGATTGCACAGGTGTACTTAATGAAGTGGCTGGTGAGTGTATAGTGTAAGACGTATTTCAGCTGACAAACTCACATGACTGAGATGCAAATGGAGTTTGAGCTGTTTAACTGTTGATGATGATTTTTGCCATGTATTTGGAAATGTTTAAAAAAAAGTTTAAAAGCTGTTTTACTTGTTTGTGACCACCTTTTGGTGCAACACCATTATTGTCATGTTATTAATGAATGTATAGTTGTTTACTCTGTTTGCTGCACATAGTTCAATGAATTGTCGTTCAATGTATTGTTTTTGTCTGTTATGTGTTTAAAGCTAACACAAAACATTGAATGAACTAGGGATGCCCCGATCACTTCATAATCTTCCGCTCCAACAAATATTGGAATTCTCAGATCTCATATGATGATCTTTTGGGCCATCCCTAGAATGCACTTTATGAATCTTAATTTTAATGTTTTTAATTTGTTTTATTCTGTTTGTTGCTGTTTTAAAGCAAAAAGTCTGATCCAAAACATGGTGCTTTGCACATAGTTCAATGAGTTGTCGTTCAATGTATTGTTTTTGTCTGTTATGTGTTTAAAGCTAACACAAAACATTGAATGAACTAGGGATGCCCCATTCACTTCATAATCTTCCGCTCCAACAAATATTGGAATTCTCAGATCTCATCCACAACATGGTGCTTTGCATATTGTTAAAATAATTCGTAAAAAAACTTGTCATTTAAAAATGTAGCCGTTGAATGCACTTTTATGCATATCCTTCATGGCATAAAAAATAAACATGTTCAATTTATATATGTTGTGGTGACTGTATTTGATCATGTTGCTGTATTAGATGTTTAGTTATTTTAACTCATTTAATTACATTACATTACAGTGGTCTGATGATGGATACCATTTGTCATTGAATTTTAGCATTAGAGTGGAAGAAAATACATGTTTATTTACCAGAAAATATAGGCTGCTACTGACTATTCAGAATTTTATGTTTCAGATTTAAAGAAATTGTCCATAGAAATGGTACAGATTTTTCAGTGGTGAAGACATTTCTTGATAGCAAATGCTACTGAGGATATACTGTAAATCTACGGAATTATCCGTTGTAGGATTAACAGAAGTGTCTGTGAATAAACAGAGAATATCGCAAATCTACAGAATTATCCGTTGTAGGATTAACAGAAGTGTCTGTGAATAAACAGAGAATATACTATAAATCTACGGAATTATCCGTTTTAGGATTAACAGAAGTGTCTGTGAATAAACAGAGGATATACTGTAAATCTACGGAATTCTCCGTTTTAGGATTAACAGAAGTGTCCGTGACATTAACGGATAAATTCCTGGTAATTTTCTGCCAGGACTTTATTCGTTTTTTTACGGATTTTTTTTTTACAGTGCAGTTAAACCAGACTGGTCAAATTTGACCGGGAACACCAAAGTAAGGGGGAAGAAACGAACATAATACAAGGGTTAATAAAAAAAAATTGTGTGTTGGAACCCTGTTTGTGGACAAAGTCATGGAATCTTAGTCAGTCTGATCAAATCAGCTACATTTTTCAGAGATAAAACTTTTAAATCGGTCAAACCTGACACAACACAAGGGTGCAAGAGAAGTCAACTCACCTTTGTTTATATAGTGCTTTACACATAATACAGTAGATCGTGTGTGACAGAGAGAGAAAGAGATGCTTATGTAATTGAATATATCAACCTACAAATAAAAATAAATAAATATTTCTTTTCTTTTCTTTATAATCTTTTCTTGATAAAAAAAAAAAAACGATACCACGCTGATACAATTGCTATTGGCTGTCTCGCCATGTTGCTTTGAACATGATTGGTTGATGTGGCTGTCAACAAGACAACTGGCAAATGACAACTGTGCGCGCCTTCTTTTGAAAATACGTCAGTTTGGATGGGTACGGTACGGCGCTCGCGTCAGTCGGGCTATCTGACCACTAATGGATAACCTGTATTATTACCTGGATTATTTTACATCTGCTTGCCATGTTTTTTTGGAGCGAATCCGAGTTGTGGTATTTCAACGGAGAACAAAAAAGTGGAGTATGGACGCAGTTGAAGGGTCAGACCGATCTATTTGGTCAGCTAACATTAAGTGAACTTCACGGTTATAACTGCTCTCCTGCTATATCAGGTAAGAAAACATTTCCCTGTTATTTTCTGTAAATTCATAACCTAACGCAATGTTTGTGTTCAGTCTCTAACTTACAGTGATGGTGTTTTCAAACAGATTAGCTAACCTTTAAGTAGCGTTCAATTAACAAAAATGACAGGTGACAACGTTAGTTAGCTTGTTGGCCTGATTCATGATTTTAATATTGAATGTGGTTTAAATGAGAGGTTTCGTCTGTTCTGTTTGCAGGCAGCGAGTCTTTGTCATGTCATTAACGTTATGTTAGTAACCTTACAGTTGGTTCTCTCTCTTTCATGAACTCGTTCATATTTTGGGCGAATGTGAACTGAACGTACTGTATTTCTGCCTGATGAAAGTTATTGTGAACGCGTTCATTCTGGCGTTTGTTAGCGGCACTCCATCACAGTTTAACTTCGTTCAAGAGAGTTCCAGATTTCCATAGAGCCTCCCAGGCGAGGCAAAAACAAATGAAGGCAGCAGCACTACCTCAGACTCTGCCTCCACCATTAATACGGCATCTTTGTATGATTACTTAAAACAATTATATGAAAAGGTCAGTGATGATCCAGAAGAAGTAAAGCAGTGGGACAACTCAGCCAGGAAAACAAGGTGTAAATGTCTAATAAGTGAACATGATGTGAGCAGCAGAGTACACGTTACGTTACATCGTATATCTGTCATATCTGTCAGAAAATAGTGAAGAATGTTGATCATTGTTTCCCAAAGACCAAGGTGACGTCCTCAAGTGTCTGCCTTGACCCAATGTCTGTCTTACATTACTTTAGTAGCAGTAAGTTAACATTAATTCGTGGGGGAGTTTTTCTCTATATGCTGACTGTAAATGTACATTAAATTAAATTAAATGTAAATTAATGAAATGTACATTTTACTGTACATTAAAACAACACTGGAAACTTTTGTGTGTATGTTCCCTGCCTATCCCACCCTTATCAGCTTTAGATGGACCTATTTCACACCTCGTTTTACCAGCCAAAATGCAACTGCTTGATTAATGGATATTTTATTCACTTAATGAATACCTAGCAATACAACCAAGTTAGAATTAATTAAAATGTATATTAAGTTCCATGTACTTATATACATACTATATAAATTCACTGATACTTCTTATTCTAATTCCAGAGACGCTCATCAAGGCAAGGTGATGATTGTCAGAGGGAAAGGTAAGTCATTTATATATACAGCCTATACTACAGGTCATTCTAAGACAATAAAAGATGTAAATGTTTTCAAGTTATTTACAGAAATCATACTATTTGCCCCATTAAAAAATCCAGATCAGTCTAAGAGATTGAATGACTGTGCCTGCTTAGCTTAACTACCATCCTCATCTCTCATTTGGTGTTGTTCAAGTAGTTTAGAAGTATTAGTAGTAGTAGAAATTAGTAGAAGAAAGATAAACATGACCTATCCTGTCTTTGTCCTCTCTTTCTTTGCAAAAGGGAAAATGCAGCATGAGCTCCAGAAGTGCCCGGGGAGTTGCTGTTATGTATTGTGGGGTTGTTAGTTTCAACAAGGCTTCACTGCAGGCCTTCACTCAACCTGCAGGTAATACCCTTTCCTCTTCTCACACACATCCAAACACATATTGACACACGATATGATTCATTTACTCAGTGGTGCGAAATATTTTCGATTTGATCTTAAGTTTGGTGTGTGTAGGGTAGATGGCAGATAACAACATGCGATTAAACATGCAATTCCTAAAGTAAGTGCCTGTATTATACACAAATAGGGCTGCACAATATGGTAAAAAAAAAAAATATATCACGTAGCAATTTTTTTGGACAGATATTATGATCGTTGGAATGATCATTTTTACATCCAAAGTCTTGTGCCTCCGCGCTGGCGATAATGGAGACAATGAGCACATAATCTGGATGTTTATAACAAACTAAAATATATGAAGTAATATTCTCAATTTTGTAGAAAATATACACTACATTATTTAAAAAATCAATTCTTCACTACACGTTACATGCATCTGAACACACATGAATGTCAACTTCAAAATAACATCTGCACGGAGGCATACAACCGCCTTGAGGTATTCATGGATTAAAGTTCTCTGTCGCTACAACGGATTTCCGTCATTCAAACTTCACATAGGCGACTTATGAGATCAATGTAGATCGGAGTAGAACTGTTGGCTGATTTTTATTGACAGATTGTCACACTCTACAGCCAATTGTATCGTTAACAGCGTGTGTGCGCCTGACCAATGACAGTGTAGTGACCAACACAGGGCGGGATCTCAACACAGAGCGGCGCTAAAGTTTAGCTGCTTTAGCTAGCAAGGACTCGTCGCGCTGCTACGTTATCAATTAGTTTTTGAGTTTAGTCAGCAAGTGAGAACTCGTCTGACACGGAGAGTCTCCTGTTGTGTGCTACATGTGTGAAATAACAACTATAGTCTGGACTTTGTCTGCAGTGTATCTGTGTAAACGGCTTCCTTCAGCGTCTCTCCCTCCCCTCTGGCACCGTGAGTTACCATGGTTACAGGAACGCCTGAAACTTTATAATGATGATCAATAAGAAGTTTTTGGTTAGTTTGACTGAACAGAATCATGAATGTTGCCTGATTGTAGCTCAATGCTGAAATCTTGTATTATAACATATAGAACAAAGCCTCAGAGCTTCTTTGATTACTAACAGTATGTTAGTGATGACAGAAAGGTGATAACTCGCCATCAGACTGACAAGGCTGCAAAAGTTGCTGTTCGTATGATGTATTTTTCTGTTAAACGATAAGAGGCTCACTTTAAACAATATTATTAATAATAATAATTAATGATAATGATGATGAGAAGAAGAAGTAGAAAAATAGCGCACTGAAAAGTTCTGTAGATGGTTGATTATTTGAAAGAGTAAAACTTGAGAGAAGCTTGGCAAAAAAAGGGCACAGATTGATTTCATAGATTGAAAATTACATTGAAAAGACAAAAAACATTTTAAGTGTGAATAGACCAGCTGTTCAGATCATCCTGTAAAACACTGTTGGTCAAATATTTAAACTTGATGTCTGCATTAGAGAACATGGTGTGGGGTGAGGCTGTAAATCTTATCTTATTTTTTTAGTACGTGTCAAGTAAAATGCCCTGTAACATGTTTCACAAATTACAAATTGGGAATATGACTTGGCTACAGCTTGAAAAAACATTTCAGTCAAAAGATTTTTTTTTGCTTTAATCCATGGGTATTTCTAGTTGTTGTCTTGTATAGTGATACCACTAAATATGACACACTAGACTTCTAAATTCTAAATTCTAAATCAAGAATGTAATGCTTGTCCACAAATACTACAAATATTTTCAGAACTACAGTATACAGAGCCCCCAAGGGTCAGGAGAATATTGTAGACAACAAAACTGAATTGGAAAATACAAGCTAAAAAACAACAGACCACAGCCCCCTCAGCCCAAAAGCTCTCCACCTGTTTCAAAGGTGAAATCATGACCTCATCATGATAGTACTGTTAACAGACAAGATACACATATGGAGAAATAGAATTTTTAGTTTTTCAGTTCCTCCTGGGGGGCTCTGAAGAACTGTTGGTGAATAATTGGTTGATATTGTAAATTAACAACTCAATACATTAAATAAAGGGTTTTAGAATCAACAGTGGTGTGTATTTCATTGTAATTAAGTTCCCCACCCTACTTTAATTGACACAGTGAAAATATTTAGGGTTTTTGTTTGGCAGTCGTAGCTGCCAGTCATTTGACTGTTTTTCTAAGGTGGCTTTTAAGGATTATTAAAGGTGTTTGATCATAATTTAGGAAAAATCAGTAGAATAATGGTATTTTTCTGCAGAACTTTTAACATTGTCACTTTATTAAAGGTGTTTGATTGTAATAATTTAGGAAAAATCTATAAAATAACGGTATTTTTCTGCAGAACTCTTAGCATTGTCACTTTATTAAAAGTGTTTGATCGTAATAATTTAGGAAAAATCTGTAAAATAACAGTATTTTTCTGCAGAACTCTTAGCATTGTCACTTTATTAAAAGTGTTTGATTGTAATAATTTAGGAAAAATCTGTAAAATAACGGTATTTTTCTGCAGAGCATTTAATGAAAATTTCTGTAAAAGTAATGTTTCTGGACTTTATTTGAATTAGGATATTTTACTTTAATATTACGTTTTTTGTTTGGCAGCCGTAGCTGCCAGTCATTGACTGTTTTTTTTACAGTTTTTTTTTTTACAGTGTGTAGTTAATTATGAACAGTTATTATTGTTATCTGTTTTCATTTTGTTTTAAGGTTTGCATAATATGACCTCTTCATGTGGTTTTGGGCCTTGATTGAGCCCTCTCTGCCATCTATGGTCAGTGTTCGACAAGCACAGAGAGGAACTCTCACTGATTCAAATGCCGCAACTCATTCCCTGCAGCCCATTGATGAGTTGTTACTGTTCCTAAACTACCTGGCCCTTGGATCCAAGCAGCTGACCGGTACAGTGTCCATCAGTCCACAGTCAGCCGAATCATAACATCATGGAGCAACTTCCTGTATACATTACTCGGCTCGATAAGGATCTGGATGCCTGAGGAGCAGATTCGCGAATCTCTGCCTGCAGACTTCAAGGACTACCCTGACACTATGGTCATCCTTGACTGCACTGAGCTGAGATGCCAGTGCCCGTCTTCCCCTCTTTTCCAGAGTGAGGTGTTTTCATCCTACAAATCCCACTGCACTCTGAAAGGGCTCATTGGAATTGCACCACATGGGGCAGTGACATTTATCACAGCACTGTACGCCGGGTCTATCAGCGACAAGCAGATCACACGAGAATCTGGTCTCCTCACCCTCCTAAAACCTGGGATGGCTGTCATGGTAGACAGAGGCTTTCTTATTGATGACATTGTACCCTGCAAGATCTACAGGTCTCAAACGTCTGCAGGTGAAGTTAGGGAGACCCAGGCCATAGCACGTCTCAGGGTGCATGTGGAGTGCCTCATTCGCCGGGTCAAGGAGCACAAATTCTTTGACTCTGAAATTCCCCTTCGGCTTTTTCAACCAACTCTACACTGTGGCCCGTCTCCTCACAAAATATGGGTCAAGCCCCCGCTGCATGTCAGCAGTCTGACTGGATGGTCTCAGAAGCCTTTTGGCGAGGTTTTCAGCAGAGGTTTCCCCAATGTGTGACAGACCTCTCTGAATTTGGTGCCACTCAGCACAGGAACTCTGCTCTCGTGTGCTGTTCTAGATTTTGCGTGCTGTCACCAAAGATGTTTCAAGGGATGCCATATGATGGTGTTGATGTTCCGAGCAGACAAATGCACAGGTAGAGGGTCCCAGCCTGTAATCAGAGAGTGGCAGCTGTGGGGGAGAAGGGGCAACTGTATGTGGACGGGTCCTGGGGACTGTCCTTGTTGGTAGCTGGTAGGACAGCACACTTCCCTCTTGCACCTGACCAAACTTGGATTCAACCAGAGATACATCACTGGAGACATCGTTATTATCATGGGAGCTTCATCAGCAGTGAGTCCATGATACACGTCCTTAACTTTCAGCGGTGGAGATGTCTGGCAGAGTGCAGTTGACGCCTTTATACAAGTTGCTTCTGTGAAAAAAAACAACACAAACAAGTCATGTCATAAATAAGAAATACATGTGCAAAAGTATGTGTGTAGGCATATGTAACTAAACTACTTTGTGCATGTGACAGTGTGTGTGTGCTTGTGAGTTGCTTGCATGAAGGAGGGTGTGTGTGTGTGTGTGTGTCCATGTCCATGGAAGTAAGTAAATGTGTGCAAAGGTGGGGGTGGTGGTACATACATATTATTTGTAGCTACGTGTGCATTTAAGCAAGGTAAGTGCTTCTCTGTGTGTGTAAATGTGTGCATGTAAGTGGATGTGTTCTGTGTGTGTGTGTGTGTGTGTGTGTGTGTGTGTAGTATCAATAGTAACAAATACCTGATCTTTCTGCTGTTAAATTCAGATAAAACCGAAGTTATAGTACTTGGTCCTAAACACCTTAGAGATAAGGTCTAATCATATAGCTAGTTTGGATGGCATGAACTTGGCCTCCAGCACCACCGTCAGGAATCTGGGAGTTACCTTTGATCAAGATATGTCCTTCAACTCCCACATAAAACAAATTTCAAGGTCTGCATTTTTTCATCTACGTAACATTGCAAAAATCAGGCCCATCCTGTCCCAAAAAGACGCAGAAAAGCTAGTCCATGCATTTGTTACTTCCAGGCTGGACTATTGTAATTCTCTATTATCAGGCTGCCCTAACAAGTCTCTAAAGAGTCTCCAGCTGGTCCAGAATGCTGCAGCACGTGTACTGACAGGAACTAAGTAAAGAGATCATATTACTCCTGTATTGGCCTCTCTGCACTGGCTCCCTGTAAAATCAAGAATAAAGTTTAAAATCCTTCTCCTCACCTACAAAGCTGTTAATAGTCAGGCACCATCATATCTCCAGGAGCTCATACTACCCTATTACCCAACTAGAGCATTACGCTCCCAGAAGGCAGGATTACTTGTAGTTCCTAAAGTCTCCAAAAGCAGAATGGGAGCCAGAGCCTTCAGTTATCAAGCTCCTCTTCTGTGGAACCATCTTTCTGTTTTGGTCCGGGAGGCGGACACCCTCTCTACCTTTAAGAGTAGACTTAAGACCTTCCTTTTTGATATAGGTTATAGTTAGGGCTGGCCCAGGCCTGTCTTGGACCAGCTCTTAGTTATGCTGCTATAGGCCCAGTCCGGGGGACAAATGACACACTGAGCTTCTCTCTTCTCCTCTCCTCTCCATCTGTATACATTATGCCTGTATACATGCCCCATCTCTGCATGTCACTGACTTCACTTCTTCCCCGGAGTCCTTGTGCTTTCTAGTCCTACAGGCTGTCATGGATCCTGGCCGCGCCCGGGTCGTAAATCGTGGATGCGCCTACTGCCATGGCCCTGCCTGACATCCACCACTACTGTTGCTAATATTAGTCATATCTCTGTTACATACGTTTCACTACTATTATTGTAATGCATTATTACATACTATCCTTACCGTTAAACACTACTACTGTTATTACTAGTAGTCACATATCCATGTGCATTTCATTATTATTGCTGTAATACCTCTTTTCTCATTCCTGTCAACCATCTATTATAATTGTATACATTGTGATCTCGTTGATCTGCTCTGTACATGCGACATCTATTGCACGTCTGTCCGTCTTGGGAGAGGGATCCCTCCTCTGTGGCTCTTCCTGAGGTTTCTTCCGCATTTTTTTTCCCTGTTAAAAGGGTATTTTTTCTCACTCGAATCAAGGGTCAAAGGACAGAAGGTGTCGTCTCTGTACAGATTGTAAAGCCCTCTGAGGCAAACTGTGATTTGTGAATTTGGGCTATACAAATAACATTTGATTTGATTTGATTTGATTTGATTCCTTCTACAAGCTTCCTCTCCCTTGGTCTGGCTGACAGGATGACCATGTCATTAACTGGACCAGGTTTAATGCCCTGCATCCAAACAAAAACACATTTCAATGAACATTGAACCGATATCCATACATAAGATAAAAGTCATTAATAGGTTGGTTACTATGGTCCTTGGTTTGTGCCACTTCTGTTCAGTCTCTGTACAGCTGAACACTGGGGGAACAGATGTAAGCCTCAGCTGGGAGTAGTGGGCCGTCTGGTACAGCAGAGCTGCCACGTGGCTGCACAAGGCTGTACCTGCCACACAGGTGCACTGGCATCTCTGCAACTCGACTGGTTTTGATTCCCTTAGCACAATCTGTTTACAATAGCAAATGTTAGTTAGAGAACAAAATGTACTGGCTGCAAGTGTAATAATAGAAAGACAACATTAAATTAGTGAACTTCTGTTAGTAAACTTAAAAATTGTTAAAAGTGAAACAGGAAAAAGTGTCATAAAAACACAATTTATTTGTAGTTTACCATATAAAATAGATATGTGTAATCTCACTTTACTTATTTCAAAGAAAAATACAAGATAAATCTTTAATTGAAGTTATAGGAAATTATAAGAACTCAGAGCACAATCTTGTTTCTGTGAGAGCCATTAATTTTACATTCTTTCTGAATATGACACCTCGGGTACCATATGACATAGTTCAATGATAGTCTTTATACGCTATTCGCAGCAATGACATGACTCACAGAAACTTGATTTGACAAACAGAAACCTGTTTCTTAGCTTGAACTGAACCTGCAGGATGACTTACCCTTACACTCAGACAGTGAGGCTTCTGGCTTTTCCTCATGGACCTGTAGCACTCAGCCCTAACTGTGACCTCTCCTGCCTCCTTGTTTAAAACTGAGATTAACATTAGGGTTAGGATAATACATTGCACAAACAAAAAAAAAAAAAAAACAGTTAATGACGCTAACCTACCACTATGCTAACATTAGCTATACATAGTAAATAAACGTTGCTTTGTTACTGAGCTAACTTTGGCTAGTTAAGGGCTAGCATGTATCAGAGTCGGTTTGGTGAAGTGTTAACTTACCTTCATAGTTGTTTATATAACTGGACACGTACAATTTGAACCCTTTATCCTATTAGTTTTTCTGGATTGTTACTGTTCAATGTTCTTCGTCTTCTCTTCGTCATCGTCATCTTCTTCTTATTATTATTATTCTTCGTCTTCTCTCCGTTTTAAGGCCAGAAAATGACCAATCATAGGAGGGCCGGGGTCAGCCTTGGTCTCCGCCACCAAAGTGTCAAAAGTCTTGCTTCGAGCGAGCAGAGCTCCACCGCGAGCGAGCACAGGGGAGAGAGAGAGCGAAAACGGGAACGAGCCAGCACGCGCAAAGCAGCTGCACAGTGTTGCTGTGTGTGTCGCTGTTGTTTTTTACTCGCTCGCACCTGCCTCTGCTTCACTCTGTTGCTGAATATGTTCGCGACGATCAAACAAGTGCGCGCGGCAGGTGAAATCTGCGAGCGTGACACGAAATAATTCACTGCTTTTGACTCAAATATAACTGCATAGTACCCCCGTGGGTCTCCAGCTGAACTTTGAGGAATAAGAAACTACATCAGACTTATCATCAGCATGAGGGTGAGTCGATAATGACTGAATTTTGTTTTAGAGTGAACTATTTCCTTTAAAGGTCAAAAATAAGCGTGGCCAAAAATGGAGGGGAGAGTCGAGAATTGCCAGACAATGCCACCTGGGGAATTGCACCCCAGGAAATACAATAGCCACTCTTACTATAGAAGATCACAGAGATTCGTTACACTAATAGATTTAAAGAGGACGAGAGACAGACTTCCAAATACAACAGAGGGGACACAACTCAAACCAAAGAAAACTACTACAAACCACCACGTGCCACACCAAATTCAGGGGAGTGAGAGGGGAACCACCACCGGGGGAAGTCTGCCGCACACTACACCCGCTCCTGTCCTGGAAAAGAAAGAATCAAAATTATGATACAGCTTATGGTGGGACACTCAGGCAGACGGATTGTACAGCTAAAACAGGAGTCATACCTACCATACAAATACCCTGCTCGGTGCAAACAACTGGAGCACGCCAGAAAGAGCCCTCTCCCGATGAACGCCACACAGGAAAAACAGGAGAGTAATTTTTCCAGAGTGCAGAGTATTTTCCTCCGAAATAGTCGAATTTAATCAGTTTTGACTATAATTATTACTCGCAGCCAATAGAGTAGGAGCAAAAATACAGATTAAATTCTACTGGAGTAAAACAGCATGAAACCACACCCACTAATGTTCCAGTTAAGTTTCGTTTCTGCCGCCATTACAAATCTCTTGCATGAAGCAGCAGCAGCAGACACCTGAGCAGACCAGGCGGGCAGCGAGGTACATCCTTGGCAGCGACGACACGGACGAGAAGAGAAGAGATGTCAGGTAAGTTTACTGTAACGTTAATTAGTTAACTTACTGTATGTAAGATGAAAGTTTTGACCGACATTCCCGCTGAAAAGCACCGTTAGTTGCTAACGTTAGCTAGAAGCTAACGGTAGCATTTGACAACGCAAATTGTGCAATTGTGCACATTAATTAATTATTAATTGCGCTTTTAGTGGTTTATAGACGGTATTAATGCCAAGCGACTCGGTGTAACGCCTGTATTAACGTAAATTATCAACGGAGCAGTATCAGTTATTCTTAACAAACATTAGCAGGCGTTGCTGAGCAGTTGCAACACGTGTATTTGACTCTAAACAGAGGAGAGCGCTGGAGAAAGACGTTTTTAACTGTAGTTTGGTCTGAATTTTGAGCATAAACTGCAGTCATTTGCTGCAGGTGGACCAGAATGTAATTGTGCTCCCTTTCTGGTGCAACACGTGTGTTTTACTCTGAACAGAGCTATATAGAGCAGGGCTATTCAATTAGCAGCTGCAGGTCAACTTGACACATGCAATGATTGGCTTTTTGTTTTACCCCCACAGAAACCCCTCAACAATACAGTTATTTCTTTGACCAGGATTTAATTAAGTTACCGTCTGCTTACTTTTTGGCTATATTACAGCATGAGTTGCACAGAAAATGGAAATTCAGAACTTAAGTTTTAATGTTAGTTAATGGAATTGTTGTACTGTCTTTTAACTTGTAATTGTTAAAACTACTAAATTGCTGTGTATATTTTTGATAATGTAAATGAAATACATTTTCTTTGTGTCTTGTCATTAAGGATGCAGGCTGTACGAGTAAAGTACAAAGATCGCCAGAAGTACATTTGTTATGAGGGGCAACTGACCTTCAAATTGTTTTTGGACTGTGGTGAGTGAAAAATTTCACAAATTTTGCAAAATAACGTCTGGCAGTAGTTCTCAACTAGTCTAGTCTCAGGACCTACATTGGTTCTTGACCATTAAGTCGTGACCCAAACACTAAAATAGTGCAGTAATACACAATGGGCCGGATCTACTAAGATCCTAAATTGCTTGTACTAATCTGCTTGCGCAATCTAGAAATTTGCATGTGGGGTTGAACCGCGGTTTGCGGGTGATTTATTAAGAGTGATTGCGTAAATTACAACAGGTGCAAAAGTGTTGGAGACACGCCTATTTAAAAGAGGGTTTAGCGTGTTTCATGGTTTTCAGCACGGCGAGTTTGAGAGAGCGAAAGCGTAAAGTGAACCTTTTTTGCGCACTGTTAGTAAATCAGTTTGTACATTTTTGTGCGTGTGCAAGGAGTTTGCACACGTTTTACTACACGCAAACCTTTAGTAGATCCGGCCCATTGTCTTTGTGCACTATGAAATTAAAACATAAATTCAAAAAAGTGCAACTAGGGCTAAAAACTCAATGAAATAGAAAGGCAGTTTAAATTATAAAAAGACAGAAATGTGGAAAGTGGCCCTAAAATGCCATCATAAGAAAATGTCTGAGATTTTTTCCCCCTATAGTTACCATTTTAATGTCTATAACAACACACATCGAATTTGTCAGTAAGCTTGTGCAATTTTCTTTTGTCTTTAGTTGCCAAGAAATTTGACATCCCAACTCTGGACTTAAAAGTCTATGATGATTCAAAGACTGAAGTTGACGAGGAGGTGTTCGAGTTTCTTGTAAAAAAACAAGACCTTGGTGTGTTGGAGATTTGTTTACCCCAAGACCCAAATCCTGATGGTGAGTTTCTTATATAAGTTCATAGCCTTATTTTCATCTGTACAATCCAGGCTAATCTAACATGTTCTAAATATGTGAGTCAAGTAGATCTCATTTTTATATTTTGAAATTATCTTGGTTTCTCTGCTCTTCTGCACCACCCCTTAAATCTTAACATGATTGCTAGATTCGTGGAGCTCTTCTGCAAGCAACTCCTTTGCTAATAACTCCAGTGGAGACCATGAGGGGGACTCTGATGACTCCATCATACTGCAGCATAGTCCTGCGACAAGACAGAGAGCTGACGATACCAGTCGAGCTCAAGTAAGCTCTGCAGAATTACTTTCAGCAAGTTGACAAGTTGAAGTTGACAATTCCAAAATTCTTACTGTCAGTTAAACAGATAATTTTGTCCATTTTTTACCCTCTCTTAGATGATTGAAAACATTCTGAAGAACAAACCTGGAGGAGAGAGGATCATGAGCGAGTATGCTCGGACAAAAAGCCTAACAGATGTCAGAAGACGTGATATGGTCAAGATATTGGTTGCACATATGACAAGTGAACATGGGTATGTTGAATAATTTTAGCTACACTATATTTTGACTTGACTTAGTGCAGTACAGCATCCCTGTTTTTACAGATTTGAATCTCAGTACATTCAGTTAAGAGTGTGTGTGTCTGTGTGTGTGTGTAGCGTAAACAGAGAGCTAACTTACTACTTACTCATATTGATAGCTGTAAACGTTAATATTAGCGATGAAGATTTGATTCATTAGCCTTAGGAACAAGAGCCTTGTGCAGTTTGGGATGATATAGAGTCAGAGTGTAGTAAAGTTGAATACAGTTGTAAGCACTGAGCACAAAATGCACTTTTGTTATATTTAAGTTAGTGAGACCAAAACTTCAATAATAACAGGGTTTCCCCCAGTGTATCATAAGCCTGGCAGACCGCCAGGTCTTACTTGCCCCCCCGCCAGGCTAAACATTGTTTATTTATTTTAAATCAGTCTTGCGCTCCATCAACACGTGATCAGGTGTCTTTTTCATCACCTGACAACGTCACAACTTCGTCGCGCATAACGGGACATGTCATGTCCCATCATGCTCATCAGACCGCTGCTTCACCAGCTGACCGAGAGTAACGCACCAAGTCGACGTCGACCTCGTAGCCGTTACCGTGAGCCGAGCCGCGGCTCTAGAGGCTCAGCCAGCTGCTGCAGCGGCTAGTAGCTGTTAGCTGTTAGCACGTCGTCCCCTGCGGTGTCAGAGCTCCGGACTTCTGTGAGCCGAGGTGCTTTCACCAGATGTGAACATGACCCAGTGTTTCATTGTTCAGCTCGTACGGTTCGCATTTACACACGTTTGTTTTCTCTGGTCCAAACAGTAGATTACAGAGTATCTTTGGTAGATCCGTGATTGTCACGTTTCCATGACGACTGACCGGAAAAAGACGCGTGATCATGTTCACGTGACTCCAGATTGTAAAAATCTCTGAGGAAAAAAATAAAGTTTTAAAGTTTTCTGGGGGAAACCCTGAATTCCTTAGGTCAGCCAGTGCCTTATCCGTTTACTCAGCTGTTTGCACTTTATGCTACAATTGTTTGTTGCTACAAGCATATTTCATGAAAGGTTTAATGAACTATCATCTTAATTGTCTTCATTTTTAGTTAGCATATACCTTAAACACTTAAAGCTGAAAGCTAATGATTGTTATATAAGATCAGCTGCATGCTGGTGCGATAAACTGTATGTTATACATTCAATTTACGTATGATCCGATTAGTCGACTAATCGAAAAAATAGTCGGTGATTAGTCGACTATCAAAATAATCGTTTGTGGCAGCCCTAATTGTAATTGGCAACCATTCAATTGCCCAGCCCTAATATTTGGGATTACCACTTTAAGGAGATAAATGAACACATTTTAACTTTCTCATTCAAAACTGAATAACATTTTCTTTACTTTAGGAGCATTTTTACAATGCAGAAGACGGTAGTGGGTATCTGGCATGGCGACTGAAATTTGTTCAAAAGGAAGCATCAGAGGGACAAAAGAAGACCTCCCGTCAGTCACCAACACTAATCGGTAGCTATGTGACATTGATTGTAGTTGGACTTGGATGTCTGATTCATGATGTAAGCAAGTGTTTGTTTTTTTTCAGTCTTACTGTTTTAGTCGCTCTTATTGTGTGTCTGAAGCAACTGAATCCTACTTTTCATCTGATGACACAACTGCATGTTTGGCCTTCCTTTCTGAGTGTCCGAGCCTTGTTTCTTATATCTTAGGAGCAGGGTTTCTGCTGGTGTCTTAGAGTCTTTAAAATGTATTGGATTATGAAGTACTTTTATGACGTTTGACTCTCACAAATGTTTTTTTTTAAAAATACATTCTATTGATCACACTCTTAACAAACCATAACATATTAAAGCAAACTGTGCAGTGCAGCCCAGTCAGAATTAGTACACCTAGCTAGTGTTAAATTTAGGGGAAAAAATTCAGTTGAATATTCTTTGAAGTTATAGTCAATTTGCAAGAAAAAAACTTTGATATTCTCAGAGTCAGTTTTTTTTTCTCACAGTTTCAATGACTAATCTCAGAATAATAGACCTTTGTTTCTCTTAAATTTGCTGTCAGTATTAATATCAGAATACTTCTTCTTCTTTTTTTTCTCTGAATACTCCCACCACGTGCACTTCATTATTATTTTTTCTTCAATTGGTCTTAGGTCTTAAATTATGTTCATAAAGTCTGAAATTGAACTTCCTTAAACCTGCAGAAACCCTGAAGGACACAATATAGCGTAATTTACTTGTATAGAGCAGACAAATCCAGTAATCTGTAAATGTCCCACCACTGTTACAGGTGGTCCAAAGGCTGAGAGAGACCCCCTCAGAGAGGAAAGCTGGCTAATGACAGAAAACCTGTGTTGTGAGGCCATTGCATTGATGAAGCATACAGCTGATGAAGCAATTGTCAAGGAGAAGATGAAGCAGACTTTCACCTATCGCCAAAAGATGGTTCATGACCCAGTGAAGTCCTCTGAAATATTCACAGCATTTCCAAGATTCCTAGACATAGCAGGAATGGTATGTGCATCTTTAACTGCCTTGCCTTGAAAGTGTCAGGCCTTTTCTAATATCCTGGTTATGGTTCTAGTATATCATGATAGTGGCACTCCATAATGTTTACTGTTCTGTCTTTACTTATTCTTGTCTGCAGATTGAGCAGGATTTTAGTCTGATGTTTGGTGATGCCATCTCTGCAAAGTTCCTGGAGAAGTGGCCGACTGTCTACAAGCAGAAAGTCCTTAAACAAAGCCGTGGCCTCACACAGACAGCTGAACTTCAAGACCTGGTTCAAAATGCTGAATCCACAACAGAAGTGGAAAATGGTATGTTGGAATTGCCCTCAAATGATATTGCCCCCATTCCTAATCCTATTAAACATTTTTAAAGATTGTGGTCAAATCTTGGTGAGATCACTATCTTTTTTTTTTTTGCAAACCAAGGCTCATTTTAATGTAAACACTAATGAAGTTCTCGTGTCACAGACTGGGACCAGCATCGAGGGGCATCTGGACAGCATCACAGAAAGCCTTCAACCCTACCTGCTTGCTGTGGGAGCCCAGAGGAGTGTGATTCACAAGTACTTCATTGTGATTGACAAACATGCCATCCCTTGTAAGTCACCAGACTCTCTTGCCTGTTTTGATGAGCTTTTCAAAGCTCATTTTGTCTTCAGCACCTCATACAACCTGGATCTGGCAAATGTGTACAACTTCTTGCAAACCGCCATTTATGAAATAGATGTTGCTACCACTAAAGTCAATCCCAGAGTTGCAGAGTTGAGAGCTCGAATGCTGCATTGAGTTGAGACTAAAATGTTGTGCTTTGTTTGCAAAAGCCCTCAGCAAATGTTAATTCCCTGATAAAGCACCTAAAGTTGATCCACAGGCTTTGTTCAGGAAAGACACTTCGTCTTAAATGTGGTCAGGCTGGTTGTTCACAAGTTTATGGCACTTTTTCTGGGTTTAGAAAGCATCTCAATAAAGCACATGAACCTTGTTCCGATCCTGGTGAAGGCCCATCTAGATCTGAAGATTTCTCAGTTAGTGATTTTGATGAAATATGTATTGTGCAGGTTTAGTTGTTTGTCTTAAAGTCCAATGTGAGATGCCAGTTTTTCACAAAATCCACCACGTTGTTGTCAAAGATGAGATGTTACTGTTAGTTACTTTTGCACTACAAACAATATGTCTTGATGAGCATTTTAATGCATTCAAAGTAGTGTGTACAACTGAGGGACCTCATGTGGTTAATGTTAAAGAGCTGTTCTGTTACAAAGCATTTGACATACAGATGTCATACAGTCGTGATGATTCAAGCTTGTTTATTGTACCATACCGTTTCCTGTGATTTAAAAAAATGACTCCTAGATGGATTGCAATGCAATTTTGGCATTTTTTGTTTTATTTTTATTTATACTGTATGTATTATTGAAGGCTGACTAGAGGCCAAAATTGTAATTTACAGAGGCCATAATTTATTTTTCTGGCTTGTATTTTTCTGGCTGACTTTATGTATTTTATTGTATTGTTTTTTAAAGAATTAAAGTGTGTAAATTCAAATTTCTGATGTATTGATCTTTTAAGTTTAGATAATCTTCCAGAATTGAGTTATAATGCTACCCTGTATCGAGTAAAATACAACTCCATATCGAGTGAAATACAGCTCTATATTGAGTCAAATACAACTCTATATCGAGTCAAATACAGCTCTATATCGAGTTGTAATTGACTCGATATAGAGTGAAATACAACTCTATATTGAGTCAAATACAGCTCTATATCGAGTCAAATACAGCTCTATATCGAGTTGTAATTGACTCGATATAGAGTGAAATACAACTCTATATTGAGTCAAATACAGCTCTATATCGAGTCAAATACAGCTCTATATCGAGTCAAATACAGCTCTATATCCAGTTGTATTTGACTCGATATAGAGTGAAATACAACTCTATTTTGAGTAAAATGGCAGGAGAGTTGTTTTCATTTTATACTACACTGAGTAAAATATCATCATGTAGAGTAAAAAACAAACACTGAATAGAGTAAAAATTACTCTGAAAAATTTACTCAGCAATGAGAGTAAATTTTACTCTATTTAGACTGGGACCAAATATTATCTTTGTCAGAGTAAAATTTTATTCAATTTGAGTAAAATTTACTCCGATAAATTTACTGTGCAGGCAATAGTGTGCGCACTAGGGGTGGGAGGATCGTTCCAAATATCGATAGTATCGATACCAAGGTGAGTATTGGTATCGGATCGATACTAGCGTGATGAGATCGATATTTTTGTTGTAGTTTCTCTTCTATGAGTTCAGCAAATCACTCGTATTTCTTCACAGAGTTTGTGTGAGCGCAGCATCGCTCTCAGTCCTTATGCGCAGCACTCATCTCCACCTCTCTCACACCGCTCACTCAGGTTCACTAGGCCCCTCCCTCCCCACCTATCACTCAAGGTACTGAATGTATACTCAATATTATCACTTCCTTCTGTGTGAGTGATTACTTTAAGTACAGAAGGGCAGGGTGAGAACACACCCACAGAGACAGATAAATACCATGCGTTTCTTCTCAGACATAGAGTCTTCACTTTGTAACAGACCTGTGTGTTGCTTTGTGAATGCTCCTCAGGGCTGCCCCTGGCCAAATTGGGGCCCTTAGCAGAATTTTATTTTGAGGCCCCCCCTCCCCATTACAAAATGACTCTTTCAACAATGGAACAAGCCTTTTACAGATGCACACGTATGCATTTTCTGGATGCAAAGTCATTAATGAGGTCATCATATGACAGCTGCTGTGCCACTTCTGAGTTGATGCTTATGATAGCCAGGCCACTCAAGCTTTCTTGCGCCATTGATGAGCTTTTTGCTCAGCAAAGGCAACTGTAATGGGACTAGCCTCCTCACAAAGATTAAAATGCAATTAATGCAAATACGACTACAACTAATTATAATCATTATGATTTGGTTCGATGATATTTCTATATTTAAATATTTTTAGATACTTATTTTTACATTTAGTACTTAGGTTCTATATTCCTACACTGCTCTTTGCTGCTGCAACACTTTGAATTTCTCCATTGTGGGTCAAATGAAGGATTATCTTAATTTATCTTATTTTATCTAATCTTATACTGTTATGAATTAAATTCACCAAAAGATGGCGACATTTTACCCCCATAAAAATAGCCCAAAACTTCTATTCTTCGACCTGTGTGTGTCCGTTAGTGTGTGTCCGTGTGTCCGCACCCGAGAGAGGCGGCAGGTGGAGGGGCTAACTGGCAGAGATGAGAGATGGTGAAACGCTGTTTTGTTTTGTTTTTTAAAAAGCGACCAACTCCTCCGTCTGGCTTTCAGACATGACTCTCCATGTGGCTACCGCTACACACATAAACAAGGACACGGGTAAGAAAGCGCGTCACTGCCCGTAATTTGCTATGATTGGTCGGTCAGGTTGACGACGTTATACGTTTGGTGCGTCGGTGCATCAGCATAGAACTACAATTTATAGAATGTGCCCTAGACGATCCCTACGATCTCTGCACTTTGGCAGATCGTCTTCACATTCTAATCCTTCACAATCTAATATCGTCATATCGCCCACCCCTAGGTGGGAGTTGGAGTGTGAGCTGAGCTGGTGGTGACAGGGGCTGGATCAGACACGTCCAGCAGCTCTACAGTGGGGTGTAACCCACTTTCTTCAAAACCCTCACCTTCCAGCTCCTCCTCAGTGCCTACATCTTCAAGCAGTGCCTCAGTTTCCTCTGAGTCAGGATGTACATCCTCTGCAAGGCCTTTCCCATCTGGCTGTACAAGTAATCTATGCCGAGAAGCTCACCTGGGACAGTTGAGAGAACAATAGAGGGTGGAAAATTAACTTTCGGATAATGCATTAAAAAGAATATACTGTATAGTGAATATGGCAAGTAGCTTCATCAGGATGAAAAGCTTAAACTTACCAGTGTAAACAGCAGGTGGCTGAAAAGACGGGACAAGGTGCCTTCCAAAGACCTTGACACTGAGGGTGTTAACACAGTGAACAAGGTCTCCAGAATAACTCAGCAGGGGGGCAGGCTTGACTGCTAGGGATGCAGCTTCTCGGTCCTGGTTCCAGCTGTTCAGTCCTTCCAGGAGGTACAGCTGGATATTGAAGCTGTTGGCACTCGTTCCTTAAGATAGTAGAAAGGTAAACACAATGATACGTTTATTTGTTGTGTTTGGTCATCTGTAAATTATTAATAGGCTTTATGCATAGCTCCACTAACTTCCTGAACTTAAACCATGACAAACAACAGAATTGCGATGTTAAAGAATCTTACTGATGAATAATGATTCATACTGACCTGGAATGAACCTGTTTACATGCAGGTGAAAGGACTCCAATGATGTGGACCCTCTGGCACACCTGTAGTTTGGCAGCACAATGCCTGCCTTGGTGGTGGTGCCTGTCTGGGTGTAAAGAAGCACACCTGGTTCGTCCTGTATGCACTTAACATGCCTCTGTTGGACTCGCCAGATGTGCTGCATCCTTTCCTGGTCCAGAAGAGAAACACCAAGAAAATCCCTGCCCTTTGCCCCCATCAGTTTATTAAGGAGCTGCTCGATCATGACTACTGTCTGCCGCTGTCCTCTTGTCTGCCTCCGGCAGTGCAGTGCCAGCTCGTCTTTGGTGATGTGCTGATGGACCAGACTGTCAGTGATGCCAGGGACACCTTCCTGTCTCAGCTGCTCCCGCTTGGCCTGATGCAGCAAGGCAACATCTCCAAGTCCAGCTGGTCCAAGATTGTCTTGCTGGAGGAAAGATATGTTGTTTTCCAACCAGCTGAGAGTCTCTGTGATCATCAGGTGATACCTGTCCACATCCAGAATGTGGCGGGCTCTCTTGTGAGCTCCATAGCTTGTGAGCTGTGTACCATAAGCAGGACAGGACAGCCTGACCTTCCACAGGTGGTATGGCATCCACAAGAGAAGCCGGTGGTGGAAAAAGCGCTCCAGAGTGGGGACCTGATGGTATATGAGAGATGGCTCTGGTGGATCATACCACAGCTTCCGGTCTGTGCGCAGACGCTGTTTTTTCCACAGGGCCGCTGAAATCCACTTCTGATCTTGAGGTGGTATGGTCTTCAGCAGCTTTGTGGGCAGCCAAGCAGCGTCTGAAACAGGTGGAATCTCCACATTTTCAGGCAATGGTGAGGTGAGAGGAGCAGAGGGAGTTCCAGAGGAGATACAGGAGGAGGTGGCAGATGACACTTCCTATTTTATGAAAAATAAAATAAAATAAAATAAGGTAAATAGATATGATAACAATCTACTCAAGAGCAGTTCCTGTTTCAAGTGTAGTATGATATCTTCTTACAACTGTAGCAGTGGAGGGCAGAATGGAAGAAGCTGGGCTTGATACAGGAACAGGAGAGGGAGGAAGAGACAGAGGAGAAACGGTCTGCAGAAACTTCTTGGGACTGCGGCCAGGTGGTGCCACCTTTCTTTTGGTGGGGCTTGTGATGGGGCTGGATACATCAGAGGTCTGGGGGAATAAAGGCACAGTTCACAATATAGGATAACCATAGATGATAATGAATGAATAAATGAATGAATCTATCATTTGCGGGATAAATAAAGCAATAAAGGAATTCTGATTCTGATTCTATAGCAGTCAATAAAACCAGACCATTTCAACATGAAATGAATGCATGAAAGTCCCACTATAGTTACTGCTACATGAAAACAATAACAGTGTATATATATATTTTTAAATCAAAGTCAATCTATGTATCATTCTCTTTACATTACCTTAGATGAATGCTTCCTAGCCAAACTTAAATTTGGTTTTAACACGGCACCATGAGAGCCACCAAACCGTGGCTTTGTAAACTGACAAAAGGAAAAAAATGACATTAACTGGGGCTTTGTACATTTTATATAGTTGAGTATATTAATAATATTAATATAAATATCAGCAAAAGTAAATCCTCATTACTTACTGATGCCAAAGTCAAAATGGGCCTTCTAGGTTCACCACCAGCTAAGGAGACATCCTTTGGTGGTGGTGGTGGTGAACCTGCAGGCGAGGGTCCTGGCTGTACCGTCTCAGGGAGCGAACTGGAAGGCTACAGGTTCACAGACAAGAAAAAAAATTGTAATACTACAGAATTCAACACCAGCACGTCATAATTGTATGAGAGACTTCTGATACCTTCTTTGCATGGAAACCACAGTTACAGCTCTGTGCACCTCCAAACAGTGACATTTGTCCCCTCAACTGCATTATTCAAGACTTTTGTGACAACAAAAGTGAATACTTTACAGATTTCATTCATACTGTTATGCTAAAAGTGCATAAGAACATACTCTGAATACCGATCTCGTACTGATAAGCAGTAACGTACAGCGATAGAGTGGGGCAGGGGGTGTTTTAACACCCACACTTTTCCCTGTCAGAGGATTCAACAGCCACACTTTTTCTTTTTTTGTTGCTTCAAACATGACAACGGCTTTCAGTGTGACCGGCTGATGATTGGCTGTTCTGCCTTAAGTCCCGCCTCTGCTGTGTTAGATTTATCGTTCAGCTCATGCTGAGGAGGCGGGAACTAGCCATAGATATACATATACATAGACGCTTCACTGAGCGCTGAATCGTATGTCGAAGTCAGTGGAGTGAACTTTATAAAGCTCCTTCTACAAAGCGCTATAAGTTCATGCCTCTCATTGACCCATTCACACACGTACGAATATACCTGGGAAACAGACAGGCACAAAAAACACCGTCTGTAACGTTCTCTGATGATTATAAACGTTACATAGCCTACTCCTGATATGTTTAGTAAACAGGTAGGCACCAAACCCACGTATGCATTTTTCTAAAGTTTTTATTAGTTTACAGCTGCCAATGCCAATTTGTTTACAGCTGCCAATGTATGTAACTCTGTTACTGTGATGATATTGAATCTGTGTCTATAATAACCAGATCCTGACATGTAAATGTGATGTCTGTGGGAATAAGAAGCACTGATGTTTACATTACATTTTACATTTAACTTATTTTGATGAATCGTTTTTATATCCAGTGATTTTAACTACTAAAAATGACAATCATGGAGACAATTTTTTTTTTAAAAAAGCCTGCAAATAAAAAATAAAAAAATAAGACACTGCAATTGGCTGTCTGGCTTTTACATAGAGCAGGTCACTGAAGAACATATATACATACTTATATCTATACAGCTGTATGTACAAGGAGACACATTGAAGAACATATGTATATATGTCTATGGCTGTAAACACTCATAAAAACATTAGAAAAACACATATGTGGGTTTGGTGCCTACCTGTTTACTGAACATATAAGGAGTAGTTAATGTTTATAATCATCAGACAACGTTACAGACGTTGTTTTTGGTACCTGTCTGTTTCCCAGATATATTCATACGTGTGTGAATGGGTCAATGAGAGGCAACAAGGATGTGTGAGACACTCCATCTCACTCCTATTGCCTCTCCTCCTGTCCGTATCCCACCTCAGTGCTTCACAGGTAGTGCTCCTGCACATGTATATGCGTCCCCTTCTGACTACTACAGGACTGAATTCTACAAAGTTATGGATGTTATTGACATGCAGCTTGGAGAAAGATTTGAGCAGGAGGGAATGCAAATGTTAAGGCATCTGGAACAAGTTCTCTGAACTGGAAAGACCACATCCATCCCCCACACTTTTGAAAAGCTTGCTACGCCCCTGCTTATGAAGAAGTTATTCTAACTGATACCAAAAACTAATGCACACATTAACTTTAATGTAACCACAAAGTAACTATTATTGCCTTATAATTTATAGGGTTGATATCAGTTATGAGTAGATCGAAATAATGCACAAAATGAGCACATATGCACATATTGCAATAATGGCATTGCAACAACTGCTGAATTACTCATAATTGTATAAGGATGTAGTACCAATATTTTTTTAAATATCAAGTAGCAATAGTAATAGCAGTGGGAATTTGGGTCCTCACCATCAGTAGAATTAAGATTTCCAACTGCTGCAGAACAGAATCTGGCAATGAAATCTTCACAGTTGAACTTCCTTCCCATGAATCTAAGTCTGGAGACAGGAAAGCCCAGAACATTGCAAAGGTGATTAAGATATTGTACTGGAGCAATAGAAGAACCTAGATGTAATAGTACATGTATTATAGCCCATTCTCTTCTGTTTTAAAAGTGTTAATGGTTATGCACTTTAGATGTAGGCTACCATACACACATATTGGAGTATATGACTCCTTGACATGGTGAAGTTGAGTTATTTGTAGGAAATAAATCCATAATATCAAGTAAGTCCATAAGATAGTTTCGTTTTCCTGTTTGGAGAGCAGGAAGATTGAGTGATTGAGGTGTGGAAGCTGTGGGACCAGATGGCCAGCAACATTGTGGACACAGAGGTGAGTACCAGAATAAACAGTACAGTTTTCTGTACCAGTCCCTTAAATTCAAGTTTGTTCATATGTTGAAAAACAATTCTTAATATCAAATACATCGATCCAAAAATAATTTTGTGATTTCAGTTCAATTCAGTTCAATTTTATTTGTGTAAGGCCATATCATAACACAAGTTATCTCAGGGCACTTTCCATAGAGAGCAGGTCTAGGGTTACCTGCCTCGACTGGTTCACTTGAGAGAAAGAGAACACACAGAAACAAACAACAGAACTGATCATACTAATACAGTAGTGATAACAGTCAATAGGCGATATGAGGGGGGTTGCTGTCCCCCTTGTTAGCAAAATTACCAAAAAGCATCCCCTTTGTTAACCTGCCATTACTCTCCATCCCCTAGTAGCAGATAGTGTGTTACAAATCACAAGTGGCCGCGATCAGCTCTGGCGCACAGTGGAGTCGAGCCGTGCACGGCTGCTTTGCATTTTGACTATTTTGACGGAAGCCGCAACAAGCTGCAAAGAGCAGATCACGCCGGCAGGAATGGCAGAGACACAGGAATGGCATAGAGCATCTGGTCAATTTTCAAAATAAAACACCCTGTGCAGACTCCTGATTGTATAAAAATGAAAAATGACTGGATCAACAAAATCTGAGCAAGTCAACAAATTTGGGCAGACAAAAGGCTCAGCTTCTGAAACGCTCCCACTGGGGTTCTCTCAAATGATTTTCACAGACTTGTTCTTTATTCATAGACTCCATTCCTTTTGCTGGTTATATCAGGGGTGCAAATATTTCATGTTTATTTTCAGTAATGTTCAAGTTTTTTCAGAGATTAGTTTTTTCTGACAGTTTAATATCAATAGTAACTTTGCCATTTATGTTCTAAAACTAAAAGTTACTTTTTATAAGTGTTTTTAGTGTGCCTGTTCAGAACATGGTGGTTTATGTTATGTTGGTAATTGTCATTTTTTAGTGAGGTAGCTGTTACATTTCCTGACACCAGCTGTTTTATCCCCGTTGAAGCGCACTCTGCTAGACAAACTATATCATTACACGAATTTTAAATTACCCCAAACATGTTTTTCTCCATTATAGTTTTTAAATATAAGGTTTTCATATTGGTGCATATCGGACAATATTACACCGATACCGATATATCTGCGATAGGCTAATATCGGCCGAAAAATCGGCCTACCAATAAATCAGTCGGGCTCTACTATTTTGCACAATGTTCACTGTATGTCCTTCAAGGAATTTAGATGGTAAAAAATTCCAAGGGGTCATGTAACTTAAAATTACCCTGCTTGTAGTGTATTGGGAGAAACATGAGAAAACCCTGCCTGAATAAACTCAGTCCACTGCATACAATTTAAAGGTGTATTTACTCATGACTTTAATACAGTTTTAAAAAGATTGTAGTAGGGAGAGAAGGAAGATACCTGGATAAAATGAAATTGTAGACTTAGAAATGTCAGTTATGGTTAAAGCGTCCTGCAACATTGTCCTTTGGGAGGTGTACATAGGTGTGTCAGGGTGGTGCTCCCATTGGGCCATCCCCCCTGTTAAAAATTAACAAATCACCTACTGATAACAGTAATAGGACAGTAATCAAATTAATAAACACAACAGAAAAAGTAATTACAGTACTTACAGTGGTAATAATAGTAACAGTAATAAATAACAATGATGATGAGACGAGTAATGATGATTGATCACGGGTCAGTTGAAGACAGCCTTAGATCCAGACTCTGCAGCGCTGGAGGCAGAAACACCTGTAGACAGTGACAGGAGGAGACAGGAGAGAGAAGAGGAAGAACAGCACTACAGAAGAGGGAAAGGCTCAGTTAGTAACAGGCATTGGTAAATGGGGATGAATATGAATAGAGATTGAGAGGGACAGGAAGGGAGAGGGGTTTGGTGCATCATGGGAAATCCCCCCAGCAGTCTAGGCCTATGGCAACATAACTATGGGATTGTTCAAGGCTTAACCTTGCCTAACTACAAGCTTTATCAAAAAGGAAGGTCTTGAGTCTGCTCTTGAACAAGGAGAGAGAGGGGAGAGTATGCCTCCTTTTCTACTCTCTGAGACTCTAGGAACCATGAATGCACTCTGGGAGTGCAGTGCTCTGGTGCGGTAGTAGGGGACTTGAAGATATGAGCTCCTATTGCTCAAAAAGACATCTGTGATGAGTTACGAAAGCATGGAAGGAGACCTCAAGAGTACAGACAAAGATACAGACTACGAGACCATTGAGAAGAAGGACCTTGTGAGTAGCAGTTGAATATGAATGAAAAGCACCACTGTAAACAACTGCAAGGTCGTAACCCTAACCCTAAGGAGATGTAGGGTCACATGACCTGACAGTACGAAAATGTCGGGTTTGATACTGAGATAATAGGTGTGACCAAACATCCTGTTCTTCACATGGTAGAAGTTAGAAGTTACCATGGGGTTACTGTGGTGTGTGTAGTGTGGATGAATAGTGTGGTAGGAACTGGTTTTATTGCTGCATGGTAGCACGAGTACAAATCACCTTTCTTTTTAACTTTCAGGATCAACAACTCCCACAGATAGTAGGGATGTGCGCATCAATCCAGAAATATCGATACTTCCGATCTAGACGTGTGTTTTTTAGAATCGATCTTCCCATCAAAATATCGATCCTGTTGTGTTTGCAGACACAGATAAGAACGGTAATATTGAGACACTACACTGTATGGCCAGTGAGTGGCGCTGTAAGATGGTGATAGTGGATTAAGACTGGATAGAGAAGTACGAAGGAGAGTTCAGAAAGAGATGCTACGAGATGTACATGTACCCTGCTACTAAGAGTTCAGTAAAGTAACTAAACTGTTCGTCTGGCTCCTCTACTTTACTCACCTACACCACAAATTGGCGACAAGGATGAGCGCTTCTGTACCGAGTCCACCGCCCTTCCTTCCTCATGTGGGTGAGCCGCAAATACTGTTCGAGACGTGGCGGAAGATTTTCGACAACTACATGCTCGTCATTCATGCAAGAGGAGACGCATGGCCGGATGCAAGGCAACGTGCAGTGTTACTTCATTGCCTGGGTCCGGAAGGACAACTACTTTTCTACACTTTGCCAGACCAAGGTACGACATATGAGGACGCCATGTCCACCCTCGAGAAACACTTTGTACCAAAAGTTAATGTTGTGGCCTGCAGACACACATTCAGACAACGCACTCAACGAGCGGATGAGACGGCATCACAGTATGTGGCAGCTTTGAGAGCATTAGCTTCATCGTGTAGTTTTGGACAGATGGAAAACAAGATGATCCGTGATCAGCTGATTTCAAATGTTTACCTCGCTGCTGTGAGAGACAAATTACTGCTAGAGGACGACCTCACTCTGGAGAAAGCTCACACAATCGCATGCCAGGTGGAGGCAGCGGTTAAAAACGCCACACTGCTTTCTTCAACTAAAACGGTCCCGACCGCGCCAGTGCAAGCTGTCGGTGCATCCAAGGAGCATTTCCGAGGGCAAAGAGGAGCTCGCGATGCCAAAGCCCCAGCTCCAGACCGTGATAAAAAGGGGAACACAAACCAACAGCAACGTAAGTGCTTCAGATGTGACTCCAACAAGCACTTGGCTAATGATAAAAACTGTCCAGCTGCTTCAGTAAACTGCAATAAATGTGGCAAAAAGGGGCATTTCGCCAAAATATGTAAATCTACTGTAAGTGAAGTAAGAGAAGTTGTAGTCCCTGAGCTAGCTGTACTGTGGATGGATAACGTTAAACTTACTGCAGCAACTTATGATAAAATCACCTGCAATGTCAATGTTGAAGCACCAGAGGGAAATTCTCATGTCCTGGAGTTGATTGTTGATACGGGAGCATCTGTGTCTATTCTGCCAGAGACAATGTACAGACAATGTTTTGCAGATTGCTCACTGACAGAACCTCAAGTCAAACTGGTCACTTATGCTAGACGTGAGGTGCCTGTTATTGGTTGCCTGCCAGCAAAAGCAGCCATAGCAGAGCAAGGCAGCAGGGTCCCAGCCTCCTTCCACATTGTTAAAGCTGGATCACCTCTGCTGGGCCTGGACTTGATTAAAGCGCTCAATGTCAACATTGTTGGAGGCAAGGTGAACTACAGCAAGGAAACTGATTCAAACTTACCTGCTAATGACATCCAAAAATCCACAGTGCAGATGGTTGAGTTAGCTCCACCGCATCAGCTTGGATGTGTCAAAGGGTTCATTCATAAAGTACAAGTTAACAACACAGTGCATCCAGTACGTCAAAAGTTGAGACGCCTACCACTGAGAATACGTAAGGAGGTGTCAGCAGAGCTCAACCGCCTACTTCAAGCTGGCATCATAGAACGTGTGGATGCGTCTGAGTGGGTGAGTCCCCTGGTCGTGGCACGGAAACGTGGGGGAGGGCTGCGACTGTGTGTTGACCTGTGTGAGCCCAATAAGAGTGTCATCATGGACTGTTATCCTCTCCCTCATATGGAGGACATATTTACAGAACTGGCAGGTGCTACACACTACAGCCAAATCGACCTGAGTTCTGCTTACCACCAACTGCCTTTGCACCCTGACAGCCGAAATCTCACGGCATTCATAACACATGATGGTGTCTTCAGATTTACACGAGTCTCTTTTGGCCTGGCTTCAGCACCGTCTGCATTTCAGAAAATGATGCAGACCATCCTGAAGGATTTGCCAGGAGTTCAGAACTACTTGGATGACATCATAATTTATGGTGACTCAAAAGAGATGCATGATCAACATCTACAAGCTGTTCTGCAGCGACTGAGAGATACTGGCCTTCAGATCAACTTCAACAAAAGCTCGTTTGGTCAGACCTGCATTCCATTACTTGGACATGTCATTTCAAAGGAGGGCCGAGCCCAGATCATCTGACTGCCATCGCTGAAGCTCCTGCTCCAAAAGACATGGCAGCACTACGCTCTTTCCTCGGCTTGACTTCCTGGTTCAGCAAGTTTCTTTCGAACTATGCAACACTGGTTGAGCCACTACGACAGCTGCTCAGAACAAATGCTCAGGCTGAACTTCAATGGGACACGGCAGCAGATGAAAGCTTCGCTAAGCTGAAAACTTGAGAGTCCAGCGCTTGCCATCTATAACCCAAAGCTTCCGACCTTCATTACGACAGATGCCTCAGACTACGGGTTAGGAGCTGTCCTGACGCAGCTGCATTCAGACAATGCTGAACACATTGTTGCCTTTGCTTCCCGTACACTTTCAGCTGCCGAGAGGAAGTACTCCACAACAGAAAAAGAGGCCCTAGCCTGTGTATGGGCTGTGGAACGTTGGCGTACATATGTGTGGGGGCACAGATTCACACTTAGAACCGACCATCAAGCTCTTACCACCCTTCTCAACACCAAAGGCATGAACAGAGCTGGCATGAGGATCGCCAGATGGTCAGCGAGACTGATGTGTTTTCAGTACGATGTGCAGTACCGCCCAGGTTCACAGAATGTTATGGCAGACTGTCTTTCACGTGTTCCCCTCGTCAACTCCAACATTGCTGCGGAAGCTGAGCAATCAGAATCAGAATCAGAATCAGAATTCCTTTATTTGTCCCGCAAATGGGGAAATTTCTTTGTCACAACAGCCAAAGGACAGTATCACACTTAAACAGTAATAAAAGTAAAAAATAAACAATATAATAAGACATAAGAAATAGAATTTAACTGGTATATACATAATATCTACAATATGAAATCGGTATTTACAATATGACATAGTATTTATTATTTATAATATGGACAGTGTAAGTTTAAACAGTTGGTATTTTTATTTACAAACAATAAATAATAAATATGGATATTAAAAATTGTCCAATTTGTGCAAACCAGAAAGTGTGTGGATATGTGCAGAGTTTTTTATTGCACAGTGCACAGTGAGGTCTACTGGGAGCAGTGCTGGTTGTAGACTCTGACAGCAGCAGGAAGGAAGGACCTGCGATACCTCTCCTTCACACACTTGGGGTGTATCAGCCTGTCACTGAAGGAGCTGACCAGTGCTGTGATAGTGGCCTGTAGGGGGTGGGACTCCTTCACCAGCAGCGATGATAGCTTGGCCATCATCCTGCTGTCTCCCACCACCTGCACTGGGTCAAGAGGGCATCCCAGGATGGAGCTGGCCTTCTTGATAAGTTTATCAAGTCTCTTCCTATCTGCTGCCGAGATGCTGCTGCTCCAGCAGACTATACCATAGAAAATGGCTGATGCCACCACAGAGTCATAGAAAGAAGTCAGGAGTGCCCCCTGCACTCCAAAGGACCTGAGCTTCCTCAGCAGATGGAGTCTGCTCTGACCTTTCTTGTATATTGCTGCAGTGTGATGAGTCCAGTCCAGTTTGTTGTTCAGGTGAACTCCCAGGTACTTGTAAGACGTCACCATCTCAATGTCCGTTCCCAGGATGTTCACCTGAATGCAGGGTTGTTTGCGCCTGCGGAAATCCACCACCAGCTCTTTGGTCTTCCCGGCGTTGAGCTGGAGGTGGTTCCGCTGGCACCAGTCCACAAAGTCCTGAATAAGTTCTCTGTAGGCTCCGTCATCCCCGTCCCTGATGAGGCTGACGATAGCAGAGTCGTCAGAGAACTTTTGTAGATGGCTGTGGGGTGTTTGGTGGGAGAAATCAGCAGTGTACAGGGTGAACAGGAAAGGGGCCAGGACTGTTCCCTGTGGGGCCCCTGTACTGCAGACAACCGTGTCCGACACGCAGTCCCGAGTCCTCACATACTGTGGCCGGTTGGTGAGGTAATCGAGGATCCAGGACGTGAGGTGTTGGTCCACCCCCGTGAGCTCCAGCTTGTCCCCCAACAGTGCAGGCTGTATGGTGTTGAAAGCACTGGAGAAATCAAAGAACATGATCCTCACAGTGCTTCCAGGCTGCTCCAGGTGGGACAGTGATCTGTCCAGGAGGAAGATGATGGCGTCGTCCACTCCGATGCCAGGCTGGTAGGCAAACTGGAGTGGGTCCATAAAAGGACCCACCAGAGGGCGGAGATGGACAAGGACCAGCCGCTCCAGGGTCTTCATCAGGTGTGAAGTGAGAGCAACTGGTCTGTAGCTGTTGAAGTCCTTTGGGTGAGGGATCTTTGGTACTGGTACCACACAGGAGGTTTTCCACAGCAGTGGCACTTTTCCCAGCTTCAGGCTCATGTTAAAGATGTACTCCACAATCCTGCACAGCTGGTCTGCACAGGACTTGAGGAGCCTGGAGCTGATCCCGTCTGGACCCGTGGACTTCTTCACCTTCATCTTCCTCAGTTGATTCCTCACCTGGATAGTGGAGAGGGACAGATTGGAGCAGGGGGGCTGAGTGTCGGGTGGGGGAGGTGGGTGAATGTCAGGGGGGGCAGTGGAGGGTGTCTGCGACATGAAAGCAGTGGAGAGGGAGGTAGAGGTGAGAATGGGGCAGGAAACAGGGGGGGTGGAAGAGGTGGTGGGGGGCAGCAGAGATGAATGGGCCGGGGGAGGGGTGGGTGTCTGGTCAAACCTATTGAAAAATAGGTTCAGGTCGTTCACCCACGTCTGATCCCCGGCAGCCTGGGAGTCTGGTTTCCTCAGTCCTGAGATGGTTTTAAGGCTTTTCCAGACTCCACTAACGTTACTCTGCTGCAGCTGGACCTCCATCTTCCTCCTGTAGCTGTTCTTCCCCTCTCGGATCTTCTTCCTCAGCTCCTTCTGCACAGCCTTCAGCTCCTCCTTGTTTCCTGACCTAAAGGCCCTCTTTTTCTCCTTAAGGAGAGCCTTAATGTCAGGATTAATCCAGGGTTTGCTGTTTGAAAAACACCGTACAGTCCTGGTGGGTACAGTGTTTTCAACACAGAAGTTGATGTAGTCCGTTATGCATCCTGTTAAGCTGTCGATGTCCTCCCCATGAGCAACACACAGTTCTTCCCACACAGTCGAGTCAAAGCAGTCCCTCAGAGCCTCTTCAGACTCCTCAGACCATGCTTTAACTGTGCGGGTTTCCACTGGTTGCCTGTTT
Source organism: Pagrus pagrus (assembly GCF_965226575.1). Taxonomy (NCBI): domain Eukaryota; kingdom Metazoa; phylum Chordata; class Actinopteri; order Spariformes; family Sparidae; genus Pagrus; species Pagrus pagrus. The sequence goes on from NW_028175435.1 coordinate 318,248, forward strand.
ACAAGGGGCTTGTACACAGGCAGGAGATGAACCAGGTTGTGGTCAGATCTTCCCAGGGGAGGGAGGGGGGATGAGTTGTATGCCTCCTTGCTGTTGGCATAGAATAAGTCCAGTGTTTTATTGTCTCTGGTGTGGCAGGTGACATACTGAGTGAATGTGGGCAGGGTGGAGGACAGAGAGGCATGATTGAAATCCCCAGAGATGAGGAAGAGGGCCTGTGGGTGCTGTGTCTGCAGTGAGCTTGTGACTGAGTGGAGAGCGTCACAAGCTGCATCAGCGTTAGCAGAGGGGGGGATATACACTGCGATCATGATCACCTGTGTAAACTCCCTCGGGAGGTAGTACGGCCTCATGCTAACCGCTAAAAGTTCAATGTCCTTACTGCAGACCTGCTCTTTAACAGTGATGTGCCCAGAGTTACACCATCTGTCATTAACAAACACAGCCAGCCCTCCTCCTTTCCTCTTACCGCTCTCTGCCGTCCTGTCCGCCCGCCAAATTTGAAAACCGTCCAGATTAGCGTCCGTGTCCGGGGTCTGCGCCGTTAGCCACGTCTCAGTAAACACCATGATGCTGCTCTCACGGTAGTCCCTCTGATGCCGGGTCAGCGCCGTTAGCTCGTCCATCTTGTTGGGGAGAGATCTTACATTCCCCATGATGATGGACGGGAGGATGGGTCGGTAGCGTCTCCTCCTGCTACGGCGAGCAGCTCCAGCACGGCACCCGCGTCTCCTCCTCTTCAACTCCCGCGGGACATCGGGCCGCTCGAGCGGCGGCACCGCAGCGCTACTGAGGGCCAACAGCTGATCCCTACTGTAAACAATAGGGCCGCGTACAGGCTCCCCGGGCACGGCGGAAAACAGCGAAAAAAGCAGAATTAAGACCAGAGCGATAAAAACAACTCTGGTCTCCATACTGCCCGGAGAAAGAGCTCCAAAGTCAAGTAAATAAAAAAAGTTAAAAAGTACTAAAAGTTATAAAAAAAGAAGAAAAAGCTCAAAGGTGAGCGAGAGCTGCTGTAACAGGCTGCCACTCACGCGGCGCCCCCTCCTACCCTCCTACCCTAGCAAGAGTTATTCGCGGAGATTGCTGAGATTTCTCCTCTCCTGTCAGCCCTGCCACTTGCAGATTTCAAAGCTGAATGTGAGGACTGCCCTGAACTTACAAAGCTGAGACAGGTCATTCAGTCAGGATGGCCTAAGACGAAAAAGTCTCTTCCAAGTGATGTGCAGCTGTACTTCCTAATGCGATATGAACTTGCTGTTGAGGCACCACTGATCTTCCGTGGAACTCGCCTGGTAGTGCCTAAGTCTCTTCGACAGAGGATAGTACAACTGGCACACGAAGGGCACCAGGGCGTGGTCCGCACGAAACAACGCCTCAGAGACCTTTACTGGTGGCCACACATGGACGACCTAGTTCACACAGTTCTGTCATCCTGTACGATCTGTCAGTCATGTGACAAAACAGCCAAAACTCCTCCTGCCCCAATGCAGCCTGTTGAATTTCCAGGGGGCCCTTTTCAGCATGTGGCTGTGGACATTGTCGGCCCGTTTGAACGTGGGACTTATGACTGCAGATTTGCCATTACTCTCATTGACTATTTCAGTAAATGGCCGGAAGTTGCCTTTACTTCATCTGCAACTACAGACACAATCATAACATTCCTGTCTTCCATCTTTGCACGTGAGGGAAATCCCTGTGCCATTACAACTGATAATGGCCCACAGTTTACGTCCTCTGCCTTTGCTGAGTTTCTCACAGAGAGGGGCATCAAACACATCAGAACAAGTGTTTACCATCCTCAAGCTAACGGAGGTGTCGAGCGCTTTAACAGAGTGCTCAAGGACTGTATTCAGAAGCTCAAGCAGCCCAACGCCCATGGAAAGCAGCAGTCACTGAAATGCTACACAGCTACAGAGCAACAGCTCATGCGACAACTGGTGAATCCCCTTTCCAGCTTCTGAGAGGACGACCGATGTGGACAAAATTAAATGTTCTGCTAAACCCTGAACACAGAGAAAAATATGGTCACATTGCAGCCAGAGTTGCCCTACAGCAGGAAAAGAGCAAACGCTACACGGACATGAAACGAGGTGCGAAACCTCCCAAGGTCACAGTCGGTGATAACGTCCGGGTACGCAAGCCTTTTCATGTTGGAAAAGGAGAGAGACAGTACACTGATCCCATGTCTGTGGAGCAACAGACAGGACTGAGCACCTTCATCCTGAGCAACGGGAAAAGGTGGAATGCAGCACGCCTTTCTCTCTGCCCAAAGAGCAAAGAGGAGGAACAGAGAGCTGGTACAGTACAGACCACCAGTCCAGCTGAGACCATAACAAGACAAACTGCTCAGAGAGAGAGACAGAAACCAGCCTGGACCAAAGACTATGTGTTGAAATAGCTCCAAGCCTAAAGCAAAACAAATGTGAAGTTGATTAAGTGACAGTAATGTGAATTTCAGTTGCTACATTTTGAATTGATATAGGTCACATTTTCAGTTATTCTTATGAAGTAAGGTCAAGTGAAATGCCTGAAGAATTTATTTTGGTCTACTTTATATGTATACAGCATTTGTTTATGTTTGGAAATACCTGACGTACGGTACAGTCACTTTTCTAAGTATGGTATATAGAAAGATATGATTTCAGGTTACAATAACACTGTTACAGTTGTAATATTACATTAACAGACTGAATAGAACAAGCTGGGAAATGTTGAACATTAAGTTACGTGGTAATGTTACCTTACAGAAGAAGAAAATGTTTACTACTGCTGCTAAAAGTTGTTCATATGGAGAAGTAGTATTTCTATGAGTAACAGGGGAGTTGTTGTGTTTACAGACACAGATAAGAACGGTAATATTGAGACACTACACTGTATGGCCAGTGAGTGGCGCTGTAAGATGGTGATAGTGGATTAAGACTGGATAGAGAAGCACGAAGGAGAGTTCAGAAAGCGATGCTACGAGATATACATGTACCCTGCTACTAAGAGTTCAGTAAAGTAACTAAACTGTTCGTCTGGCTCCTCTACTTTACTCACCTACACCACAGATCCCAAGTCCGCTTTTACAAGATAATACTTAATAATACTTAATACTTTTGTGACACCGAATCTGTAATCAATTCTAAAAAAGTAAAAAGTGAAATCTGTAGTCAGTATTTGTGTAGGATATAGGAACTGCTTTTCCTCCGCTCTCTCCTCATGCTTGGCGCCCGCGCACTGATACGCGCGCACACGCCAGCAGCCCTGTCAGTCACATCATCACAGGGGAGAATAAGTGAAGCTCTGCAGTATGGCAGACAGAAAAAGAAACATAGTTTCGCGTTATTTCACTCCAGTGAAAGCAAATGAAGCAACTTGTGACATGTGTCGAAAGTCTGTGAGGTATTGTGGCAACCTAAATCTAAACAAACACTTGAAGATGAACCACATAGAAGAGCATGACGAGTTACAGCGGAGGCGATTAGAGGAGCGTGAGAGAGAGGGAGCGCAGGGAAATGACCCCACACCTGCCGCCCGAATGAGACAGACCTCTATGATGGAAAGCCCTTCAGAGAGGCAGGCAATATCCAGGTATATAGTGAAAATACGTCACAGTGCCCATCACAGGCTTATAGACGTAGATTAGATAATTTACATAAAATACCAGAATGTATTTTGTCAATTTTGCATTAAAACATAATCTTTATTTTTTTTATTATTATTTTAGTGTTTAGTTAGAAAAACAACGTTGACTTCCAGAACAATATGTAGTAAATTTAACTCGTATTCCTGCCATCATCTTAACACAATTCAGTGTCACTTTTATCAAAAGTTGGATAATGCATTGTATAATTAAACTTGTACTACTTAAATGGCACATTCAAGTGAACCTGTAGCTATTAAGTCTATTGTTGGTTGTGTTTGAGTTATACTTCCCATAAAAAGACTTCCTTATACATCAAAAATATTTTAATTTTTTATAGATGACTCCCAAAGAGCTGCAGAGATTACAAGAAGTCTGGGAGAAACGATCGTAAAGGACCTACAGCCAATATCAATAGTAGAAGACAGAGGTTTTAAGGCATTTGTTAAGACTCTTGATCCCCGCTACAAAATCCCAAGCCGCAAACATATGATGGAATGCACAATTACAGACTTGTACAACGACTGTAAAGAGAAAGTAAAGGCAGCTCTACAACGTGCACACAGTGTGGTTCTCACAACAGATATGTGGACTTCGTGGTCCACAGAAGCATATTTGACTGTGTCCTGTCATTTCATTGACAACTGGCAAATGCAAGAATTTGTTTTGGAAACTCGTTGTTTCCTTGGTCAGCACACAGCAGACAACATCAGTCTAGAGCTGAAAAGAATCACAGATGAATGGGCCATAACTCAGAAGGTGATAGCAGTTGTCACAGACAACGGTGCTAATATGGTTTCTGCAGTTCACAAGGCTGGGTGGAAGCACTACCCTTGCATCGCTCACACCTTAAACCTTGTCATAAAAGATGCAATAAAAGCGGTCCCTGAAGTTGCTCAGCTCTTGACAAAATGCAGCAGCATAGTCTCCTTTTTCCACCATAGCACAAAGGCTACAGAGAAGCTGAAGCAGATCCAAAAACAACTGAAGGTTGCAGAGCATAAACTGATCCAATCAGTGGAAACTAGGTGGAATTCAGTTTTCTACATGTTAGAGAGGCTCCATGAACAGAGGGAAACCGTGATCACAGCCCTTTGTCTACTTGGGAAGAACTCTTTTTGCTTAAATGATGAAGAGCTCTCCATGATCCACCTAATTGTTGAGGCCTTGAGACCCTTTGAGGAGGTGACAAGAGAGGTTTCAGCAGAAAAATATGTCTGTGTGTCAAAAGTAATCCCCCTTGTATCACTTCTTCACAGAGCAAATGCAGCCACTGAGCGTCAAGGTCTCTTTCAGCAGAGCTGGCACTGCAATCTCAACGCAGATTCCATGGGATTGAAACCTACCACAGTCTTGCTGCCAGCACTTTCTTGGATGTCAGGTTTTTAAACCTTGCATTCCGTGACAAAGACAATGTAGAAAACATGAAAAAGCGACTCCTCACTGAAATGCAGGAAACTTATCAGCTAACCTCAGAGTCGTCTTCTGCAGCCCCACCAGCAGCTGCCTCAGCACCTGGGCCGAGCTCTGCCTCACCAGGGAGTGCTGCACCTTCTTCCAGCTCTGCCCCAGTGAAAAAAGGGATATGGGCCGATTTTGACACCGCACAACGGGTACTGATGCACTTATTGAAATACGTCGCTACGCGGAGGAAAAGCCAGTTCCAAGGGACCAGGACCCATTACTTTGGTGGCAAAGCCACGAGCAAGCCTTCCCGTCCCTAAGCAGACTTGCAACCAAGTACCTCAGAATCACTGCTTCATCTGTACCCTCAGAGAGGATATTTTCCAAGGCAGGAGAGTTAGTGAGCCAGAGAAGAAACAGACTGAAGAGGGATCATGTCAACATGCTGTTGTTTCTTAACAAAAACATGTAAATAGGAAATGGTAGAGAATGTAAAATGTGACCTTTGTTGTCAAAGTTCAAGTTCAAGTTCTGTCAAGTTCTAACCTGAAGACCATTCCGTCTGGTCCAAAAAGAATTATATTGAAGTCAAAGTAACTGTTCTTATTTTCATTTTTTTTTTTTTTTGAGAGAGAGATTTTTTTAAAAATGTGATTTGCTCAGATTTTCAGTTGACCTGTTGATTTTCAGTTGACATGTGGATTTGCACAGATTGTCTTTAATTGCTCTGATTAAAGAGAAAACAAAATCTGATTTTTGGCAGCTTGTTTAATTCTTATACATATGTATAAAATACATTTTTCATAATCACATTCACAAGTGTTCATTGTAAAAGTCATAATTTACATATACACAAGTGGACGTCTAAGTATCAATATCAATATCGGGATACTAGCCTTGGTATTACTTGGTATCAGATCGAAAGGAAAAACAGTGGTATCGCACATCCCTAACAGATAGTTACTTCCCCTTTCTTTCTTCTTCCTTCACTATCTCACAGTGCCCCCTTGTGGCAGAACGTGAACTCAGGAATCTAAGTGAACACAACAGTGTGTTGCTCTAATAAACATGTATCATGTATGAGAATATGGAAGGAGGGCTCAAGACTATGGACAAAGAGATATGCAGCAAGAGGACTTTGTGAGTAATACTCTGATATATATGTAAAACACATTGAGTGCATGTCTCTGTCTATTGATTTGTCTGATGCTGTGACGGAAACAGTAAACAACTGTAATCTCCTCAGTCCTCTGGTCCTTTCAGGACCAAAACCAGTGATTGGATATACAGTTCAGTTAATGTGGTGAACTGAAGTTTTTCAATATACTGATGATGAAAACGTGGAACTTTGGCATTTATAATGAAATTAAGAACTCAAATTCCATCTCTGTGTCCTCTGAGTTAAATAATGTATTGAATATTCTTCAGTCGCTGTTGCTGTTTTCCCCATTAAAATGGAAGTCAGCTGGATCCCTGAAACATGGTACACGAGCTGGTGATGAAACTAAAGTGAGTGGTATAAAAATGGGCTTGATGTGTACATAAATTACAGGTATACATCAACTTGCACACAAGTCTAACTTAAACTCATGTAGAGGTCATGCGCCATGTGTTGTCTGATCAGGGTCTGGATTACTAGGCGTGTTTATTCTGAAAAATGTGTTGATGAAGGTTTGACCCCTTTTGACATTTGAACAGGAGAAAATTACCCATTTCTCTATGGAGAGAATTGTGTTCCTTCATTATCTAATCAAATAGAATAGATTTGAAACGAAAAACTTTGATTTGATTTGATTTGATTTGAGAGCAAAAGAGAATAAGTAGTAAAAAATATGAGAGAGCATATTTCTTCAACTTCAAACCTTTGCTTGCTAATCAGTCCTCTTTGCTTGCGGGTTATAAAGTTTTGTTTGCAAATCAGTCCTCTTTGCTTGCAAGTTCTAAAGTTTTGCTTGCGAATTTAACTGCACTTGATGGGCGGGGCCTACGCTGGTGGATGAGAGAAGAGTTTCTATTGATTGGTTTGACCTGGCTCCTGCGCCAGCTACGCCTTCCGCATTACACCTACTTCTCCCTTGTGCTGTGCTGCTTGGAGGTAAGTTGATAGCCTGTTGCTCTTGAAACGTTTCCCATAAGTAATGAATTGTGCTATATGTCATTGGCATATGTACAGGCTACAGCCTGTCGTACATTCACAACAACAACAACAACAACAATTTAACAAATTCACACCCATATTTCTAACCAGCCAGCATTACTGGTCTATACAGGAGTAGCTGTGTCAGACGGTCAGACTTAAATGACACTGAATGATGCTTTTGACCTCCGAGATGTAGAATGTGTAGGCTATAGAAGAGAAACGCAAATATCAGCACCACTGATCTGTATAATCAGACCAAAGGGCATTGTTAAATTATTCACCATGTGTGTTTGTTGACATTAGAACAGCTGTAGTGAGAACCGGATCCAGGAGGAGTAGCGGCAGCCCACTACACAGTGGAAACTGGCACCGCGTTCAGCTGTAGTTTAGTAATCCACAGTAGTATTGTTGTGTGGGAACCGTGACGTTTTGGCACCGCGAGTACCATGCAACACTAAATGTTTAAATCACAGCCCTACGTTGTATATGCCTCCCTGTAATTCACTCACTCATTAGGCTACTCTGCTCAGGCCATAACTAGCAGAGACAACCATGTTGCTGCCAATCAGTGTGCTTGCAGCAGCAGGGCATTATAATTCATAACTTGTGTTGTTGTTGTTGTTGTTGTTGTTGTGACTGTACGGCAGGCTGTAGCCAACGATATATAGCGCAATTCATTACTTATGGGAAACGTTTCAAAAGCAACGGGCTATCAACTTACCTCCAAGTAGAGCTTAGATCAGGCCCAAAAAATCAAACCCGATCCTACCCGAGCCTGTGTACGTTGTGTCCAAGCCCGGCCTGGCACGGCCCGGCCCGTCACATTAACTGTAATTATGAGCCCGATTTAAACTCGCCAATTTTGTTTAATACGTGGTGTAACAGTCAGAGTTATTCAATGTAGCGCCACTAGGTGGCGCCTCCTTTTGTTTAGTGGGTAATGTAACCTGTACGATGAAGAAGAGCAGGTGTACTTCCGCTCCCCTAGAGAAAGGATACTGCCGACAGAGCAAAGACTCCCCATTTTATTTTGTTAAGTGTTGGTGCAAGAACCTCTGCCTGGATTATTTGCATGTATGCCTGTAAAATCTAGTGCCGTAGAGACCTGGCATGGTATGGTCAGTATTATGAATAAAAGTGCCATGCAGAAACCCCCACATGTTGCCTGCTGTCTCTTGAGTAAACGGAGGCACCCGCACTAAAGTGGACCATCACCTTCCCCTTCACCAGCCCACATTACAGTGGGCTGTTATAACTGATGTTCTCAACTACAACTCCGAGTTGTTTGAACTACAGAAATCTGTTTACAATTATCTTAATGAATAATGCAACAAGGACGAAGCATGTACACTGCGTTGTTTGTTCATTCAGAACGTAATGGATCACAAATGAATAAAGTAATGATTTAAAAAAAACAAAACATACACAAATGCCTGATCAAGGGCCCGGCCCGGCCTGGCCTGAGGATAGTCTGGGCTCGGGCTTGGCCAGAGAATCTAAACTCTACCTCCAAGCAGCACAGCACAAGGGAGAAGTAGGTGTAATGCGAAAAGCGTAGCTGGCGCTGGAGCCAGGTCAAACCAACCAATAGAAATTCTTCTCTTATCCACCAGCGTAGGCCTCGCCCATCAAATCAAATCAAATCAAATCAAATTTTATTTGTATAGCCCAAATTCACAAATCACAGTTTGCCTCAGAGGGCTTTACAATCTGTACAGAGACGACACCCTCTGTCCTTCGACCCTCGATTCGAGTGAGGAAAAACTTGCCCCAAAAAAGGCCCTTTTAACAGGGAAAAAAATGCGGAAGAAACCTGAGGGAGAGCCACAGAGGAGGGATCCCTCTCCCAGGACGGACAGACGTGCAATAGATGTCGCATGTACAGAGCAGATCAACGAGATCACAATATATTCAATTATAAGCGATGGTTGACAGGAGTGAAAGTACATAAAGATGTATTACAGCAATAATAATGAAATGCACATGGAAATGTGATTACTAGTGATAACAGTAGTAGTGATTAATGGTAAGGATAGTGTGTAGTAATGCATTACAATAATAGTAGTGGAACGTATGTAACAGATGTGATTAATATTAGAGACAGTAGTGGTGGGTGTCAGGCAGGGTCATGGCACTAGGCGCATCCACGATCCGGCAGGGTCATAGCAGTAGGCGCATCCACGATCAGGCAGGGCCATGGCAGTGGGCGCATCCACGGTCAGGCAGGGCCATAGCAGTGGGCGCATCAAGTGCAGTTGATTTGCAAGCAAAACTTTAGAACTTGCAAGCAAAGAGGACTGATTTGCAAACAAAACTTTATAACTCGCAAGCAAAGTGGACTGATTAGCAAGCAAAGGTTTTTGACTTTAAAGCAAAGAGGACTGATTTATAAGCAAAATGGTCCGGGTATGAAAGTATAATCCGTTTTTCTGTCAAAACCAAAAAACCAATAAACTGAAACAGCGCCCCTTTTTCCTTCTTTCGTTTTGAATCAAAAACGAAAAAACCAAAACCAAATAACGGCCGAAATTTGGTTTTTGCAAATTCATTTTTTCGTTTTTCGTTTCTTTTTTTCATGAATATGATGGCGAATATGACGGCAGACAGACCGGAAGCGGAAGTGAAGTGTAAAACTGTCAAAGTAATAGTTTAGCGTGCTGGCGCTAACTTCTTAGCATATTATAGACTACCATCCTCTTTCTACACCATATGGTTCACATTTATTTTACTTCTATGAAACTATAACAGCTGGTTGTTTGGAAGAACGTGTTAGGCCTATAATTATAATTTTATGCAGTTTATTCGACAATGCTGTAAACCAACAACCACGCCCCTTCCGGGAGGCTATCGTGGAACTGATCACTGTGTCGCGGCAGCAAGGGTAAAGACAAAAGGAAGAAAACAGATAGCTGTTGCTATCGTTTATTTTGTTTAAATGGGCGAAGGTTGATCTGCAATGCTCAGCTGTCAGAAATTAAAAGCTTGCCTCATTGTCATATTTAGCTGTGATCACTTTTTTGTAGGCTATTCCTCACAGCTCTCCATTAAATCAACCTGCTCCTCCCGACTGAAATGAAGTGATCACAGGCGCAGCTCATCACCGCCGTGACACCAGTTGGGTCTGTCAGGGGATTTAGTTTTTGTTGAGCCGCATCATGAACACAGAGCCTGGCTGTGTTGGCCATTATCCGCCGTGGTAGCCCTGAGGTCTACTATTCATGTAAAAACTGCGCCACCCTGTGGCTAAACAACTGCACTTAAGTTCTCATTTTCAAAATCATTCAAGACAGTCTGGCTGCAGACCTGCACTGTCAGGACACCTAGTCTTGACTGTGGGTGACTTGATAGATGTTCTTAATTTAGGCAGGGAACGTAAAGCCTAGCTAATAGTAAAGTTTTTCCACAAAGTGCATTCACACACTCGGCTAAAATTATAATTATAGGCCTAACACGTTCTTCCAAACAACCAGCTGTTATAGTTTCACAGAAGTAAAATAAATGTGAACCATATGGTGTAGAAAGAGGACGGTAGTCTATAATATGCTAAGAAGTTAGCGCCAGCACGCTAAACTATTATTTTGACGGTTTTACACTTCACTTCCGCTTCCGGTCTGTCCTCCGTCATATTTGCCGTCATATTCATAAAAATAAAGAAACGAAAAACGAAAAAAATGAATTTGCAAAAACCAAATTTCGGCCGTTATTTGGTTTTGGTTTTTTGGTTTTCTCGTTTTTTGATGCTGACAGCAAAAACCGTTTTACCGTTTTTGATTCAAAACGAAAAAAGGAAAAAGTGGCGCTGTTTCCGTTTATTCGTTTTTTTGGTTTTGACAGAAAAACGGATTATACTTTCATACCCAGACCCAAAATGGTTGTATGTTTTTACTTACAAACATTAGTTTTGATTGAAGTTGAAGAAATTTGCTCTCTAACATTTGTCTTTAAATTGCAACCTGTTCTGTTTCGATCTAAAAAATAATAATAAATTGATTGCCACTTTCTCTCACATCTCTTTTTTGGTCTCAATTCTATTCTATTTGATTGAATAAAAAAAGGAACAAAATTCTCTCCATATTTCTCGGTATGAGCACACTCTGTATGAGAACTTTAACACAAAATTGTACAAATTCCATGATGTATCTTTTAAAGCAGAAACCCATTATTACATTTGTACTTGAACCCAATTCCTGTCCTCTCCATGTGTCCCTCTAGTTAGAAAAGTGCTATCCCCATTAAAAGAGAAGTTGACTGGATTCTCAAGATGTGGTTACAGTTATAAGTTAACTTGCACACAAGTCTAGGGTAAAATCATGCAGAGCTCACGTATCTAGGTTGTCTTATCAGGGTCTGGATTACCAGGCAAAGGTTATCTGATTATTCTGAAAAATGTGTTGATGAAGGTTTGACCCCTTTTTACATTTGAACAGGAAAAAATTACTTATTTTATCAGTATGAACACTTTTAATACAAAATTGTGCAATTTCTGTGATGTATCTTTTTAAGCAGAAGCCCATGAGGGAGGGTGTGTCAGAAATTGATCCTTGCAGCCTTGATGAGGAGGGCAGTAAGACGGATGAGGTGAGAGTACCATCAGTGTCATTCAGTGTAGTGTAGTGGTTCTGAATCCAGGTCTTCAAGGCCACAGAACATTTTATTTTTTCATCTTGTATTTTTAACAGTCAGTGATTATGTCAGGGGTCTTGTCTTAGCCAGGACTTGGTTGCTTGATGTTGACTGGCTAAAGACAGTTGATGTAATGAAACAAGTGTCAGAGTATGGTGAAGTGGAAAACCTTCAGTGCTGTTGATGTAGAGGACGAAAGATTTAGGGCGAATCCTGGAGCGTTTACCCTATTGGTGCAGTTCGTTTGGGAAGGTGTGAACACATCAATCGCACTCGGGTGCGGACCAAAACAACTGGACCGAGACCTTGTTGAAGAGGTGGTCTCGGTCCGATTTCAAACAAACTCTGGTACGATTCGTTTGTGGTGAGAACATGATCCAACCTCGATCCGACCCAACTGCAGGAAGCATTAAGCATGTTTTCGACTAAACCACCTCCCATAGCCTGCTATGCTGTGCATTATGGGTAGAATAGCCTTTACAACATGCAGCATGAACAATGATGTACTCCAACAGAAAGTCTCCTCTGTCAAATGGAGCAGATGTGAAGATGCCAAGACCTATTTGAGACACAAAAAACAAAGTAGTGACATATAGTAAAATCATAATTTAAAGTTTAATCATGACTAAAAAGTCAGAAGATTCAACTTACCTTTGAAGGCATTGATGTATTTGATGTCAAGTCCCACTTTGTCCTTTCCAGTAGTCACATAAAATTTTGCATCTTCCTTTGGATTTATGCGTCTTCACCTTTGCCTGTTTCACTGGCAGGTGTCATTAGACTGATGATGATAGATAATCATGATCAGAAAAATAAAACAGCTTGTACACTACTGATAACATCGTTACTGAATCCAGACTTACTTTTACACTGCTTAAAAAATTAATTTACTACATGTGCACATATTTATATAGCACAAAACAAGCTTACAAAGTCCTTCACATAAGAAGAAAAAACATCAGATAAATAAACACAGATAACAAAACCAACTCCCGGGAACCTCTAGTAGGCCTCATGGACTATGATCACCATCTAAAAGTCCTACAGACAGGGCTAGGAGAGCAAAATGTTTGAACTGACATTCGCCAGCAACATAGCAGCTTAGCCAGACACACATTTCATATAAACTATAAAAATAAAGGGGGAAAAAAACAGGAGAAAAGTTATCAGTCAACTGTGCTGTTACTTTAATGGGGGATGCACATGTGAGATTCACAACGGTGTCAAGTCAATTGATGTGGCTGCAGAACCACTTCTAATAAGCATGAAAGAGGAAGATATCACATCAATACACAAGATGAGCAAGACGGGTGAGGTAATTCAGACATTAAACTCATTTGGTCAAATGCTCTAGTTGGATGAGCTGATGACATGTCATGGCACTGTAAAAAAAGATGGTGGTGTGAAACTGGAATAATGCACCCTAAAGTAAAATGTCATTGGCCATTTTAAACCTCACTTTGGGGCAAAGTCTAAGTCGATCTGAACTATCGCGAGTCTTGTTCATCTTGTCCGGCGCGGCTTCCGTTGTGCAATCGGCTGTGAGGGAGACTCGCGTTAACGCGGAGTGTGCCTCCAGTGGACGAGCAGTATGGAGGAATATTACAAAGTGTTTGTGTAGTTTTATGGACCTTTTCCTCTCGGGCACAATTGACGCTCATTATTAGGGCTGAGTACCGAACTTCGGGTCTTTAATGGCACCGACCGAAATGCTTCTGTAGTACCGAGTATCAAAATATGCCTTGTCTTTTGATGCCAAGTTTCGGTTCCCAGAGGTTAATCACGGGATCAAGATCTGATAATGCTGCCGATGATTGGCTGTAACGTTACGGCATGCCGGAAGTGTTTGACTGCAAGACAAGCGGACCGACCATCCTCCTCTCAGCACTTAAGTCCGCCTGTGCAGGGCTCTATACTGCGAGTATTTCACTCGCATTTGCCCCTTGAAAAATGTATGTGCGAACCGGGAAAATGATTTTGGAGTACAGTGTGCGAGCAAAGGTCACAAGTTACCATCACAACCACAAGTTACCAGCCCTTTTCACACAGACGCCGCATTATCGCCGTAGCGGCGGTTCGCCAATTCTCCACCATTGGTTGTTCACACAGAGCCGAGCAGCTCCAGCGTAAAAGACGAACCAGAGCATAATTCACACAGAAAGTCGGCGCCTGTGAGGGTTGACATACAGTTGGTGAGTTTAAGTTTTTTGACAGCGACAGATGCTGTTTTTCGGCCAGAAATGTGACGAAGAGTCGGTCGGACAGACAGGAGGCCAGAGGCTTTTCCTCATATAAGTTGCCGAAGACACGACCAGTTACTACCTTACAGTTGTATGGTCATGTGATGTTGCTTTGTGGGACATTTCTCTATATTTTGTTGAGTGATGGACCTGTTCAGTTATCAGACAGTGAACACAAAAATCATTGTTTTGCAAAAAAAAAAAGTTTTGTGTTGCCTGCAATGAAAAAAATTATATCAAATACTGTAAGTCTGTTGAAAAACAGCTGAAAAATAAAACTCAAGATTTGTACTGTAATGTGTTATGTAATAGTATTTGTGTTAGAACTAATATTATAAAATTGGTATCGAAAAAAGTATCGTTCAGGAACCGGTATAGAAATGAAGGTATCGGTATTGGTGCCGGGATCGAACATTTTTGATTGATACTCAGCCCTACTCGTTATATGGATTATTCCTGCCGGAGAGTACCCCCCTCGGGTCTCCAGCTGCACTTTGAGGAAAAAGAAACTACACCGGACTTCTCATCAGCATGAGGGTGAGTCGATAATGACTGAATTTTGTTTTAGAGTGAACTATTCCTTTAAAGCTATCTACAACCAGTGGGATTGAGACCTGTTGCCCAGGAGCTCAGCACGTCCCTGATCCGGAAGCAAAACTGACTGTGGACTCTTTTAATGGACTCTTAAAAGTATCTTTTAATTCATATTATTGACCTTGTAATAAAATAATATATTTGTAGAAGAACATTCCCCTCTGGTCTCTGCTGTTTGGGATGGTTGCTCCCCTAACAGAAATAATTGTGGTCTTGCACCCTGTCCCAGTCACTCCACTCGGTGACAGATACACTAATAATAAATAATTTAATTTATTTTATTTTTTTTTATTAATCACTGGCGATCAATAAAGCACTCGCTTTATGTGACGGGGCACCACCTCCATGGTTTGTCTGTTTGAATAATCCGGGGGGAATTAATCAAATCCGACTGGACAAGGTTAACTTGTAACAATTCTAATCAATTTCAGATCAATTTATTCAATCTCATAGCTGAAGTAGTGATTTCTACAGTATCCATCGGTTCTCCACATTAAAAACAAACCTGCACAGACAACGACATACGGCTAAATATGTTTAACTAGATAAATCAGGGTGAATAAATGAAATGGTAATTTAAACAACAAAAGATAACAGTAAATTTGGAGTCTGTAATGATAAAGGTAATGGGATTATATGAACATGTGCGGATGGTAAGATCGCGGGTCGGGTGAAGCCTTCAAATATTACAAGAATAATTTTAGTACTAACAAAACCCTAACCGAATTTCTCTTAAGATAAACAGATATGAATCAGAAGCCAAAAGACACCAACTCGTGTTTCATGTGTGAATCAAGCTGTTATGAGCGATGGAGAACCTACTTTCTTAGCAGAGTTGTGGAGTCAGCAGCGGCAGGTTTCTCTCCAGTGATTTGCGACTCTAGCTGGCAGTCCCGGTCCAATGGCCGAGTGTCGCAGCTCGTCCGGTATCCGCCGGTTGGCGACCTCGGTCCGATGTCGTAGGAAGAGTGCAGCTCGTCCATTACCGAGCCGGTGACAATTTTGGCTCAATGCCCAGCGGGATGGTACTGCTAGTGAGCGTTGGGTTCAGAGCCGGTATGGCTTGTCAAAGAGTTTCTTTCGCTGGAAACCGCTTGCACGGTTTAGGACAGCAAGTTGCTGTAGTGTCGTGATGATGATTTTAATAAAGATGTACTTCTTTGTTCCTTCGAGTGGCTCTCAGGCTGTGACTTTGTAAACTAAATTTAACTTCTTGAATAAAATAACTGAGGATGATACATTCCGTTATTACTCAATACAAGATAATTTAAATTAAGTTCACTTCCTCTAAATCAGGTTACAATACTTAACTGTATAAAACAAATTAAAACAGAACTTCGTTCTGCTAGAAACTTAATAAAAAGAAGTTAATGTGGTGAAAAATATAGTGAGGGAAGAGGGTTTTTAAGAGTAAGAGATTTCAAGAGAGAGCGTTAAGAGTAAGAGTAGAGAGAAGTGATGTCTCTGTTTTGTTGTCTCCAAATGGCAGGCGTGCCTGGGGGCAGGGCTGCCGGCTTTTTGTCTCCAAGTAGATAGTAGAAAGTGTGAAAATTCACAGGAACTTACTAAAACTAAACTATAGTTTTAAATGTTTCAAAACCATGCTTCACCTTCCACAGAATGTCACCATGGCCTAATATGTGGACTTTGTCTTACACAAAATCATGTCATTATTAAAACCACTTTAACATTCAAAAAGGAATTAAAACTGGATCAAAACATCTAAACACACTTGATTATACAGAAGAACTAACCACTCATATATTTCTTACTTATTAAACAGGGCATATCAATTCACTGGTAATAATCCAAAAATGTATTAACAAGATGATTAAAAAGTTCTTCCCATTCATACCAGGACTCATCCTTAGAGGGTACTGTGGTTCCACGGAACACAGGACATTTTACACGTTGAATTTGATCTCAGTCAATCTTAATCGTAGGGAAATGTAAGAAAATCAGATTAAATAACTTTTCTGTTTAATAATTTTTTTTTAAATTAGGAAGATGAGGTTCTGGCTTAATAGCTATTTAGAATCTTGTTGAAATCTGGAGAAGTGTGGGGAACTTCACAGTGGAATGCAACCGATGAGAAAAACAAGATTGTAAATTTCTGAGCTGTTGACCCAGATCAGTAACGAAGAGGGGGGTTTTACCTTCACTCTGGAAATGTGTGTGTGTGTGTATGTTAATTTGGATCAGGAGAGAACATAGCAAATAAGCAATTGTAAATGAGATGAACAATGGCTAAGACATAAAATAACACATGATTGTCACAGTTCTTCTGTTCCTCTTGATATCTGGAGAGTGGATTAATTTGATGATGAACCTCTACTTGTCCTCCTTGCCAGGTGAAGAGGATAGCTCATATCTGTAAAGGAATGTTTGCCTTTCAGAAAACAAAACCGCAATTAAAAGCAGAGGCAAGGGACATGTTTTCCTACATTTGTAAAAGGCCTTTTTTTTTACTCTGGTATGGTTAGTCCCTATTCAACGTGTAAAACCAAAATACCTTAAGAACATTCTCGTGTCCATGTTGAAGGATAAAATTTACAGGTTTATGGCCACTGATTAGAAAAGACAGACCTAGTTTACATTTCCCTAAAGATAGCCATTTCACACAAAGAAGAATAAACCAGACTTGAATCTGAGCCAAGTAATCCATCTGTGATTTAGTCAGGTTTTAGCAATACTGCTGAGACCATGGAATGTTTTGAAAGCCTGACACTGAACACTCACGCACATCAGCTAGTCAAAAGCCATTGCATTTACAAACTGCATCAGAACACTTTATACCAGAAACAAACAACAAGAAACATGCATGTTGTTACAAGGACATGCTTACTTTTAGTGCCAGATTAGGGCATGCATGACACATCAAGTTCTCCTGTTCACAAATACATTACCACAAATTAATAATTTAGACTTTCTCAAAAGACACCCTAGACTGTGATGGAGTACATGGCAAGTTAGTTTCAAATAAGGTGATTTCCTTACAATTCTATTTTTAAACATGGGAAATTAAATTGACATTCAACAATTTCAGGAACAGTGTTTTGCTGAGAAATCAGACTTTAGGAAAAAAAACAATGCTTCAGTACCAGCCTTTTCATTGTATTCTCCATACTATTTAAGCTGAATTTTCCTTTTGAGGGCTGTAATGCGGTTATAAACACAACATTTCAACTTCTGTCAATTCCGACTCTTCAGAGCTTGTGGTTCAGCCCTTAAACATTTCTCGCATTCACTCTTTGATGGTACAATACAAAAATGGATGAATCGATTCATTCGTCTCTCTACTGCCTCTACTTCTGCTTGCTGCCAGGGTGTTCCTTTACCTGTAAGTGAGGACAAAAACAAATGTTTAAATAAAAGTAAATGGAAGGAGCTACAGTTCCTATAAGTTGTAAGTCTTGTATGAGTATATGTATACCTACATCTATAGTAAAAGTGAAATTATGAGGCTGGTCAGACCTGGTATTACCATATGTCCTAAGTGATCTGATATAAACAGCTCTGTCTGTCAGTTCACAACTGACATTAACATGCGTCCGAGTGACCACTTGTGATCACATCTCACTTTACTGCACTATACAGATTAACACGTACATCACCAAATCACAAATAATTGAGAATTTGTCAGAGACAGTGTTTCACAAAGTTTCTCCCAATTCAACAACTCACAAAATTGAGCTTTTTTTTAGGGAGTTTGGGGACTTTCTCCATGGGTGACAAACAAGAAGCCTACATTGGTTACTGTTTACTGTATTTTTAATATTTAACATGTTCACCGTCAATACAATGGTGCATGGTAATGGTAAGCTGGTAATTTGAGGGGCAGAGGTTGCATTAGACTTTGTCAGTGTCCGCCATTTTGGTGGACAAGGTCCTTAAATATCATAATATAGTTTTGTGGTCATTTGATATACAGGGAAAAAAAAAAAAACTACAGAAAAGTGACCACATGTACTTAAATTCTGTCAGTTGATTTGATAAACCTGATAGACATTCCATTTCAAACACCATTTCCCTTTATACAAATGGCAGCAGCAGAATTTTTTTTTTTTTAACTTTTTTTTTATTGGGTTTTGCAGACGTATACATTTGTATAAGGAGTTAAGTATACATTTTTTCTTTTTAGAAAAACAACAGAAAGAAAAAGTGGTCACTGAGGCATTGCTGCATGCCCGAACAACTTGTATAAAACTAGAACAACCACAATGAAGAAAATTAAATACAAAAAGTTGAAAAGTAGGACTAGGACAGAAATAGACAATTAGAAAGAAAAAGGAAAAAAAAAAAAGAAAAGAAAAAGAAACAAATAAGAAATACAGGCACATCAATCAGGTAACAGTAAACTGCAATACAGAAAGCAACAGAAATCCCAAGTCAAAGTAGCGACATATAACCCTCATCACAGCAGAAATAACATATCCACCTCTCTCTAAAAATCTCAGTCCAGTAATTATACAGACCCTTTCCAAAAAATTAGAATATCATGGAGAAGTTTATTTATTTCCATAATTCCATTCAAAAAGTTAAACTTTCATAGATTATAGATTCAGGGCCCACAATTTAAACGATTTCAAGTATTTATTTGTACATAATTTGGACTTCCAGCTCATAAAACCCACGAAAACAGGAATTCAAAAAATTAGAATACTGTGAAGAAATCAGCCCAAATTTTGCAGGGCACGAATGTTTTAAACTTAGTGTCACACACTAATCATCTACTAAACTCAAAGCACCTGCACAGGTTTCCCCAGGTGTCATTAAATTGCTTCACTTTGGTTCAATCATCATTGATACCCTCCATAGGATGGGTAAGCCACAAAAGTTCATAGCTAAGGAGGCTGGCTGTTCACAGAGTGCGGTGTCCAAGCATATCAATGGAAAGTCTAGTGGAAGGGCGAAATGTGGCAGGAGAAGATGCACCAGCAGAAGAGATGACCGTGGGCTTCAGCGGATTATCAAACAGAGAAGATTCAAGAATCTGGCAGAAATCCAGAAAGAGTGGAATGAGGCGGGAGTCACAGCTTCAAAAACCACCACATTCAGACACATCCGGGAGATGGGCTACAACTGTCGGGTTCCTCGGGTCAAGCCACTGCTGAGCCTGAGCCAACGTAGGAAGCGTCTCAACTGGGCCAAGGAGAAGAAGGACTGTACTGTTGGCCAGTGGTCCAAGGTCCTCTTTTCAGATGAAAGTAAAGTGTGCCTTTCATTCGGGAACCAAGGTCCAAGGGTTTGGAGGAAGACGTGTGAGGACCTAAACCCCATTGAGAATCTATGGGGTATTATCAAGAGGAAAATTAGGGGCACCAGACCCAAAAACAAAGAAGAGCTGACAGCAAGCATCAAGGAAATCTGGGCTTCCATAACTCCCAGGCAATGCCACAGGCTGATTGCCTCAATGCCACGGCGCATCGAGGCAGTGATTAAGGCAAAGGGATTCCCAACCAAGTATTGAAGATTGACATATCGTTTTGAAAGTACCATATTTTGGTTGATTTGATGTGATCCTAATTTATTTCTTTTTTTTCCTGCAAAAACTGAGAAGTAAATGGTGATTTCTTCACAGTATTCTAATTTTTTGAATTCCTGTTTCCGTGGGAGCCAGAAGCACAAATTATGTACAAATAAACAAATACATACTTGAAATCGTTTAAATTGTGGGCCCTGAATCTATAATCTATGAAAGTTTAACTTTTTGAATGGAATTATGGAAATAAATAAACTTTTCCATGATATTCTAATTTTTTGGAAAGGGTCTGTATAGAGATGGACAATGCCAGAGCATTTGCAGGAGATTGCTGACACCTATCACAAGTTGGGGTTACCTATCACACCCTCATAAATGTTATTCAGTGCAAATTAGTATACCGTACCTATTATACCTGGTTTGACTGGCTAAGACTGTATTGCACAAATAGAAGATTTATGTACCCGTCTCAAAATCTCTGTCCAGACTTCCTCTGATATCGCTACCCCCAGGTCCTCCTCCCAGAGAGACTTTATTAAGCCTAAGGGCTCTGAACGTAAAAGAATCATTTGGTTATAGATATGAGATAGAGCCTTTAAGAGTGGTGATTGGTATCAAGAAAATCATCCAAAGCTGAGTCAGAGGGTAAATTAGGAAAGCTAGGAAAAGTGTCATGACAATGCTTCGGACTTGTAAATATCTAAAGAAATGTTGCTTAGAAAGTGAGAATTTGTCTGGAAGTTGCTGAAATGAAGCAAAGACATTATTGATATACAGGTCTTTAAAGTTATGAATGCCAAAATGTGTCCACCTTAAGAAAACCCTGTCTATAAGGGAAGGAGGAAATGCATGGTTAGCTGCAAGTGGTGCATACATAAAGAAAGTCTGTAGGCCAAAGTAGCGCTTAAACTGAACCCAGATCCTGAGTGAGGTCTTAATCACATTTTTGGTGTAGGGAAAAAGTGGAGGAGTGGATAGGGGAGTGCACTAAGGTTTTCAGGGAGACTGGCTTTGCTGAACTTGCCTCCATAACCAGCCATGCTGGGGGAGGATCAAAAGCCTCATATTGAAGCCAGTATTTAAGAATCCTGATATTGGTAGCCCAATAATAGAATCTAAGATTTGGCAGGGCCAGCCCTCCCAGTGGCTTCGGTCTTTGTAAATATTGTTTGCGCAGCCTAGGAATCTTTTTATTCCAGATAAATTCTGAAATCAGGCTATCTAGTTTATGGAAAAAAAGACTGAGGGAGGAAGATTGGTAAGCACTGGAACAGGTAGGAGAGTCTTGGGAGTATAGGGAGTATATTCATTTTAACGGAGTTGACACATGCAATCAAAGACAGATTGAGCAGAGACCATCATTCAAAGTCTTTCTGGATTCGGGTCAATAGGGGGGCAAAGTTAGCTTTGTAGAGGTCTTCAAATGTATGTGTAACATGGACTACAAGATATACAAAACTATAATGGGCAACTTTAAAGGGGAAATTTTCCAGGGGATACATCTTAGCAGCGGGGTTAATGGGAAATATCTCACTTTTGTTCAGATTTAACTCGTAACCAGATATTTGACCAAATGAATGAAGGGTGGCAAGAGCAACGGGAACTGATACAGGCAGGTCAGATACATATAAAAGTAGGTCATCTGCATAAAGGGAAACTCTCAGCTGAGTATGGTTGCTAAATATGCCTGTAATAAGGGGATTAGACCAAGGGCTATCGAGAGAGGTTCATTTGCGATTGCGAATAATAAGGGGTTCAAAGGACAGTCCTGTCTAGTAGAGCGATAAAGGCGAAAATATTCTGATTGGATATTATTTGTCCTGACTGAAGCTTGTGGGGCTGAATAGAGCAACTTAATCCATGAAATAGTTCTCCAAGGCATAGAAGAGGTAATCTCACTGAACCCTATCGAATACCTTTTCGGCATTTAACGAAACTATGGCTTCAGGACGTTGTAAAGTACACAAACGTCTAAGGTTAGAGAAAGAGTGCCTATTTCGAATGAACCCCGTTTGGTCCAAGGAAATGATAGAAGGGAGGAAGGATTCCAGGCGTAGGGCTAATAGTTTGGATAACAATTTAAAATCAGCATTCGATAAACTTAATGGACGATAAGAGGTGCAGTCTAATGGGTCCTTGCCTTTTTTAAGGAGAAGGGAAATGGAGGCTTGATTGAGAGTTTGAGGAAGGCGGCCCGATTCAGATGATTCATTGATCATATCCAATAACAAAGGGGCAAAAACTTTTGCCAAAACTTTTTGAAAATTTGGAGGGAAAGCCATCTGGCCCAGGACTCTTCCCATTTTGCAGAGATGAAGCAGCTGTATTAAGTTCAGTAATAGTGATTGGCCTCTCTAACTCTTCCGCAGCTGCTTGCTCAAGCGAGGGTATGACCAAATTTTTTTTTTAAAAATGTCAAAATCAGGAGTGACATCTTGATCAGATGAATAGAGAGACGTGTAAAATTCCTTAAACACATTGTTAATTTCCATGCGTTCAGTGGTGTTACATGAGTTAGTCTGAATTTGTGGGATAAGGTGAGATGCTGATGCCTGACGTAATTGGTGCTCTAACCATTTGCTGGCCTTATCTCCATGCTCATAGAACTGGGACTCTGTTTGTAGGAGAAGTTCAGTAGTACGTCGTGTCGTCAGAACATCGAATTCTGCCTGTAAACAGAGGCGCTATTTATATAGCTCTGGAGGTTTGCAAGTAGCATACAACCTGTCAAGTTTAGATATAAGTTGTGTCAGCTTAGTTAATTTTTTCTTTCTAAGTTTCTTCTCATAACCTGTGTAGGAGATTATCTCCCCCCGATGTATGCCTTTAAGGCCTCCCATAGTACCGAGGCAGATACATCGGGTGTTTTATTAGAACTCACAAAAAAATCAATTTGTTGTGAGACAAAGTTAACAAAATTATCATTTGAAAATAAGCGTGTATTGAGACGCCATGGTGCATGCGTAGAATTAAAGTTCTTAAAGCATATATTCATATCAAATCAAACTATTTATATAGCACTTTTCATACACGGGCGTGCAGCACAAAGTGCTTTACACATGAAAGATAAAACAATAATAAAGAAAGCGCCTCCCTCCCACCCTCCATACTGCACACACACACACACACACACAACTGACAATTGGGAGACATGGCAAGGCACTGAGGATTGAGGAAGCGCCACCTTTGGGGTCGTCCATATTGGGAGGAGTCACAGGCTGTGCCACAGGGGGCACCAGTGCTCAGGCCCCCCGACCCCAACAGACCCGAGGCCGGGCCGAAGGGACCCAAGGACAGCACCCCCAGCAGCAGCCCAGACACAACTAACCCTAACCCTAACCCTGTGGAGGACCCCCTGGGGAAACACTGGAGTTAAACCTTAAAGACTAAAAACATAAGATAGGATAAAAACCCCGACAAAAGATAAGTAAATAGAGTGAACAGTTAAAGGATAAAAATACATACGATAATGAATAAAATAAAGTAATACCGCAGATAAATAAAACAAATACAATTTTTTGGCTGTTCCACAGGTGGGGGCCATAGTGGCTAAATGCCACCTTACCATGGGTTTTAGTTCTTGGTTTTGGTATGGATAAAAGGCCGGTGCCAGAGGACCTCAGTTTCCGCAAGGGTTGATATGGTAAAAGCAGGTCAGATAAGTAGCAGGGCGCAAGGCCATTAAGACATTTAAAAAACAGTAAAAGAACCTTAAAATCAATCCTGAAGTGGACGGGGAGCCAATGCAGCGACTCTAAAATCGGTGTAATGTGCTTCCGCCCTCTGGTCCTCGTCAGCACGCGTGCGGCTGAGTTTTGTAATAGTTGGAGATTTAAAATACTCTTTTTGGGAAGACCAGAGAACAGGGCATTACAGTAATCTAAGCGACAGGAAATAAAAGCATGCATTAGCACCTCCGTACTGGCCTGGGAGAGAAACGGGCGGACTCTGGCTATGTTCTTTAGATGATAAAAACCTATTCTCGTCATATTTTTTATATGTGGAATAAAATTCAGCTCAGAATCAAAAATCACACCCAGACTTTTTACTGACTGTGTTGGATTAAGATCTTGTAGTTTTGGTAAAAAAGTTTCTCGCTCTGGCCTTCAGGACCTATAACTAAAACCTCAGTTTTGTCCTGGTTGAGCTGTAGGAAATTCACTGCCATCCATGACTTGATGTCTACAATGCAGTTAAAAAGGGCATCAATTTGCCCTGTGTCATCAGGAGACAACAATGTACAGTTGTGTATCATCAGCGTAACTATGGAAGCTGATGCCGTGTCTCCTGAATTGACCCTTGGGGAACCCCACATCCACTTTAGTTGCCTCGTAGTAATAGGGGCGTGATCAGAAATAACAATAGCATCATATTTACAGTTCGATACCGATGACAGCAGTCTATTATCAACCAAAAAATAATCAAAAGGTGAAAGTGTGATGGACCTGAGAAAAGAAAGAATATTCCCTCTTAGAAGGGTTGAAAAAGCACCAGACGTCGGTGACAGCAAATTCCTTCATAAAGGACTGGATTTCCTTAGCCGACTTCAATGGAGCGCAAGCTCTGGAGGAGGAACGGTCCAGCTGATGGTCAAGCCAGCAATTAAAGTCTCCACCTAATATTAATAGAGGTGGGTGCAATTCATCGATGTGGCGATGCATCGCGATGCGTCACGTGACGATTCGGCATCGATTAATTAACGTCGATGCTTTGCTAGGTCCGCGCATTTAGACAGAAGGCGGCAAATTGGCGGTCTGTTTTGGTCCGCCAATTTGACGCCTCTGAGGGTACACTTACTGCCGCCTCCATTGCTATCTAAATCCGAGGCGTCAATGTCCCGGCAATTGCGGGACATAGGCGGAGGTGTCGATAACGTGCACTGTTGTGCGACCCGCAGCCGGGAGTTTTAAAACCAGGAAACAGCTGATCACAGCAGTCAGTTCATCACTTCATCCGCGGATGTCAAGATGAGCAACTGGAAAGCCGCTGAGATCCGGGAGATGCTACCGTCTCCTCGGTCTCTGTAGCTGACAGCTAGCGGACACAACCAAACAGCTAGTAAATCAAATCAAATCAAATCAAATTTTATTTGTATAGCCCAAATTCACAAATCACAGTTTGCCTCAGAGGGCTTTACAATCTGTACAGAGACGACACCCTCTGTCCTTCGACCCTCGATTCGAGTGAGGAAAAACTTGCCCCAAAAAAAAGGCCCTTTTAACAGGGAAAAAAAAAATGCGGAAGAAACCTCAGGGAGAGCCACAGAGGAGGGATCCCTCTCCCAGGACAGTAGTAGCTGCTGACTGTCAGCTGTTGTGTAGCGGCAAGTTACGAACGGTCGCTACTTTCAAATTAAAAGCCCCCCGCTAAGAACCCAGTTCTAAAATCCAATGGGGTGCAATGTAAAGCTCTTATTTTGAAGACAACTTTGTTGTCACTGATCACTGCCCAACTTCGTGCTTCACGCCACGTCACGTCACATGTTTACGCCTCATTAAATCCAGGGCTTGACTGTTTTCAGTGTTTTCCGCCAATAGAGGGGGCTCTCCTGCAAGTGGAGCTTTCCCTGGTCAAAGTTAAGTAGGTCAAAGTGCAAATGTTTACATAGTCATAAAATAAAATATTTTGTGTCTTTGAAAAATACAAGTCAAATGTTCAAAAAACCTTGTTATTTACTTTATGAGTGTAGTTTTAGGAGACTGAGTTAATTGATAGGCTATTTATTTACAAATATAGCCACAGATGAAGACAAAATCAATCTTGTATGGAAAAAAGCATAAAAAATTGCAATAATCGAAGAATCGTGGCCAATAATCGAATCGAAGCTCCCATAATCGAAATCGAAACGAATCGTGAGGTACCCTTGTTGGAACACCCCTAAATGTTAAGTGATGTGACGACAAATCAGAGCGATTTAGAAAAAGGCTTTTACAGAAAGCATCGTTGTCACAATTGGGAGCATAAATGTTAGCCAAAACCACCCGGGTGTTGTGGAATCTTGCCAGCAACTATGATAAATCTGCCTATTAGGGTCAGAGATGGTAATGGAACGCACAAAGGGAACAGATTTATGTAACAAGATGGCTGCACCCCGAGATTTGCCTTGAAATGAGAAATGATAAGTCTGACCTACCCATCCCCTCTTCAATTTAGAATGGTCCGAGTCTCTGAGGTGGGTCTCTTGCAAAAAAATCACAACGGCACCAAGATGGTAAAGATGGTGCAGTATCTTACTTAGTTTTATAGGATTATTGAGCCCTTTACAGTTGAAACTAGTGAATCTAATGGCACACTCACTGGCTGAAGTTGCATTAGATGGGGTCATAGCCAGCTAACAGGAGTATTATGTAAGAGATATTATGATGATCTGAGGCAAAGCTGGAAGTGAAAACTTGACTGATGTAAGACAAGAAGAAACAAAACAAAAAGAGACAGAAACAGAAAAAGAATAAACCTTTCCGTACCTTTCCCCTCCCACCCGTCCCTCCACCCACATGGACTTTAGCAGAAGCATCCCCCCAATCTGTCACACCTCTTGAAGAGAGCCTATAATAAACAACTGAAGAACTACAACTAATTAGGCGTTGGAACTGTAACATGGGGTAAAGTCAATGAAATTACACTGTAATAAATGTACTTATAACCAAGCCAGGTAACTAAAGCTGACTAATAAATCAATACATTAAACAATCCTATTGAACAATAATACGAACATTAAGCAATAAAGAACACTTGCAGCATCTCACAATCAATTGTGTCATAACAGTAAGGCACCTATAGTGCTACAGTTTTTGCCTGAGGTATTCCTGCATTCAAGTGGTCACTAGGGCTGGGCGATATATCGATATGAAAAATATATCGATATATTTTTAAATGTGATATGGAATTAGACCATATCGCATATATCGATATAGTTCCTTGCTCCAGGCAAGCTGCTGACCCGGAGCTCTCTGCACTGCTCCCCCCGCCCCTCCTTTTTTACCACAGAGGGGGGAGGGGCAGGAACACACACTCCGGCACTCT
Source organism: Pagrus pagrus (assembly GCF_965226575.1). Taxonomy (NCBI): domain Eukaryota; kingdom Metazoa; phylum Chordata; class Actinopteri; order Spariformes; family Sparidae; genus Pagrus; species Pagrus pagrus. Next base: position 345,385 of record NW_028175435.1, read on the forward strand.
TCAACAAACATGGAGGAAGCAACAACGTCTGCGGAGCACACACATCCCTAAACTTGTGTATGAAAGACACGTAGACTTGTAGTTCATCAGACTTGTGTTTTTAAAGACTGGACATTTGACAGGACTACAGACGGTAAGGGGAGACGATTAGCCCGGGTCAACTTCCTTAGCCGCTGTCGGACACCGCCTTTCTTTCCCCTCTTCCTCCTCCTCGTCTCACTCCAAGTGTTTGTAGAGGTGCGCATAAAGTCATTGTTGCAGTTAAAAACATATTCGTCACTGGAAGGGGAAAAGTCCACAGTTAGATCCACTGGGAGACCATGGGATTGAAATCCGAAAAGGATGTCATGACTGTATTGAATCCTACTTGTGTGAGGAGGATTGACAACCAGTCCCAGTGTGAGATTCAGCGTGGCCGTCAGGAAAAGTAAAAATACTATCTACCATCTTCGACTCAAGCGCTACAAAACTATCTGAAAAGTGCGCATAAGAGCGTTAAAGACAGGATGCCACTGGTTTGGAAGTTAGTAAACACTGTTGAGTTAATAAACAACTAAAAACACACACACGCCAACGCCTTCTGCCGGTCGCCACAAGAGCAGCGCCCAATATATATACACTCACCGGCCACTTTATTAGGTACACCTGTCCAACTGCTCGTTAACGCAAATTTCTAATCAGCCAATCACATGGCAGCAACTCAAAACATTTAGGCATGTAGACGAGGGCCGTTTCTCAATACCCAGTACGCAAGTTCGAACTTGTGAACTCCGGGAGTCTGGACTTGCGGAGTTCAGTTGGAAGAACGAACTCCCGGGGGACGGGAGGACGGGAGAACGGGAGGACGGTCTTTCTGCAATTGGAACAGGAACGTACTTGATGACGCCATCGTCATCGTCTTCGCTGGTTTCGGCACTTCAACTTCTGGTTATTTTCTGATTAAAATAAAAAATAAACCCAATAAAAAAACTCCGTTTCATTTGTATATTTTAATATATATTATATGCAGATATAATATAGAATTTTCTTTTTATACAGATATGAATATAGAATTTCAGAAAAGTGGCTATATAAAGGGCGAGTGGCGGGAAAATATTGTGGGTTTTATTGTAGTGGACAGAGCAGTGACGCAGCGGCAATTGAAGCACTAACTATCTATTTATTTTGTTATTCATACTGTTATCGTTAATATTGTTGTCAAATTGACGACATATGGCGCAGTTGGTCGCTACTTTAATCGCCGGGGCGATGTACAAGGAAGCGGAAGACGAAGCGGACTGTTTGAGGAGGAGCATCCGCCGGAGGAGTGCCGGCATTCGGCGACGGACAGAGAGGAGGCGTGCCATCCTGGCATGTCTCTCTGGAAAAGTTAGTTTGTGTAATCATAACATTTTATTTAGTCCTAATTTAAAAAAATGACGTGACCTTTTTGAAAATTGCTGTTATGTTTAACTACAACACCTATAGGTTTGTTCACATAACTATATAATGCATAGAATTTCAAGTCTAACAGTTTTATTGTATGTGGTCCCTGTCAAATTAACTCAACTACTTTTACTACATTGATTACTATACATGATTAAAAACAGACTTCATAATAATAAATCGATGATTACATACACTATAATAATAAATAACTAATAAATCAAATATTTCCTCTGATATAGGACCAAGGCCCTGTGCATATGTATGCACAGCTGAATGACCAGGTGCCTATCCTGGCCACATTCTTTTCTGGGGCTGAAGTGAAGCCGGCGTTCAGGCTCTCCAGGGACAGCATCACCATGCTGCTCCAGATGTTGCCCCGGGAGAAGAGCCATGGATGGAGCCATGAGCTGGAGGTGCTGGTGACACTCTACTGGCTCGCCTGTGGAGCGTCGTACCGGGTCACCTCCAATGTCTTCTCTGTACCACAAGCCACTGTGTGCAGGATTGTGCACAGGGTTGTGGAGGAAATGATGACCATCCTGCCTAGAGTGATCCACTTCCCCAGGGCTGAGCAGATGGCAGAGGTGGGGGCTGGCTTTGCGCTGCTTGCCGTGCATGAGGCATTTCAGGCTGCTGCTGGTGCCATCGACGGGTGCCATATAAAGATTGTTCCTCCTGCTGAGCCACAAAAAAAAAGCTATATAAATAGAAAGCTCTTCCCCTCCATTATACTCCAGGGAATGTGTGATGCCAAAGGCTCTTTCCTGGACATTTATGTAGGTCAGCCAGGGTCAGTGCATGATGCACTGGTCCTCCGGAGGTCACCATTGTACCACCAGGCCCTGTATCCACCAGCTGGATACTTTCTACTGGGAGATGGAGGGTACCCATGCCTGCAGCGCCCTGTGGCCATCATGACCCCGTATCGCCAGCCTGTAGCAAGTATGAAAACATACACAGACACGCACACACAGATAATTTGGGGAGTTTCAAATACACTATACATTTTCACATTTTACATTTAAATATTTCTTTCTAACCTTGAATAGCCCAAGTTGAAGCCCGCTTCAACAGGCACCATTCAAGGGCAAGGAACATAATTGAGCGCACCTTTGGGATCCTCAAGACAAGGTGGCGCTCAATCTTCCTGAGGGCCCTTGAGATCCGGCCCGTGTTTGCCCCAAAGGTGGTTGGTGCCTGCTGCATCCTCCACAACATATGTGTTGTAGCTGAGGACATCCTGGAGGAGGAGGTGGAGCAAGAGGAGGACGAGATGGTGGAGGTCCCCGGCGGCGAGGCTGACCCAGGAATTGAAGAGGGGGATGAAAGGGGCCTGGCAGGGAGGGAGGTCCGGGGACGTCTGGCTGCCCAGCTCTCTGCTCCTCGGGACCTGCCTGCATGTCTGGGTGAACATGATTACATCTAGAGAGTAAATATTCACTCGCGCTCTCTAGATGTAGTCATGTTCACTTGGGAGTGTGTAAATATGTACATATGGTTAGATGTCAATGTATATATTGTGTAAATCAGATGAATATAGATTGTATAGGTGTAAATATGTTGTACATATGTAGTATGTATTTTTTTTATATTGTATTTTTTTCAGGTTAGCCCAAATTTAAATTCAATGAAATCACTGTAAATTATATTTTTTCTTTTCAATGTAATTGGTTTTGTTTTTTTGGTTCATTCTAATTTAAACACAACTGTAAATAAAAGTATATATGTTGTCTATCCAATGTTCTTTTTTGTATAAATGTAAATAATTACACATATTGAATATGTACAGTATCGCTTAAATATGAATTGTCTCAAACACATTTTAAACAAAATTTAATAAACACAAGAACACAGAACAAAAAATAATTAAATATCACAACACACAACTAAAACTTATTTACAAGCCTCTCAAACAATGAGAGGTACCTCTCGGTCCTGTCAGCTGCTGCCCTCTCCCTCTCCTCCTCCCTAACCAAGGCCTCTCTCTCTCTCTCATCCTCTCTCTCAGCTTGTCTTTTCAAAAAGTCCAACAGTTCATTCTCCCTCTTCCTCTTTCGTCCTGTCCTGCTTTCCTCTCTTTCCTCTCTCACTTCATCTTCCTCTGCAGAGGTAGAGGCCGGGGTGCTGCTGACCACGCCACCTGGCGTGGCACTGGCCACAACCAGGGGCGGGTTGATGGCATGCTGCCCCTGGAGTACAGCGTCCATGAGGCTGTACCACTGCCAGGTGGCAGCGGTCACACTCCCGGCCTCTACCCCTTTCCCAGTTGGTGGGTCTTTTAACTCCTAGAAATAAGTTATTAATCATTACATTGTGACACTGAAAGTCTTTGTTTGGTTTAATTTATGACATGAGAAAAAGTATTTTTTTCAAAAATCAGAAAAATCCAACAGAGCTTTCCATCACCATTTTAAACACAAAGATATAATTGGTACCTTATACTTGTCCTTCAGATTGTTCCATTTTTTTTTTTGACTGTTTGGCAGTGATGGGAAGGCCACATATTCTAACAAAGTCCCTTGGAAAATACATAAATACATTAAATTGCATACTCCTCCATAATATGGTTTATGACTGGCAAAGTCGAACCCTTCCCCAGATATACAGGCTATGATGAAAATAATATACTCACTCCCATCCCGTCTTTGCAGAGTTTTTACGCCCTGTGAAAAGGGCCTTGTTCTCCGAGCGCCATTTGATCAGGGCCCGGGTCTCCTCAGCTGTCCCTTGAATGAAATTACGGTCGACAGATTTAATACACAAAACCGTACATTTTTACACTTCTGATGTGTTTAAGTAGTCAAGCTAATAGGGAACAACAGGGAGTATGAGCGGATAACGTTACGCGTTTTGGTCGGCGACAAGTGCTTCATGTTAAATGAAATATAAAACTTAAATAAAACCCTCGCACCCCACACAGACCAATTTATCCGGTATCAAAAACCCTAAAGTATTTCGTTTCAGACACTTACCCATTAAATGCAAAGTGAACGGTCACGTTTTACCACTACAACGATACAGAACCAGCGGGCGGCTGATTTCAGAGGGTCACGCCGGGACACGGCTGTAATCTGCGGGGTAGCAGTAATGCTAAGCACCCGGGCCAATTTGCTAGCAGCTAGCGGAGTACGATAGCTGTTAGCGGGTGGTTACCACCGAAAACGTCGAAGCAAAAACTACGTGCGGCAGTAATGAATCGACCACAGCACTAATTTGCTGTTATAACATTCTCGTACAAAAAATTAAAACTTACATTTCGTGACCCTAAATCAAACGTTTAAAACTTGTAACTTACAGTTGTGAGTCCGCTCCTCGGCCATTGCTATCACGAAATGCATTCTGGGATACGTAACTTCCAAAAGTCCACACAAGTCTCCACCGATGCATCCTCGATGAAACGGGTGGGGCGAGAACACATCCGGGGTATTCGACCGTACTTGGCCAGATGCGAACTTTGAATTGGAACAGTACTTGGTCCGGTGCTGATGACGTTTCTCAAGTCCACAAGAACAGAAGTACAGAGAAGAACGCATATTGAGAAACGGCCATGGTCAAGACGATCTGCTGCAGTTCAAACCGAGCATCAGAATGGGGAAGAAAGGTGATTTAAGTGACTTTGAACGTGGCATGGTTGTTGGTGCCAGACGGGCTGGTCTGAGTATTTCAGAAACTGCTGATCTACTGGGATTTTCACGCACAACCATCTCTAGGGTTTACAGAGAATGGTCCGAAAAAGAGAAAATATCCAGTGAGCGGCAGTTCTGTGGGCGCAAATGCCTTGTTGATGCCAGAGGTCAGAGGAGAATGGCCAGACTGGTTCGAGCTGATAGAAAGGCAACAGTAACTCAAATAACCACTCGTTACAACCGAGGTATGCAGAAGAGCATCTCTGAACGCACAACACGTCGAACCTTGAGGCGGATGGGCTACAGCAGCAGAAGACCACACCGGGTGCCACTCCTGTCAGCTAAGAACAGGAAACTGAGGTTATAATTCGCACAGGCTCACCAAAATTGGACAATAGAAGATTGGAAAAACGTTGCCTGGTCTGATGAGTCTCGATTTCTGCTGCGACATTCGGATGGTAGGGTCAGAATTTGGCGTCAACAACATGACAGCATGGATCCATCCTGCCTTGTATCAACGGTTCAGGCTGGTGGTGGTGGTGTAATGGTGTGGGGGATATTTTCTTGGCACACTTTGGCCCATTAGTACCAATTGAGCATCGTGTCAATGCCACAGCCTGAGTATTGTTGCTGACCATGTCCATCCCTTTATGACCACAGTGTACCCATCTTCTGATGGCTACTTCCAGCAGGATAACGCGCCATGTCATAAAGCGCGAATCATCTCAGACTGGTTTCTTGAACATGACAATGAGTTCACTGTACTCAAATGGCCTCCACAGTCACCAGATCTCAATCCAATAGAGCACCTTTGGGATGTGGTGGAACAGGAGAGTCGCATCATGGATGTGCAGCCGACAAATCTGCAGCAACTGCGTGATGCTATCATGTCAATATGGACCAAACTCTCTGAGGAATGTTTCCAGTACCTTGTTGAATCTATGCCACGTAGGATTAAAGCAGTTCTGAAGGCCCGGTACTAGCAAGGTGTACCTAATAAAGTGGCCGGTGAGTGTAAATGCTGCCCTTACTAGTGTTTGTCATATTTTGTTCTTTTGTAATGTTCGTTATTTGCATCTGTGGATTTGTTAGAGAGAAGAAAATCTGTAATTTGATTTTAATAAGCCTTTTATAGTTGTCAAACTAAAAAGAATTTGATATTGTACTTTACTCATATAAATATATTTATTTCAGAAAAAGATTGGCCTGTTTTTTTTATAGGCTATTTTCATTTAAGATATTTTTTTATTTAAATGTGCACCTTACGGAGCTTTGATTTCAAAAAAGGTACTCCTGTTGTTATACAGTATGTTTACATTTTATTGGTATTTGAACAGCTGAGCATTTATTCATGAACCAGGTGAAGAAACCCGTTTATTATTTTTTCATTTGATTTTGCAACTGTTTACTGAAATAGCCGGTTTCAATAAAACTACTTGTGACATGTCATATTTGGCTTTGACTGAACATTTGCTCTCACTTTGCGGAAAAAATATCAGGATATATATTGTATATCGATATTCAGCCTAAATATATCGGGATATGACTTTTGGTCCACATAGCCCAGCCCTAGTGGTCACCATGAGCCTTGTTGAAGAAAATCAAGACTGGCAGGAGTAAACAAGAAAAATAAATAAATAAAAAAATTGGTGTCATATCAGAACTGTAGTTCACTGAACACATTAAGAAAACATGACATCCAGGATGAATGGCAAGTGTAGTCCTCAGGACTAGTAACAGTAGCAGCCCAATAGCAAGTTAACATGCTAAATAGTGTCAGGAGTGCTGTGATGTAAAGCGTAGAGTGCGATGGGCCCGGTCCAGCATAGGTTTGTTATCAAGACCAAGTATGTCTTGTAGGAGCTGGGCAGCAAACTCGGTAGGACGAGGACCTTCTGTGCCCTCAGGCAGGCCAACTAAGCGAACATTATTCCATCTTGAAAGACCCTCCAGGTCCTCGCATTTCTTTGACAGGGAGTCAACAGTGGCGGTTGGCTTGCTAACGTTAGCTCGGAGGTCGGATAGCTCCATGTCAAATCAAATCAAATCAAATCAAATTTTATTTGTATAGCCCAAATTCACAAATCACAGTTTGCCTCAGAGGGCTTTACAATTTGTACAGAGACGACACCCTCTGTCCTTCGACCCTCGATTCGAGTGAGGAAAAACTTGCCCCAAAAAAGGCCCTTTTAACAGGGAAAAAATGCGGAAGAAACCTCAGGGAGAGCCACAGAGGAGGGATCCCTCTCCCAGGACGGACAGACGTGCAATAGATGTCGCATGTACAGAGCAGATCAACGAGATCACAATGTATTCAATTATAAGCGATGGTTGACAGGAGTGAAAGTACACAAAGATGTATTACAGCAATAATGATGAAATGCACATGGAAATGTGATTACTAGTGATAACAGTAGTAATGATCAATGGCAAGGATGGTATGTAGCAATGCAGTACGATAATAGTAGTGGAACGTATGTAACAGAGATGTGACTAATATTAGCGACAGTAGTGGTGGGTGTCAGGCAGGGTCATGGCAGTAGGTGCATCCACGATCAGGCAGGGCCATAGCAGTGGGCGCATCCACGATCAGGCAGGGCCATAGCAGTGGGCGCATCCACATGTCGTGAGCATTGTCTGAGCGCTCGAGGTCCGTGATCGATTCGCCATATAAAGCAAGTCTGTTCTTAAAGGGCTCCAAAGCCGCCACGATCTCTCTTAACTGCTGCCGAGATGGTGGTATCAAACTTACTGAGGATGTCCGAGCGCATTTCGTCCATCATCTCCCTCATGTTCGGCAACAGGGTGATGTGGCCGGGTGAGCCATCTCTCCACTGGTCACTGCATGGCGCTGTGCCAGCCTGTGCAGGTTAATGTGGGGCAGCGCTGCGGGTGATTAAAACCAGGCGTGTTGGTCGCCGCTCTCCCGATCTGCTTCTGCTGTGCGGTGAGTCTGGCGTGTTGGTCGGCGTGCATGTCCGTGTCTCCCCGTCGTGTTATTAAGGTAGGTACCCTTTATTATCTGCTGTTTCATCGCAAATTTATTTGGCTCTGGGGCTTCATCCTCCCGCTGCAGTGCTGGGAGCGACAGTGAGCCGGCGGGCGCGAGCAGGTTGGGTGCAGTAGAGCTCAGAGGTATGCTGCTCGTATTTGTCTGCTGCTGCAGTTTTTCACTTATTGCCCTAGTTGTGACACATTCTCTTTTGCTGTGCAGCGAGGCTGCCGTAACCAGCGGTCCCCCGTTCTCCTAGTTCTGCATCTATCCATTTGGCGTCCTGGTGCGTTCCAGTCATCGGCCACCATGATAAGGGTTGCTGCTGTCCTGGCTCGGCTCCAGGTGGACTGAGATGTGTCATACTGTCTCAGGTCACTGTATGTGGTTACAGCCTCAGGCCCAGTTTGAAGGCGTCACGCCATTATTGTACCCACACCACGAAATCCAGTCCGAGTCCAGCAGAGTTGGCTCACCTGTCTTCTCTTGATTTAACACATTATTTTCCTTTATTAATTGAAATATCAAAGATTGTTTTGTGGATTTAATTTAGGTTGCACTTAGTTTATTATTTGTTTGCTAATAGTTTAGATTGTCTTTATTGCATTAAGCTGATTTTGGGTTAAAATATTATTTTCTTTCTTTGTTTAATATTTGATCCAAACCTAAGTTGGTTTATATTGTGGTGTTAATTTTCTTAAATTCCTTAGTTATAAACTGAATTTGTTATTTCCTTTTTTTTTGTGATATATAAAATATTTCTATTTTGTTCTGATATTTTCTTTGGGTTTCTTTGGTATTAATTAATTGATTAATTGTGTATTTGGTTTCCTTTTCTTGCTTTTTAAACCGTAGATTCCCCCAGAGGTCCCCACACTGTGCCTTGTGTTAATTTTGTGTTTTTCTTGTTTTACAACAGGTGCTGAGGCCCAAGCGAGTGGCAGTCCTCCCCTGGTGGTGGTGTTTGACACAGTCTTTTGGTTGCAGTGCACTGTTGGTTTATAGTTTGGATTTTGTCCCTTTTTGAGTTCCCTGCCGCCATGGTGAGCCCCAGCTCACCATTGTTTCTTTTGCCAGTGTGGTGGCTCTATCTGCATATTCCCCCTTGGGTCAGCTAAGCCTGCAACCCTCCTTTAGTCATTTTAAGCCATTTTGTTAAAGTATATTTCTTTGAAACCACGTCCTCTGGCCCTCGTGATTGTACAAACCTGTGTTGGCTAGGGCTGCAACGATTAGTCGACGTAATCGATTATGTCAACAATAAAAATTTGTCGACGCAAAACTTTTGCGTTATACCGATGCCTAGAGTCTTATGCCGTTCCTCGGAGAGGTGGCCAAAGTTATGCCGATTGCTGCTCAGCGGCTTATACCGATGCCTAGCCTTATGCCGTTCCTCGGAGAGGTGGCCAAATTTATGTCGATTGCTGCTCAGCGGCTTATACCGATGCCTAGAGCCTTATGCCGTTCCTCGTAGAGGTGGCCAAATTTATGTCGATTGCTGCTCAGTGGCTTATACCGATCCCCAGACTCTTATACCGTTCCTAGGAGTGGTGTGCCGCTGTTATGCCGCTGATATTCCGCCGACACATGACGGTGTGTGCCGCTAGAGAGCGTTATGCTTCTGAGAGACTGCTGGATGGGTACCGTCCCCTGATGGATATGCAAATGTAATGCCACTGGGCTGGTTTTACGACAAGTGCTGCCATAAATGTATACATTGTTGTAGTCTTTTTTAACAATGCTAACTTAACACATTGCCGTAAATAAAGGAACGTAGGCTATGTGTTTCTTTTGGATGTTATGTTGGTGGGACGTAGGCATATAGACAGTAATTACACGTGGGATTCTTGCAATATGATAGCAAAGTAATATGTCTAAATTTGGGCCAATACACTACTTAAAGCTAATGAAAGCGATAGCCTTAGCTAACATGGCTACTGTAAGCCCAGCCACCGTAGCCAGTCTGACTAATCGATAGCAGAAACTTTGAGCCAACCAACTAAACAATACTTCCTGACAGGCTTCCTTTACTAGGAGAACACAACAATACATTACTTCGTATAAAAAATTCAGTCTGAATCATTGTATCAAACAACTGTTGGAAATTAATGTATTGGGGTATTTTCTATGATCCACCTTCAGATAGTCTGAAATGACAATCCACATATGTATTGTTTACACCACATATTACTGTTAATTCAAACATTTGCTTGAGAGTGAAGATTCAGTTAGATAGACATACTAGTACATTACTAGTATATGAAATGTGTTTCTATGAGTATTTTAGGCTAATTGGACAGGGTAAATACATAACAAACATTAGAGGGTGTAGTCATTTTTTATTGTCAAAAACTCTCCATAACACAAACAGATAACCATTGTTGAACAGGTCAGGAACGATTAGTTGCTGGAGGGTGAATGGTTCAGCAGAGAGACCTGGTGAAAGTAGGAGGAGGAAGATGAGAGAAATGAGAGAGAGTGAGGGGGACAGAAAAAAACAGAGCTTGCAGAAAAGCTTGAAGAAAATTTACAAAAAAGTCTAGTTCGTTGCTTTCTTCTTGGCAGAACACAAATGAACCATTAGTACTACACTAGGGATGAGAGATTCATTAAGCCTGACAATGACACACTGAAAGGATAATGGTAACAGGTGTGAGGCATATTAAAAACAGTGACTTCAAACTACAAAAATATAGTCTAGAAATGGTTGTTTTGGTGTTAGAGGGTTATTGACACTGTGACTGATCTAACTATTAATCACAGTCATGGCCTGTGGGAAGTTTTGGGCCAATGAAAACCCTCATATGTGGACAAACAAAAATTCTGCTGCAGGCACAGGTTTGGAGAGGTGACCATGACCACTGGGCTGAACAGCGTGCATGCTATAGATAATGTGTGAAACATCAACCGCTAAAAAGGCAACTCATACTGAGTAGCGTTTGAGAAGAATGCTTAGTATTTTTACTTAAGTATGATTTTTTTGCAGTTGGCTGCAGACTGCAGTTGGCCTCACAAAACAATGCCCGGTCCCCCACTGACACTGACACTGAAAATGACTCTTACCTCTTGCTTGACCCCCACTGACACCATATCTCTTTCACTTTGTTATCACTTATGGTTCTGTCTGTCTCGTTATCATGTTGTCTATTTATTGTTTATTGTTTGGCACACATAGCTTCGAGACCAAAACAAATTCCTTGTATGTGAAAACCTACTTGGCAATAAACTTCTTTCTCATTCTGATTCTGATTTTAAGACCAGAAGTTGAAATTGAGTTTTAGTTTTAATATTTTAGTAATGTAACTGTATTCATACAGATTTTCAGTACTCTTTCTACCACTGGGTTCCTCGTACAGAGCTCATAGCGCTTACCAGAGGGGAGGAGTTTGAACAGGTTGTGTCCAGTTGTGCACAAATGTTTCCTACCCGTTTTAATCGCCTGGTTCCTCTGTCGGAGCGCAGGTATGGCTACAGAACCCTGGGTGAGGTGGCTCACTGTAGTACCCACGACTCTCTCCTCTCCTCCCTTGCCCAATATATCCTTGAAGAAGAAGAGAGATATGAACAGTTAAGGTTGACATTACAACACATTACAAGTGTTTGCTGATATGAAATGTAGCTCAACAAAGCCAAAAAACTGCAACTGAGCGCACTGTTATGAATCAGAAAACTGGCATTTATACCTCCAGGGAAGGATTTGTATAGCAATCCACAGGCAGTGCAAGGTTCAATAGTGTACATGCTTTTGAGTTCTTCTTGAAAAGCAGAAGAAAACTTTTGAAGATTCACAACACCTATTGAGAAAAAAACAACACATTAATACATAATTAAAACACAGAAGGAGGCTAGTGAGGGAGGCCACCAAGACACCTATGACTACTCTGAAGGAGTTAAAAGCTTCAGCAGCTGAAATGGGAGAGACTCTGTATACAACAACTGTTGCCCGGGTTCTTCACCAGCCAAAGCTTATGGGAATACTTTTTATAGGCACTGTATATACATTTGCTTACGTTATTGTTACTTACTTTGTAGCCATCTGTAATGTGCTCTCTTCCGGAACCATTTACTTGATACAATGTCCCTAAACGTCTTGCATACAAGTGCAATCTTTGCGATGGCCATCTCCTTCCATGAGGATGACTTCCAGAAACACCTCCACAAGAAGTTCATCAGAAAGCTGTGCAGACAAATTCAAATAAAATTTTAAAAATTACTGCACCAAAACTTTACTTGAGTATTTATCCAAATTAGAACACTGATGTACTTTGTACCTTTTGGCATATATGTGGATGTGTTGGGTTGCACAAAATGTCAGTGAATGATGATGATCGCTTATGACTGGTAATTACTATGCAAGTAAAAATTGTAGTTATCATTGAATAATAAAGTACCTCCTCAAAGTGCGTTGTGTGAGGCCCTCCTGTTGTCTGCACACATTTGGCACCTGGGGCAGTTCCACTTTCCAACCTGCCAAGTCATGGAAAAGGCATTAAGTTTATTTGTGGAAGCTTGAATATGTAACTGCAGCACTTGAACTCTTTCGTGATTAGTTGAAAAACAGTGGTGTGATGATACACCCAGCTCATGACAGAGACACTACATGATTTTGGGTTCACGAGAATGAGACGTTTTTTGAACACTATTTGCAAAGACAACTTCAATGATGAAATATGTGACTGGAAAAATAGTGTTTGCACAAAATGCAAAACAATGCTGATCCATCGTGAAATGTTTTAAATAGTTCTTATCTTGTAATGAACGTCATTTCAGTTCTAGTGTGTGACCTTGTTACTGAACTCCTTTCCATAAATTCAAATGAGAAATTAATAGATAATAATAATAATAATAATAATAATAATAGTCTCTCAATACTTAAAGTGCAAACACAGACTGACACATTTTTTGTTCAAGCGTGATAAAGACAGCTGGCTACAACTACAACGACAATTTGCGTAAATTGTCGGTCACAGTAGCAACACCATGGTTTAGCATCTGAAGCTCGCAGTCACTCGCAGATGCTTGTAAAACTTCAGCTATGCTATCTGTGGGTGTCTTTGCATAGTGCTCGTGTTAGCCGCAGTGTACGGCACTATTTTGTAGTATTAGTGCTTATAATAGTGCTTACATGTTGTTCCCGTCTTGTCTGTCACCGTGTGCCGCTTATTGCTTCCACCAAGCACTCTAAATGTTGCCAGTTGAACGTCAGACTCCGTTATACGAGCTGCCGCTCTGCATTTGTTCTGTAGCTACTCATATCGCGAGACAGCTTTTAACCTCCACGAAAAATAGCTTAACGATTTTATATCGCGAGATCTCGTGGTACGGGATGATTGTTGATCACTATACTAATTTGTGACATTTGTGATGCTGCAATAATGTCATTGCTTAATGTATTAGAAAATGACATAGACTTTATTTTCTTCAAAATTGCTCTAGGGGCTTCTGTTAGAAATTAAAAATGTTTTTTATTTTGACATGTGTATTTTTGTGCCATTTTTAGACGTTCTGTTGTTTTAAAAAAATATATTGACACTTTTACACAGTAAATGTTTTTATACAAAAATGGACTACTGTTATCAAATATCCACTTGATTTGACAAATTTGGATGGGTAACGCTACATAAATAGAAGACAGACTTGAAATATTGCCCTATGCTTTACCACTCACCTAACCCTAACCCTAACCCTAACCCTGACTTGCAAATACTGTTTCTAAATGTTAATACATTACCATTCCATCTTGTTCCACAAAAAGGTGGTACTTAGCAGAATACATTCTGCTTCATACCGGCAGATGCTGAACCGCTGTGTTAGCCACTCGATGACTACCTGGAACAATTTTTTTTTTTATTTGTCATTGTGGTTTTATTGTCACAATTCATTTAATCCCCCGGGCAAGAAATAATTAACTTTTTATTTGTCTAACTTGGATACAAAAAATTATGTTGTACTTACCTCTGGCAAAATGACCTCAATTAAGTAGGCATCTCTTTCAGCAACAGCCACTTGTTTGGCAACAAGCCCTTCTAACCTGACAATGAGTTCTCCTGTCTGAAATATTGATAATGACAACATTAATATTTGCCTTTATTTTCATATTGTATGCATTTCATACGTAGAGACACCATGAACTATTTTTTTCATTTGTAAGGTGTTTATTAATATATTAGCATTACATGCATGTATAATCTTTACCTTTATGTCGTCAAAAACAGACAGGTGGTCAGCATAGAATGCTTTCAGTGTTGGGTCTTATCCTGTGTTCCTGAACAGGTACATTCTGTTTGACAGAATGCGACCTGACAGAAGATCTATCTCCAAACACTGAGAATACAAAATAGTTTAATCAGTCCAAATACCTTTAAAAAGCAACATGTCAGGTTTGGAAAAAGGATGTCATTATTCTTTCAAACCAAACCCCAAACCCAAAAAGGGAAATCTGTCAGTAATACCTTGATCTCTTTGTCAGTCAAAATGCTGTCTGCCTGGGTGGATTCCACACTATCTTTATCCCTGCAAGAAGTAAAAGCATGAACTATGAGGTCGGCTTGTAATTGCAATATAGCAAAGACATGTATTTGAGAAAATGTTCCTAATTGACTTTTGAGCTGGAGGACAACACTTAAAAACATTGTAATTTCTTTGAAAGTCAGCTTGCTAAAGTACCGTACTACTAGCACAATTTAAAAACATCACTGTTCAACAAATTATGGTCATATTTCATACAGTAATGACAGAACGATAAAATTACAGCAAATTATTTGAGATATTTTATTAGGTTTTTTTAATTTATTTATTTATTTTTTTAGGTTATTTAATGGAACATGAGCATGTGTCATATACTTACAGATATGTAGTCATGTCGCGATCACAACCACAATGGAACTCTCTGGTGGTCCAGTCTCCTTGCACACCTGCGCATTCAAAATGTATCCAACCTCCACAGCTTTTACACTCGAGCCAAGAAAAGTTTTTCACTTGACTGTGGAGTGTTCTACAAGACAAATCGAAACAGTCTATCAGCTTATTCGACTATATTTATCTTAAAACTGTAGACACCTTTATTATGCTCTACTTTTGTATCAAACACCTGGCATTAATCATTACACAAATGCTGCGTATTGCTGTTCAATTTCTTTCTTCAATACCTCTTTGAGCCAGTTACCCGCTGAAACACGCAGGCTTGTTTTTCCCAGGCTAAGCAATGACAGTTGGAGTCGCTTGCTTTTTTTTCCTGTTGCTGAATCCTGTCCTCCTCAAATTTTATTTTTTCCAGGTCTTCTTTGGTGAGTGGGAAAGTCTGTGTGAATGACAAAAAATAAAAAAATAAAAACATAAATAACATTACTCTGAATTCTCTTTGAGTAAACATTGGCTTTAAGCGAAAAGTTTAATATATCTGACCTGAACACTCAGGCCTTTTATCATCTCAGCCGCATTGTGTCTCCTTAGAGTTCGACACTGGTTGAGGGAGAGATCATCATTGCTGACATCTCTGTTTTGGACCTCATTCTCAGCTGCCTTTTTTTGGGATAAAAACATAGTCACAAATGGCATACAAAACAGTTATTTCTTGTTGTCATCCTGTTTGTGTGTTTTACAAATGATGACAGCTCCTAACAAAGCTGAAACAGTTTACTTACCGAGCACACAAAGATCCCACAGTTATCATGGTCTCTCTGCCTCCACTGCTTTGGGAATGTGACCTTCCATCCCTTGAGACCTCCGTGGTTTCTGAAGACATTACTTTGATAACAAAACATAAGGGGTCACATTTCTATGACAGTAATTCCCTTGCCTAAATTTTTTAACCACCCTCTGAATTTTGTGTCTTCACTTCTCACCTCAGAAGAGCCATGTCGTCATCTGTCATTGTTGTTTGAATCCTCAAAGAATCGTACAATCTCAATTCTTTGTTTGAGAAGTCTAGTACCTAAGTCATAAAGATACCAGAAGCACATATATCTGCAGTTACATCTTTTGTTTTGTCTAACAGAGAAAAAGTAATGCTTTTGATAGCCACAGTGATAACTTTCTAACCAAGTTATCGGTGCATTTATACATTTATATATTGTCCTTCAGTCTCTGTCTTATCACACCATTAAGGCTATACAAAATAACATATCAATTATACAGTACATCATTACAAATGTTCTTACCTAATGTTCTATGACTTTTTTATTGCAGCATGTCCACTGTGTGAGACCTATATTTATATGCTGGACTTGAGTAAATATGATTGTCTTCTTAAAAGATAAAAATGCATATTTACATGTCAAATATGAGCTCAACTACCATGGGGGAATGCAAAACTCCCCTTTAGTAACTGATAAAATGTCTCACATTACACTTATTATTTGTGTTATTTATTAATATAAGTGTTAAACATTTCTTGCATAGTATTTCAAATATAGCATCATATGTTTATTGCATTCTTCATTCTGAATGCATGTTTGGGTGATAACTTTTATACTACTTTGGCTACTGTTTACCTGCTGTTCACTTTAATTCTTGAAGTAAAATTACACACAAATTTAACATGTTGCTAACACTTTGCTGCAGCAAACATGGTCCAAGCATCTCTTTTGAATAATTATAGTGATATACATGTGTTTAACATCATTTTTATGACATGGTTGATGTGCTGTCATGTTGGCCTACCCAAAGGATAAAGTGGTTTCCAGTCTCAGGAGTGCTGTGACCCACAAGCCTTGGCAGAAATATTCGGTCTGCAGTCTAGTGCAGTGGAGACAATAGCGATTTCAGTATTAAATGTCCATGTTAAAAAGACAGATTGTAAAGACATACATCTTTCAAGAATGGCAAACCCACCTTTAAGTGTTTGACAGTTTTGTCCTGGACATGGCCATTTCTTATCCAGTCCCGACTCCACAGAATGTTGTCAAAGTGAGCCAAACTCACAGACTGTGCAGTGGGGATAAAGATTTATAAGTGTTACTGTCTCCTACCTTTGCTGAGGATGTTGTGTTTGTTCAGAATTGACAAAAGCATACACACAAGTACTTCATATTACCTTACTGCAGGCCCGTGTAATCTGTGCCACTCTGAAATTGACAGCCTGAATAAAAAAGATGGTGATATCAGTTTTTGCAGGATTTAGCACATAAAAATTGTCACCACACACTTGAGTGCACACTGACATGAGCCACAGCATTTATCTTTAGTCAGACTGCATGTCTGACTGTAAACATAAACGTCTTAATAGATTTAATAATGTTAACAGTACTGTCATACTCACATCATCTGTCAGCCACGGCATCGTCCATGAGGTGTCGTCCAGTAAATCCAGAGGGCAAACACTCTTAATGTCTTTTATTGAAATCTGGAACTTTCTCCCGATTTTAGTCAAAACTTGATTTTCGTCCCGAGATCCAGTTAGAAGACTTTTCAAAGTGCTCTACAAACAGCAGTGTTTTCTATTAGCTTATACAATTCATAATCATTATGGAAGTACAAAATGAGAAAAGTTATGTTCACATTGTACGATTTTCAAACTGTTTTTATGTGAAAAACATCAGATGCAGCTACTAACCTTGTCCTCTTCAGATATGCTGTAGTTGCTGGCCTGAAAAGTGACGTCTTGGACCTTGTCTGCTGGAACAGCAATAGGTGGCGGTGGAAGTGGCAGTGTCCCACTGCGGTGGAAGTGGCAGTGTCCCATATATTGTTATTTGGTCTTTACACATGTATAAAGGCACTATTCCTTAACAGCGGTGTTATTTATAATGTAAGGGTGTATTGCATGTCCTCGGTTGTTAAATAATGGAAGAGCAATGCAATAGGTTGCATCCTGTGTGCTGTGATCACAGAAATACAGAATTTTAGTTTTTCACTGTCATAGTTGTGCGGGTGGTTCATAGTGTCACAATGTTTTTTATAATACAACTCCTATATTTCTACTCCCATATACTAAACACACCACTTGAGTCTCCAGCTGGTCCAGAATGCTGCAGCACGTGTACTGACAGGAACTAAGAAAAGAGATCATATTACTCCTGTATTGGCCTCTCTGCACTGGCTCCCTGTGAAATCAAGAATAGAGTTTAAAATCCTTCTCCTCACTTACAAAGCTGTTAATGGTCAGGCACCATCATATCTCCAGGAGCTCATACTACCCTATTACCCAACTAGAGCATTAAGCTCCCAGAACGCAAGCTTACTTGTAGTTCCTAAAGTCTCCAAAAGCAGAATGGGAGCCAGAGCCTTCAGTTATCAAGCTCCTCTTCTGTGGAACCATCTTACTGTTTTGGTCCGGAAGGCAGACACCCTCTCTACCTTTAAGAGTAGACTTAAGACCTTCCTTTTCGATAGAGCTTATAGTTAGGGCTGGCCCAGGCCTGTCTTGGACCAGCTCTTAGTTATGCTGCTATAGGCCTAGTCCGGGGGACAAATGACACACTGAGCTTCTCTCTCCTCCTCTCCTCTCCATCTGTATACATTATGCCTGTATACATGCCCCATCTCTGCATGTCACTGACTTCACTTCTTCCCCGGAGTCCTTGTGCTCTCTAGTCCTACAGGCTCCCATGGATCCTGGCCGCGCCCGGTTCGTGGATCGTGGATGCGCCTACTGCTATGGCCCTGCCTGATTATGGATGCGCCTACTGCCATGGCCCTGCCTGACACCCACCACTACTGTCGCTAATATTAGTCATATCTCTGTTACATACGTTCCACTACTATTATTGTAATGCAATACTACATACTATCCTTACCGTTAACCACTACTACTGTTATCACTAGTAATCACATTTCCATGTGCATTTCATTGTTGTTGCTGTGATGCCTCTTTATGTGCTTTCATTCCTGTCAACCATCCATTATAATTGTATACATCGTGATCTCGTTGATCTGCTCTGTACATGCGACATCTATTGCACGTCTGTCCGTCCTGGGAAAGGGATCCCTTCTCTGTGGCTCTTCCTGAGGTTTCTTCCGCATTTTTTTTTTCCCCTGTTAAAAGGGCTTTTTTTTGGGGCAAGTTTTTCCTCACTCGAATCGAGGGTCGAAGGACAGAGGGTGTCGTCTCTGTACAGATTGTAAAGCCCTCTGAGGCAAACTGTGATTTGTGAATTTGGGCTATACAAATAAAATTTGATTTGATTTGATTTGACCACTGTTGAAAACATGTAAACAAACCTGAAGACCTGAAGACCAGTGTGCCCAGCGGACCCAATGTCAGGGGCACGGATGACAGTTTTCTGATGTCATCAAGGAATTTGTTGTTAATGCAGCAGTTGTGCATCTCCAACAAAATCCTCACTGTCTGCTTGAAATGTACCTCGTTCATTTGGGTGAGCGAGTACCTGGTAGCTGCTAACTCGCGATTCAGCTGTTCTGCTACAGATGAATTTATTTTGGAGCGTAAATTGGGGCACAAGTTCAAACTCCTTAAACTTTCCTCTGGTCTCTTCTGGTGGAAACGGTCGTACAATGCGTACCTCTCAGTGGTTTTGGTAACTGGATGGGGCAGTATCCATCGGTCATCGTTTTTTGTTGGTGGTTGTAAGGGGGAATGTGTACTGAGGTTTTTTACCCAGGCCATTTCAATTTGGAGTTTCTTTTCTGCTGCACTTGCCAAATTGTCTGTGGTTGGTGGACACAATCGCCCTGCTTCGATTGTTCATGTGTCTGGCAACTTGGCCAGACACATCTGAGATATAGCATGTTGGGAATGCTTTAAAACTAAGCAAACCATCAACATGGTCCCTAGCGGACTCAGTCCAGAACAAAAAGTTCAAATAGTAGACGAGGGCAAGAGAAATGCAGTACTCCACCTGTAAATAATAAAAGAAAGCATAAACATAGAAAAAAAGACCAACGACACATAATCATTTTAAAGACATCTCATTTTGAAGTCTAACCTCCAGTCTTTTGCAGCTTCAAGAAAAGCTTTGGGTACACTTCCTTGAAGTTGACGAGCTCCTCCAATCTGTTCACGAGGTCAGTGACAGATCCCTCATCACTGACACCAAGTGCATTACAGGCCTCTTGCAGGTCTTTCTTTAGAGGCTGTGGGTGTTTTGGACAGTAGTAGTTTTTTTGTATTACATTGTTTAGACAATATAAATGACGAAAATAACTACTGACATTTTCAATATAACACACCTTCTTCAATTCAAGCAGGGACAGAATCGTGTCTTCATCCAACTGCTTTGCTGGCACTTTTGAATCTTCTTTTCTTTTTTTCATGCCTTTCTTTGCCTCTGTTTTTGGCAGCATGTCCCCCTTTCTAACATCCTCCCCCATCCAAGGAGCCAATGTTGAGTATGATGTCTTGGTCTCATATGGGTTTCTAGTTGATGTACCTGGGGATATTTTTAAATGATAAAAATAACTTTCATTAACATTAACAACATACTCTATGTAATTTATAGATATGCAGGCCTGTGTACTTCGTGTGATATGTATGTCCAATTATACTGTTTTCCGGTTACTCTGAATAACGTGTTTTTTCTTTAGCTCACTCACAGTCCTGGCTACCTTGACAAAACTTAAAATGCACAATAAGTGACTTTAAATGAGGGAAAACATACAAATCCCCTCAAAGAAATAACAACACAGAAGACAGCACCTTGGTCCCAAAAATAAAATGTAAATCAGTACATGTGCAGTAAGCCAACAGAAAAGTCCTATATTCATTACTACAAAATATGAAATTGGGCTGATTTTAAATGAGCATTTCTAGCAAAAAGTGTACTGGAAGCATTCATGATCGTTGTTGTGGACTGATGGCTGTGATCTGTATGCACTTTTTATATCAAATGAATTATGTGAATAACAGTTTACTCTGGACAGAACTCACTTAAGGGTATACTCCCTCTTGTGGCATAAGCGAGCAACAATGTGGTAAACTTTTATAACAGGTATGTATAGTCCTGTCCAGCTTTGATTATAATTTTGGCCACAGGCAAGTGATGAGAGATCAGTGTGAATTTTCTGTACAGGCCATTCAATTCTTTTGGATGCATACTTAGAAGAAAAATGAGGGTTGTGAGTGATAAAAAAAATTGAGTCTTATTCTACCAAATTCTATTGTATTTTGTGAAAACGCGAGGATATCTCCCTTTTTCAAATTAGATGACAAACCATAATTAAAAGAACACTCTTTTTTCCAGTTTTCGTTTCAGAATAGGCAATTGATTGATATGAAGGTACACAGATAAGCTAATAATTACCTCACAAAAGTTCACTTGGAGCTTATAAAAACAAATCAAAGTTATGCCAAAAGTGTTTTCAATTTTCCGTACAAGAACAATGTAAATCAAATGTTAACAGTTTCTGTTTGACAAACCCATCCCCTTTCCTTGAGCCATTTTTGTCTTGTCATGTAAATGTGGTTATGGGGCCTAGGATAGGAACTTTAAATGTCTAATGCAATAAACTAACCTGATATAAACCCCTCGGCGATCATTTCCTGTCTAGCTGTTCCCATGCGCTGTTGATGTTGATGCTGAGGTCTTCTTCTGTGAGAACCTCTGGATCAGGCCTCTTAAATGTAGAGACTGCAAAAAGTCATCATATTAGCAACAGCAGTGTAGAATGATATAAACAATAGCTGTTATTGATAATTAGCATAATTGCAAACAATACTAAGTTTAGTTAGATGTTCATGTATACACTGCAGGCTCACCTGGTATGTCAAAGGCTACCTTCCAGTTTGCATCTGCGATAATAACTGGAGGGCAGTCCCCACACTGGTAACAACTGAACATGAATCTGAAGTCTGTCAATGACAGAAAGTGGTGAAAAGCTCTTCGAACAGTTTGGTGGTGGAAACGGTTGTCATTGAAGAATGACAGGGTTGACGGCATGCGACCAGGAGCGGTTTTGTTCTGAGAAATGCATAAAAACCTGAGTCAAAAAAATACATCCAATTGCTGTTGTCACACACAACAGTCCTGAGACATAACTTTTCTGTTACCAATAACCTCAACGACTACTTAAAATAGAGAGTTAGTACATTTAATGATGTCATAACACGTAAAGCATTATATAGTGTCTAATTTCAATGAAAAGTAGCTTAAAATAAAGAACAAAGGCCCCTGGCAGTAGTTCATCATTATTTGCATGACAGATGACGTTCAATAAAGATTTTCACTCTAAACATTAACACTTACGGTCAATGCAGAAAGCAGAAGTTCACATAACGGGAGGGTCAGGAAGACACGGTCATTGAAATTGTGGAACCCAGACTTGTAGTCCTGAAAACGCACATGGTTCTTGCATAGGGGACACTGCTTGATGGCCACGGAGATACCTGTAGATCATTTAGGGTCAAATGAAAACAAGATGACAAACAAACACAGATGAAGACTTAATATGTACAGTATATGTAACATAATGACTGATAGACAGACAGACAGACAGACAGTCAGAAAGGACAGACAGAAACAGATGCATGTTTTTTAAACTATCAACATCACTTGCCTTTTTTAATGTATGTGTAGCCATAAACAGTTGCCTGAGTGGTAATAATGTTGTAGGGCAGTAGATCTGGTGGTGTGGGTCCCGGACAATATGGGCAAGTGGTCTCTTCTGGAAAGAAAACATTGGGGGGATCCTTCTCTTTACTTCTGAGATCCACTGGTAGCTCCTGGAGTGGTGGGATTTTCTTTTTAGTATACAAATAGTTGGTCATTTGACATACATTTCTGTCATTTTCGGCATACGCTGAAATTTCAGCTTCCAACATGTGTATTTCTGTTTCCAGATCGTCTATGTCATTTATCAGGATGTCTGAATTAGGCAGGAGAAGATCTGGGGATTCCTGAAAGATCCACCACATTGCCAGCATGCGGTGGAGACAACAATGTGATTTCCCAGTCCCTCTACACTGGCAGTTCCACTTACCAGACACTGAGTCAAAGGTTACTCTAGTGCGCCCACATTTGCACCAGTTATCCATCTGGCCAGTGTATATAGAGAAGAACACCCATCTTTTGGAGTATCCCATGTCACCATAAAAGAGGTGTGTCCACTACATTTTCTAAGGCAGCTTTATGCATGCTCTCACACTGGTCAGACCACTCCTGTGATATTAATCCCTTGTCTTTCATTGCCTGCAATGACTGGAAGGTCAGGCTGGCAGGTGGGCTACAGTTGTTAGAAAAAAAAAAGCGTCGTAACCGCCATTACGCGTTTTTTCGATGGCACCATTTCTAAAAATGTTGAGGGGCCACAACAATACAACTGACCACCTATTTTAAGGCTTTTATGAAAAAGTGAACGGTTCACCTCAACTTATTGTAACGTATTATAATTCCAACTCGAACACAGCAACTGCAACTTGGCTGTAAACTTCGGTAATGGCTTCACGTAAGCTTGCTTGTAGAATTATGACAAGGTGATTCGGACTTTTTCAGTTAGAGTAATTCCATTGCCAGTATAGCATACTACTTAAATATTGTAAGGAATACTGTAAAATCATGGAAACCACTTTTTTTTTTCCTTGTGAGAGCTTGTATGCGAGCAAAACTTACCAGCTATGTCTTCAAGTCATCAGGTAAACACTGTCTCTGGTATCAAAGAGTGGTAGACGTACTGACCTCACGCAACACACTTGAACTATGGGTAATGGCTTAGCGCTGATCTACTTTGCTATTGCCTACATAGCCTATGATTCATATCGTTTGTGGTATGACGTAAGGCAATTGATATTGGGGGTTGTATAGAGGCGGTGGATGAGCTGTATACACTACCCAGCAAGCAACTTTCTGTGTAATAAACATGTAATAGCCGTCAATTGCAAACCTGATGACTAGGCTAGAACAAGGCTAAATTTGGGTATGAGGATGTTGATTAAATCTTCACATATAGACCACATTTCACCAGTATTTGCAATACTGGCTTAGATGTGAGAAATTAGAAAAATGAGGATAAGATCTAATTTGCACATTTTAAAGGATAAAAGGTTTGTTTATGGCACAAAAGAAACAGAAAGTTGCATAAAGCAGCCCCTTTGGATCAGCGGTCTCGTGCTTAGTATTCTCCTGGGCGGGTGGTCACGCTATCTAGTACGCCACTGAGTCGAGAATGGAAAGCATTGTACAATTCTTTCACTCGTGTATTTTGCTTCGCAAGTACGGTCTCTGGCAATAAGTGCTCGTGTTTACAGTGTCTGCGCCTGCGCTTTCCAGCAGGAAGCACAATTGTTGTTTTACATTAATGTATGAAAATACTACCATGATCTCAGGGAAATGTGTGCCGAAGCAGGAGTGGTATATGTAACTATTGTATATATATACATACATCTCTAGTTTCTGACACGATTGAGGTCATTCAACATCTCCCGGACTATACTCAGGATGTTTTATGAGTCTGTGGTGGCCAGTGCTATACTATGCTGTTGTGCGCTGGGGCAGCAGGCTGAGGGTAGCGGACGCAAAAAGGTTGAACAGACTGATCCGCAAGGCCAGTGACGTTGTTGCGAGTGGAGCTGGACTCTCTGACGGCGGTGTCAGCGAGGAGGATGCTGTCCAAGTTACATGTCATCTTGAACAATGGCTCTCATCCACGCCATGACGTGGTGGTCAGCCACAGGAGTACATTCAACACTTTGTTCAACTCCTAATATTATTATTATTATTATTATTATTTCTGCATATTCTGAATTTTGAATGGGAGCAATTTCCCCTCGGGGATTATAAACTATTTCTGAATCTGATTCTAATTCTGAACAAATGCTGCTGCATAGACATGTGTAGAATAGCATGATCCGATAGATGAAAGATAGGAGTAACAATTAAATTGAGACGCTACATTTTCAGCACTTTCTTTATAACAACTAGCCAGACTGTAAACAGGTCTAGGTTCAGTGGCTGTTAGACCATGAATGAAAACAAGTCATCAAATGTCTACAGTGCCACCCTCTGGCAGATATAGGAACCTGCATCTGGACATTGGCAGCAGTGAACTATTCCAGGCGTAGTCAATACATTTACACATTCTCATTTCTTAAGCTCATGAGAAAAACACCCCGATGTCTACAACAATCCTCCAGTGAGCATTTTTCTGTTAAACAGAAATCACTAGCAACACAACATTCGACTGGCTCAGAAGTGCAAATGTTTTATTGAGTATATGAAGACAACAATGACAAATTCACATTTAGACAATATTCCCACCAGGATTTGCAATACTGGCTTTCAACTAAGACATTTCAATGTGTTTTCTTAGTCAAGCTCCAAAATTAAGACATGCTCTTATTTGCACATTGTACAGGATAAAGGATGTCTTTATTGCAAAAGAGGAAAAAAAAAACAATGGATAAATAAAGTTCACATGATCAGTTCAAACTCCTTTCACTGCAAGGCCGCTGCACTACTTACTGCATCATAACAATGTTACTTACTACAAAGGTGGAAAGCATCGTATAGCTACATGTATTTAGCTTGTGCCTTGCACACAGTCACTTATAAACATCACGTCTCAGCCTAAACAAATGATCCAAATGAGTAAACAAATTTAATGGTGACTTGTGACACATTCATTTTGTACCCACATCTTCAAAACAATATTGAAATCCCAGTTGGTGGCCACTGGCATAAAAACGACATATTCCTCTGGATCATCAGTGGTATGTCTATAACTAAAGGCTTATACCTTTAATTATGGAGTAGTGGTATGTCCATGCCTAAAGGCTTATACCTCTGGAAGAGTAGTGGTATGTCGATGTTGAAAGGCTTATTCCACTGGATCAGTGTTATGTGATGCAGGACACCATATGGTGCTGAAGCAGGAGTGGTGTGTCGGTAGTAGGGGTGCAGTGTTGGCTGAAGACTTGTGATATTCAAGGACAAGAACATGTGTAGAATAGCATGGTCCGAGACCTAGATGAAACATAGGAGTAACAATTAAATTGAGACACAAAATTTCCAACACTTTATCACAATAAGCCAGAAGTATACAGTAAAAGTAGCATCATGTATTTTGAAGGGTTTGGGATTCAAGGCTTCAGATAATTTAAAATAAATGTAAGCAGACAGACAGAACTGGACTGATCAGAGCCAACACTCACAGCTCTACTACTTTACTCTGCAGACCACACTGTCCATATGACTGCATTAAATCAGTCTGTATGTGTGTGTTTGTATGTGATAGTTTGGTCTATGACAGACGGGGCAGTCATAATATCCACATCAGTTTTATTTATATATATATACACATACATATATATATATATACACACACATATATATACATACATACACACACACACACATATATATACATATATACATACATATATATATATATACATACATATGCATATATACATATATATACATACATATATATACATATATATACACATACATATATACATACATATATATACATACATACATATACATACATACATATACACATACACACACACACACATATATATATATATAAACATACATATACATATATATACATACATACACACACATATGTATATATACATATATATGTGTATATATACATATATATAGCTGTGGTGGCATGTACGCCAGAAGGGTAAATTCACGAGTTGAACCGATAAAAGTTATTTGTCTTCGTTATCAGTGACTTACAGCCGTAGCCTATCTGTTTTGTAGTGGTTTGTAGCATATCGTCGCTGTCAAGCAGAAGCCTCCTATCTTCAATATATGGTATTAAATTTACGTGTCACTGTACAGTGGGTACTAGTTTCATTTGGAGGATTTCACGCGTGAGTCACGGGAGAGTCACACAGATTTTTTTTTTGGAGGAGTAATTGTGTTTTCACCAGAAGCTGCAATGTGCCCAAACAACCGCCAGGTGGCATCTGTGAGCAGCAGGACGCCTCCATAAGACAGCAGCACGGAGCAGTGAACACAAATGGGGAATGCAATATAATAATAATACAGCATGGGCGAGCGGTCTTAATAAGCTATAAATGCAGTGCATGCCCAAGCCCTTCAATAAAAATAATTGAAAATATTAATCTGGCAGTGTGTTCAATTATACAATACCTTAGTTCTACTGTTTTGGTCTTAAATCCGTGCCTAATCTGTCCCGTTTTGCTTGCGAAAAGCTGGAAAGCTGACAGCTTGTTTCGCGCGTGCGCACTGTGACACAGAGTAGTACAGTTACTGCTAGAGGCTGTGTTTACTGTAGAAGAGCATTTTGAATGGCAAAAAAGCTGTCAGTGAAGCAGCTTATCTGCCAACGCGCATGCGCAAAACTGACTTGTTTGAATTGTTCAGCGGGAAACTGTCAGTGGTTCATTTCATCGTGTAGCCCGGTCAAAATGAGTGAAAATATTAATTCTATTCAGTCTTTGCGTTCAGTGCCGTTTTCGCGGAGAACTTTTGAGGAAAAGAAAACTATAATTTCAAGTGGACGGCCTACTCCTGAAGTAAATATCACAAAAACTGGCCGACCCCCCCTCCCGTCAAACGATCCGGTCTGACAGTGACATATTGCCTGTTCATTCATGAAAACCATCTCGAAACACTCTGTCAAACAAGTGTCAGATCTGTCAATCTGCGGCGCTACTAGCCTAGTTCGCTCATTTTAAAAACACACCGGCAGCAGCGCCTACTGATCTGAGACGTGTCACGTGAGTTACTGTAAATGCTGTGTGGAAAACCAGCTGTGGTCTGTGATTGAGGTGCAGAAGGGTGAGTTTGGAGCTGACGAGAGGATCGCGCTGACGACCGTTTCATTACATTTTTCTCATTGAAAAACTATACAACTGGCATTTAGATTATGTTCTGCACAAAAAAATAAGTGAAATAATAACAATTCGGTTTTAGCAATCAACCGCTTATAGTGATCAAATGTACTCTGGACCAACGTGATCACTATAAGCGGTTTCCACTGTAGTAGTTAAAAACCATATTATATTTTTTATTAATAAATAAATACCCCCCTTACGGGCGCGCATGCTATTGACACTTCAGCATGACCACAGTAAAAGGTCACCGCTCGCCACTGTAATACAGTATAGTTTTTCAATGAGACAAATGTAACGACGGCAGCTACAGTATACGTCTCACTCTTTTTCGGTCCTCAGTCTCGTCAGCTCGAAACACACCCGTCTGTATTTTTAAAATGAGCGAACTACTGTACAGTAGTGCCGCAGATTTCTCATTCCCCACCTTGTTTGATTGAGTGTGTTGCTGGATGATTTCTCATGAATGAACGGGCAATAGCCTGTGTCACTTTTTTTAATTTCAAGTCAAGCGGGGAGGGGGGGATCCTTGTACCTGGGTTACTGTTACCAAGGATACGGAAATAAAAGTAGCGAAGCTCCGGACAGAGTTGCGGTGATTGTATCCACTTTATGATAGGCTACTGTAGATTATGAAAACACATGAGTCTATCACAACAAGGGATTTTCCAGATCAAATCCGTTGGATTATCCATACGAGAGGTAGACTGCCGGTTCTCACGGCCCGGACTCCTGCCAATAGTTTTTTTTTGTGTTTTTTTTGAGGGTGTGTGTGTGCCGAGCGGACCCCTTTAGAGAGACACGCGTCTGTATGGGACAGGCTTTTATTTAATTTAGAACAAACCTTATGCTCAGCAAAAAAATTTTAGGTCGCCGGATCTGAACCCGATCGAGTTAGTCTGGGCTTCAATGAAACGCTACATTCGCTGTGAGGCCAAACCCAAAAACAGAGATGAACTGATCTCCGCAATAGAGTCATTTTGGAAATATAAGCTCACCAAAGAGGCCTGCAACAAATACATAGATCACTTGGACAAAGTCATTGAACAGGTCATAGCATTAAAGGGAGGACCGACTGGCATGTGACTGCATGGCAGACGGCGAAAAATGCCCAGGGCCGAAGGATCTCCTGCTGAAAGACTGATGCGCACACTACGCAGATCTGAGGACACACTCTGCTTTAAATTACCTACTGTATATCATACTGCACTGTTCTGTATACCTGTCGATTTTTTAAACAAAAATGTTTTATTTGAAGCACGTAGGCTACCATGTACTGTACAGACCAAAAGTTTGGACACACCTTCTCATTCAAAGAGTTTTCTTTATTTTCATGACTATGAAAATTGTAGATTCACACTGAAGGCATCAAAACTATGAATTAACACATGTGGAATTATATACTTAACAAAAAAGTGTGAAACAACTGAAAATATGTCTTATATTCTAGGTTCTTCAAAGTAGCCACCTTTTGCTTTGATAACTGCTTCGCACACTCTTGGCATTCTCTTGATGAGCTTCAAGAGGTAGTCACCTGAAATGGTCTTCCAACAGTCTTGAAGGAGTTCCCAGAGATGCTTAGCACTTGTTGGCCCTTTTGCCTTCACTCTGCGGTCCAGCTCACCCCAAACCATCTCGATTGGGTTCAGGTCCGGTGACTGTGGAGGCCAGGTCATCTGGCGCAGCACCCCATCACTCTCCTTCTTGGTCAAATAGCCCTTACACAGCCTGGAGGTGTGTTTGGGGTCATTGTCCTGTTGAAAAATAAATGATGGTCCAACTAAACGCAAACCGGATGGAATAGCATGCCGCTGCAAGATGCTGTGGTAGCCATGCTGGTTCAGTATGCCTTCAATTTTGAATAAATCCCCAACAGTGTCACCAGCAAAGCACCCCCACACCATCACACCTCCTCCTCCATGCTTCACGGTGGGAACCAGGCATGTAGAGTCCATCCGTTCACCTTTTCTGCGTCGCACAAAGACACGGTGGTTGGAACCAAAGATCTCAAATTTGGACTCATCAGACCAAAGCACAGATTTCCACTGGTCTAATGTCCATTCCTTGTGTTCTTTAGCCCAAACAAGTCTCTTCTTCTTGTTGCCTGTCCTTAGCAGTGGTTTCCTAGCAGCTATTCTACCATGAAGGCCTGATTCACACAGTCTCCTCTTAACAGTTGTTCTAGAGATGTGTCTGCTGCTAGAACTCTGTGTGGCATTGACCTGGGACACTTTCAAAGTTTTCCCAATTTTTCGGACTGACTGACCTTCATTTCTTAAAGTAATGATGGCCACTCGTTTTTCTTTACTTAGCTGCTTTTTCTTGCCATAATACAAATTCTAACAGTCTATTCAGTAGGACTATCAGCTGTGTATCCACCTGACTTCTGCACAACACAACTGATGGTCCCAACCCCATTTATAAGGCAAGAAATCCCACTTATTAAACCTGACGGGGCACACCTGTGAAGTGAAAACCATTTCAGGTGACTACCTCTTGAAGCTCATCAAGAGAATGCAGAGTGTGTGCAAAGCAGTAATCAGAGCAAAAGGTGGCTACTTTGAAGAAACTAGAATATAAGGCGTATTTTCAGTTGTTTTACACTTTTTTGTTAAGTACATATTTCCACATGTGTTAATTCATAGTTTTGATGCCTTCAGTGTGAATCTACAATGTCGATAGTCATGAAAAGAAAGGAAACTCATTGAATGAGAAGGTGTGTCCAAACTTTTGGTCTGTACTGTATATATCTTATATTTTTGGGAAGTCTGAATTCCAGTCACTACACATCTTATGAACGTGATGTAAAGTAATAACTTTATTTTTTTATATATATTTTTTTTAAATGCAGCCTCTAAAACTAGAATGAAAAATATTTTCCTATGTTCCATCTTCTCGGCTCTATTGAAAGTAATGAGCTTAATAGACATATTAGCGCCTCCATTTATCTCTGACCAATAGGTGTGCTTGTAATAATTGCTGTGACGACAGCTGGACACAATGTAACACATTAGCATCCTCCATTTATCTCTGACTGTTGGAGCCATTTTGTATATTACACATAAGGTGATAAATAATTTAGATTTGTTGGATTTATTCTGATTTTGTATATTTGAGGTTATAAGAGTGCCTATTAGTTAATAACAACTGCGCTCTTCTTATTGGCTGAGATGTGCGTAACGTGATGCGTGCGTACTTTGGTTCAGTGATGATTATGGAGGCGAGGAGAGCACACTAGTTTTTGACCGTGCTAATGATTATTGCCTGATTTTGGATTGCTACAGTTTTATTTTTTGTTGTAACTTGAATAAAGGTTTCAATAAACCCACGTGAGAAAGAACTGTGGAGTTTTTGTGGCCTAAGACACGCGTCAACTACATGCTCACGCTCCATAATTTTAGTGTGTGTTTAAAAAGTAAAAAGAGATGGAGTCACACTTACACTGACCAATGGGTGTGTTTGTGGATACTTCACTCAAGTACATTGTCAGACAAAAGTCCTGCCCCCCACAGTACTTCACACAGCTGTTTGCTTTGAACAGAAAAACCGGTTCCTACAGTAGCTCTCCTCACACTTTTCAGTTCATAAGTGAAGAAATTTCGTCGTGTTTCATGTAATAAATTTCACATGTAAGGGGAGCTGAACATACAGCCTCCATTCAGAACTCCAAGACACATGTGCCAGATGCACAGAGGCATGCGTAAAACACAGATTGAGACCACTTCATGATGTTTAGTTATTTTTTTTAGTTCATTTTCGTTTCTTTTGGATTTTTGTGCGTATTACTGAGCTGTTTTGGTCCATGTTTGTAAGCCTTTTTTCCCCTGGATTATATTTTCTAAAGTTGCAACAATATAGTAATATAATATATATTGTTTTCGTTTCATTTCGTTAAGTATAAATCAATCAATCCATTTTCTTTGAAACTATGAGATTGTAGAGCACCTAAAAACCAAAGCACCAGTTCACTGTAGCGATTTTCATACACACAGCCAGTCTCGCTTTCAATAAAACACACTCGCATTCTATTACAATCGGTGAAATATATGAAAACACAATTTAAAAAATGACAGTTGTTGCTCTAGTTTTTTGTTTGGGTAAGCTTCATATTTAAAAGCGCAATGTTCAGCTGTCAGAAATTAAAAGCAGCCTCCTCTTGTTATATTTGCAGCAACACTGTTGCTTCAGGCTGTGATCAGCTTTTTTGTATCGCTCATAGCCTACTTTCCATTAAAACAACCGGCTGCTCTTGGCTGAAATCAGCCCGTTGTGGCTCCATTCTACGATTAAAGTAGTATCAACAAAGTCACTGTTAACAAAATTAACATCTAATCTGTCCCTTCAAATTGTGTGTTTGGAGCAGCTGCAGACAGATGTGCATTAATGCTCCGCTCGTGAGTCCAGCTGCATCGGGTCCAGGCTGCTGGCACGACCGAAGCAGCTTAGAGACTGTTTAAACGAGCGATCGTGGGCTATAAGTGGATTGTTACATTCACGAGAACTTGCAGAAAATAGATATGAGACAATTTGCTAAAACTTGGAGCCAGACCCGGCCAGGCTACAGGAGAGATCAAAAATATGGAGGGGGACAGGACCCCCATGAGAACCACTGATCCTGTTGAACGTAACCACTGTGAAACAATAAAAAACAACATTGATCTGATTTACCGGCGTAGCGCTCCCTCTCTCCATTCACTCTCTAGCTCTCTCGACCACAGCTGCAAATTAAGTAGCCTATGGCCTATGAACAGCGCCACTCTCCATTGCAGCTATGTTGTGGTCAAATGTGGAATTATCCCCAAATCTTTTGAGCTGCATTTCAGTATGATGCTTCCACCTAGTGGCTACAATGTGACCTACAATTTCACGCAACGCATGAATCACGCTTTCCGTGAGGGAAACCTCTATTTGAAACTAGTACCAACTGTAGGTAGTAAGCTACAAACCTACGAGCAAAAAGAACGGAAATGGACATATTCATCCAATAGTGTGCAACCAAAAAGTGATTTATTAAAATTCAAAGTTATTAAAAATGCAACAGATCTCGAATGACAACAACAACTGCGGTTGTTGTGAACCCAAGCTCTGCCGTGCATCATAACATGACAAGAGGCCGGCTGGAGATAAGCTCTTTGAATACATTCATTGGTTAATAATGTATACAGACGTGAAGGGTGGCCAGTAAAATCGATTATAAAAAAATAGTCGAAAAAAGTCAAATTTGCAAATAAGAGGTTTTTGTCTGACAGCAACAATATCAGTAATAATTCATGTGTAGGATATTAAATCAGTACAAAACAGTAATAATATAAATTGGATAAGACACTGAATAGTAAACCTCCACTTAATGCAATGATTTATAACAATAATAATTCATTTGTAAGATATGTAATCAATTAAAAACTGTAATAATTACTATCAGGCATGACAACGTGATGATGCATAGATTTCAGCTTCTTAAATGATACACAATTCTGTTTTGTTCTCTCTTTTAGTAGTTCCAGTGCCAAGAAAAGGCGTGTAGATGACTTTGTTGTCAGAAGAGGCACATGAACCCCTCCAATGGCTCAAGTCTTGACAGAAAGCATCGTCAACATGATAGTCAATGACATCAAATCAAATCAAATTTTATTTGTATAGCCCAAATTCACAAATCACAGTTGCCTCAGAGGGCTTTACAATCTGTACAGAGACGACACCCTCTGTCCTTCGACCCTCGATTCGAGTGAGGAAAAACTTGCCCCAAAAAAAAGGCCCTTTTAACAGGGAAAAAAAAAATGCGGAAGAAACCTCAGGGAGAGCCACAGAGGAGGGATCCCTCTCCCAGGACGGACAGACGTGCAATAGATGTCGCATGTACAGAGCAGATCAACGAGATCACAATGTATTCAATTATAAGCGATGGTTGACAGGAGTGAAAGTACATTAAGATGTATTACAGCAATAATAATGAAATGCACATGGAAATGTGATTACTAGTGATAACAGTAGTAGTGATTAATGGTAAGGATGGTATGTAGTAATGCATTACAATAATAGTAGTGGAACGTATGTAACAGAGATGTGACTAATATTAGAGACAGTAGTGGTGGGTGTCAGGCAGGGTCATGGCAGTAGGCGCATCCACGATCAGGCAGGGCCATAGCAGTAGGCGCATCCACGATCAGGCAGGGCCATAGCAGTGGGCGCATCCACGATCCACGACCCGGGCGCGGCCAGGATCCATGGGAGCCTGTAGGACTAGAAAGCACAAGGACTCCGGGGAAGAAGTAAGTCAGTGACATGCAGAGATGGGGCATGTATACAGGCATAATGTATACAGATGGAGAGGAGAGGAGAGGGGAGGAGAGAGAAGCTCAGTGTGTCATTGTCCCCCAGACTAGGCCTATAGCAGCATAACTAAGAGCTGGTCCAAGACAGGCCTGGGCCTGTCCTGGCCCAGCCCTAACTATAAGCTCTTATCGAAGAGGAAGGTCTTAAGTCTATTCTTAAAGGTAGAGAGGGTGTCCGCCTCCCGGACCAAAACAGGAAGATGGTTCCACAGAAGAGGAGCTTGATAACTGAAGACTCTGGCTCCCATTCTACTTTTGGAGACTTTAAGAACTACAAGTAATCCTGCGTTCTGGGAGCGTAATGCTCTAGTTGGGTGATAGGGTAGTATGAGCTCCTGGAGATATGATGGTGCCTGACCATTAACAGCTTTGTAAGTGAGGAGAAGGATTTTAAACTCTATTCTTGATTTTACAGGGAGCCAGTGCAGAGAGGCCAATACAGGAGTAATATGATCTCTTTTCTTAGTTCCTGTCAGTACACGTGCTGCAGCATTCTGGACCAGCTGGAGACTCTTTAGAGACTTGTTAGGGCAGCCTGATAATAGAGAATTACAATAGTCCAGCCTGGACGTAACAAATGCATGGACTAGCTTTTCTGCGTCTTTTTGAGACAGGATGGGCCTGATTTTTGCAATGTTACATAGATGAAAAAATGCAGACCTTGAAATTTGTTTTATGTGGGAGTTGAAGGACATATCTTGATCAAAGATAACTCCCAGATTCCTGACGGTGGTGCTGGAGGCCAAGTTAATGCCATCCAAACTCGCTATATCATTAGATAATGCATCTCTAAGGTGTTTAGGACCAAGTACTATAACTTCGGTTTTATCTGAGTTTAACAGCAGAAAATTGCAGGTCATCCAGGTCTTAATGTCCTTGAGACATGCATGGAGGTTAGTAAGCTGATTAGTTTCATTTGGCTTTATTGATAGGTATAACTGTGTATCATCTGCATAACAATGAAAGTTTATGGAGTGTTTCCGAATTATATTTCCTAGAGGGAGCGTATATAAGGTGAATAGTATGGGTCCAAGCACGGAGCCTTGAGGAACACCATGACTAACCTTGGTATACAGGGATGACTCATCATTAACATGTACAAACTGAAATCGATCCGATAAATGGGACATAAACCAGTTTAATGCGGGTCCTTTAATGCCAATTAAGTGTTCCAGTCTCTGTAGTAGAATGTGATGATCAATGGTATCAAATGCAGCACTAAGATCTAGTAAGACCAGGACAGAGACAAGTCATTCGTCAGAAGCGATGAGGAGGTCATTTGTAACTTTCACCAGTGCCGTCTCTGTGCTATGATGTGCTCTAAAACCTGATTGAAAATCCTCATATAAACTATTTTTATGAAGAAAGTCACATAGCTGGTTGGCGACCGCTTTCTCAAGGATCTTGGAGAGGAAAGGGAGGTTGGATATAGGTCTATAGTTGGCTAAAGCTTCTGGGTCAAGATTAGGCTTTTTAAGGAGCGGTCTAATTACAGCTAGTTTAAAGGATTGTGGTACGTATCCTGTTAATAGAGACAGGTTGATCATTTCTAGTAGAGATGTGCTAATTAAAGGTAAAGTTTCTTTCAGCAACCTAGTTGGGATGGGGTCTAGGAGACAAGTTGTTGGTCTAGATGAAGAAACCATCGAAGTTAGTTGGTGGAGGTCGATGGGAGAGAAGCAGTCTAAATATAAGTCAGAATTTACAACTGTTTCTGAGGTTCCTGTGTTTAAAGATACAATAGTGCCAGTTGAGGGCAAGCGATGATGGATTTTGTCTCTAATAGTTAAAATTTTATCATTAAAGAAGCTCATGAAGTCATTACTACTGAGCGTTGTAGGAATACATGGTTCAGTAGAGCTGTGACTTTCTGTCAGCCTGGCTACAGTGCTGAAAAGAAACCTGGTGTTGTTTTTGTTTTCCTCTATTAATGACGAGTAATAGCTTGCTCTGGCATTGCGGAGGGCCTTCCTATATATTTTAAGGCTATCTTTCCAGGCTAAGCGGGATTCTTCCAAGTTGGTGGAACGCCATTTCCTTTCAAATTTCCGTGATGTTTGCTTCAATTTGCGGGTATCCGAGTTATACCAGGGTGCTAACCTCCTGTGCTTTATAGGTTTCCTTTTCAGGGGGGCAATAGAGTCCAGTGTTGTTCGCAATGAGCCTGCAGTGCTATCAACAAGATGATCGATTTGTGAGGAACTGAGGTTAGCGGAGGAGTCCTCTATTATATTAAGACATGGCATTGAATTTAGTGCCAGCGGTATAATTTCCTTAAATTTAGCTACAGCACTATCAGATAGACATCTAGTGAAGGAGTTTTTGCCTAATGGTGTGTAGTCCAGTAATAGAACTTCAAAAGTTATTAAGTGATGGTCTGATAAAAGAGGATTCTGTGGAGAAACTGTTAGATTTTCAATCTCGATACCATAAGCTAGAACAAGGTCAAGGGTGTGGTCAAAACAGTGAGTTGGTTTATGTACACACTGAGAGAAGCCAATGGAGTCTAATAATGAGATAAATGCAGTACTAAGGCTATCATTAACGGCATCCACATGAATATTAAAATCACCTACAATAATTACTTTATCTGATTTGAGGACTATACTTGATAAAAACTCAGAGAATTCAGATAAAAACTCTGAGTAAGGACCAGGTGCTCGATACACTACAACAAATAGAACTGGCTGTAAAGTTTTCCACGTTGGATGTGAAAGACTCAGAACAAGGCTTTCAAATGAGTTATAATTTAATTTAGGTTTAGGAATGATTGACAGACTTAAGTCATAAATAGCTGCAACACCACCTCCTCGGCCGGAGCCTCGAGGAATGTGAGTATTAATATGACTGGGTGGAGTGGATTCATTCAGGCTGACATATTCTTCAGGATGCAGCCAAGTTTCAGTAAGACAGAATAAATCAATATTACAGTCTGAAATTAAGTCATTTACTAGTACAGCTTTCGATGACAGGGATCTGATATTTAGGAGTCCGCATTTAATTCTCTTGTCTTGTTTTGAGATTGCAGAGTTGCTGTTAATTTTTATTAGATTTTCATGCACAACTCCTCTTCTGTGGACTTTTGATTTGATTAATTTAATTAATTTAGGTGGTCGGGGGGCAGACACAGTCTCAATGGAGCAACTGATCTAATGGAAGCTCAGAGAAGCGTGTAAGACTGCAGCTCTGCCTCCTGGTCTCAACTCTGGGTTGTCAGGCTGGTTGTTGGCTAATGAAATGGGTTAAATTTCTAGAGATGAGAGCCGCTCCGTCCAAAGTGGGATGGATGCCGTCTCTCCTAATGAGACCAGGTTTTCCCCAGAAAGTCCGCCAATTATCAACAAAGCCCACATCGTTTGCTGGACACCACCTTGACAGCCAGCGGTTGAATGATGACATGCGGCTGAACATGTCATCACTGGTTAGGTTTGGCAGGGGCCCGGAGAAAACTACGGAGTCCGACATTGTTTTGGCATAGCTACACACCGACTCAACATTAATCTATCTTATAGACGTCCTTAAATCAACTAAGAGCAAGATTGCCCTGACAGCTGATGCCTGGACCAGTATTGCCACAGAGGCATATTTTGGCATCACTTGTCACTTTAAGTGATGACTGGGAACTCACTAGCTTCTGCCTCACCACCATGCCACTGGAAGAACGACACACTGGAGTTAACATTGCTGCATTGATTGAGTATGCCATGGCAAGGTTTGAGGTCCCTGCTAGCAAGATTGTGGCTGTTGTCCATGACAATGGCTCCAATGTTGACACAGTGCTGGCTGCAAACATTTTGAAAGAAAAGCATGGGTGGAATTCAGTCCGCTGTGCAGGCCACACTTGGCCACAATAGGTGATCGGTCATGCTCTGAAACATCCTCAGATCACTAAAACACTAGGAGCAGCGAGGTGTCTTGTAGAGCACTTCAAAAGAAGTGAACTAGCCTCAAGCAAGCTGAAGACCAAATAGAAACAAATGGGAATCCCAGAGAAGAAATTTATCCAAGATGTCTCTACTAGGTGGAATAGCACCTTTTACATGGTGACTCGTCTGCTAGAACAGAGATGGCCGCTGACTGCAACATTGTCTAACCCAAACAGTAACACAGAAAGGGAAACAGCATCTCGACCTGAAACCAGACCAGTCGGCCTTGCTTGAGGAACTGGCAAAAGCTCTTCAGGCCTTTGAAAGTGCCACTGTCTACCTGAGTGGTGAAACCTATGCTACCGCCTCTGCCCTGCCTCCTCTGGTCAGAGGGCTTCAGAAGTCCACTCAGACCACCTATGATACAGCTTCTGTTTCTGGCATTCCAGGCAGCTGCTTCACAGGAGACAACTGCACGCTGGTCCAGAGAAGTCACTGTCAAAGATGACAACACAAACACACAGATCATTGCAGCTGCACTGGACCCGCGTTTTCAGAAACTGAACACTGAACCTGGTGTCAGAAATTTCAAAGTAAAGTCCAATCTCTTGCCTTACAGTCCATGCAAGAAGAAACTGCAAAGAGGCAGTGTGCCAGTGAGAATGAGGAAGCCATTACATGTGCTAAGAGAACTTCAAATGGGTCTCTTGATTCACTGTTTGGATGTGACTCCTCAACAGATACTGACAGTGAGACTGCTGAACAGGATGCTCACAACCAAGCTATCACCAACGAGGCAAGATTTATGTGTTTAAATAAGAACAGTTCTTATTAATTAACATTTAACATCAACTGTAACATGCCATACTTTTTCACAAGCCTAATTTTCATCTGTTGTCCCATTGCAGGTACTGATGTACTTTAATCCCCTATCTTGGTGGAAGTCAAATGAAGCAAAATATCCAAGTCTTGCATCATTAGCCTGGTCATTCTTGTGCATTCCTGCCACTTCTACTCCTTCTGAGCGACTGTTCTCAGCTGCTGGGAACATAACCTCCAAGAAGAGAGCCAGCCTCACACCTGAGTATGTTGATATGCTCACATTCCTGCATTGCAATTTGAAGAATTTGTGAATTATACAGTCATTTGTACTGGATTTTTTTTAATTTTATTTACATTTACTAGTTTTATTTGAAATTTTGGACTTGGCAGCACTATTTCAAAAAGGTATAGTTATAGTATAGTAAAGTTATTTGTACATTATGTTTTTGTTATCACAACTTGCACTTTAATGTATTATTTTGTCAATTTATGTTTCATTAAAATAACAATTTAAAAATGCAGTTGTTTCAAAATATTATGTTTTCAAATACATGTTTCATGGGTTTTTAATTTGCTCTGAGAATATGAGGTAAAGTCGAAAATAATTGTGACTAATCGAAAAAATAATCGTTAGATTAGTCGACAACCAAAATAATCGTTAGTTGCAGCCCTAGTGTTGGCCTTGTATGGCTATTTCCTGGGTTAAAATCCCAGGTGGCGTTGTTGACGACACACACTACACATACACACGCTCACACAAACACACACTCAGACCCGCTCTCGCCACAGTGGCATTAGCATTAGCATCTAGCTGCTCAGGTGATGGCTGGGGCCTGTCGCAGCCTGTTTTAGAAGCATCATTTCTCCCTCGGCCTGCCATCATAGAGTGTCCGCAAGTAAAAAAATAAGTTTACCTATAGTAAAAGGCTGCAGTATTAAGGCTTAAAGCTGGCAGAAAAAATACAAAAGTGTAATATAAAAGTGTAAAAAAAAAAAAATATCATTCCAGCGGAGCCTCTGTGAAACGTGTCTTACATCTTCCTCGTTCCACCAGGGGTCCCCCCCACTGTTGAAATTTAACCGCCGCTGCTAAGGAGAGGAGAGGAGGAGAGGGGAGAGTGCATAGAGGGCTGTGTTTTACCTCAGACATTTATTCTATTAATTATTTTGCATTATGGACGTTTCTGAAGGGGCTATGCCCATAATGAGTCTTAGTGTGATCAGCACTCTACAGAAAATATCAGTTGAACAGGCGGTGCTTCAATCTGGTCCAGGACACATGTGCTTACACAGTGCTAAAAGAATGTGGTCACGTGTGGCCAAGACCACCACTGACTGCGGTCTGAGTCATAAAATCCTAAGGCATTCACACCTGTACTTGGAGCTGTCCACTTATGAACAGGCGCTCACAACAAATAATACCAGGCCTGACCAGCTTGTTTGTTTTAGTGCTGCATCACTAGACTAACAAGAAGCTTCTTTCCACAGGCTGTGAGACTCGATTCATCCTCAGCACTCCACCATGAAAAATAGTTTCCATTTTATGACTAATCTAACCAGATAACAGAAATTCTGACCCGATGACCGGCATTAAGAATGATTACAATAACGTAAAGGTAGGATTTTGTAATATTTTGTTTAGGACAGCAACCGATGGTTATTTTCATGCTGGTTGTTTTCTCCATTAATCCTTTGATCGGTAAAAATATTGAGAACTGTGGTCACAGTAAGCCAGAGGCCCAAGTGACACCTTCACAATGTCCAGTCCAAACCTGAACATTATAAATACAATGAAATGATTTAAAGGAAACGCAGCAAATGTCATACCAGCTGTAAAGCGGCAACCACATGATTTTACTGGAAAAATAACTGAAACCACTATCAAAATTGTTATCAATTAATTTTCTGTCAATCAACTGATTAATCAAATATAAGCAATATATGTAAAAACTGATGAATACTTGAATTTATAACAAACCATATTGTATAAGCCCTTCATTTTTGTGCAAAAAAATAATAATTTCCAGTGTAACTGGTAATAACTATAGCTGTCAGATAAATGTAGTGGAGTAAAAAGTGCAATATTTGCTTCTAAGATGTAGTAAAGTGGAACTTTAAAAGTAATATGAAAAGAAAAGGCTAAATTTAAGTACAAGTATCTCAAATTTGTAATTAAATACATTACTTGACTAAATGTACTAGGGTGCCACCAGACTGAGGCGTGCGTTTTTTAAATTTATTTTACACACCCAGATCTACTTATGTTACTCCAAATAAATGAAAATGTTTCAAAATTCACTTTTGGAAGAAGGTTTCCTGGCACCGACTCCAGATGCTCCATCCTCTGCTGATGGTTGTTTGCGTCTCTTGTGTGTTGGTGGGATGTTATCCCCCTCATCAGCTGCAATAGTTTACTCTGCTGATGGTTCTATGAAATACAAAATATTCAGTCAGACATGTGAGAATGACCACAATTACGGCTGGATGGTACAGCAAAAAATTATCCACAGGCAGGTTTAAGGTGGGTCACAGAGGTGGTTCTTTATTCCTCCACCTCAGCAAACAGCATAACACATCAGTACCACCTCCCCCAGGTTGTTAAAATGGCCCCCATTTATAGGGTGTCACAGCTAATGACCCTGGAAGATTCCATCCACAGGGATCCACTGCCTATCAACATGTTTAACCCACCATTTTTATTCCTATATTTACACCACCTTATCAGTAACAAATACACACCCTCATTTGCCTCCCCTAACAACAAAAATACACATCCCACTTTGTCTTTTTTCCTGGGGGAAGCCTTTTGCCTGCACACCCTGAAGACAAACACTGGTGAGTAAACAATACACTTGACTTCTTCACTGCATGCACTTATTGAGCAACACAATACACATTCTTAGCTTAGCTCCTTGTTGAAGGAATTAACACATTTAATATGCACCTTTAACCCTCTGTCCCGCTGCTCTAGGTGGAGCTGCGTGGCCCACACATCACCCACCTGTAAAACCAAGACCCGACCAAGGACAATAAACGTTCAATAAATACGATAAACATATCCATACAAATGTGCAAAAAACAGTGTTAAAATGTATTGTGCAAATCTCCAATAAAGTGCTGTTGCTCCTCTGCATATGTAGTCACACTCAGTCCATAGTGCGTGGTGCCATGTGTGCAAAGCCTGGTGACGATGTGCTCTTCGTCAGATTTCCTCCTCCCTCTCCCCAAAGAGAACAGTACCTCATTCCTCTGACATTCTGGACAGACAGTCCGCCACCACATTTGACTTCCCTGACCTGTAGTGCACCGTGAAGTCATAGGGCTGCAGGGCCAGGTACCACCTAGCGATGTGCATGTTGGCATCCCTCATGCGATAAAGCCACTGCAAAGACCGATGATCAGTTTCCAGGAAGAAGTGCCGCCCCAGCAGATAATATCTGAGGGTGTCGATGGCCCACTTCATCGCCAAGCACTCCTTTTCCACTGTAGAGTACCTTTGTCTCTCTTTCCAGCAGCTTCCGACTCTCCTTCCACCACCACCTCCTCTCCTTCCACCTCCTGCAGAAACACTGCTCCCAGGCCCACTCCAAAAGTGTCCGTCTGAATGAATGAATGAATGAATGAATGAATGAATCTTTTATTGTCATTATACTGGGTGTACAATGAAACTTTGTTAGACTATTCTCGGTAAAAGACAATTAGTTAGACAATATAAAACATATATTAAAAAAAATTAAAAAACATAAAAGGCACACATGGAGATCAACAAAACAAGACAAGAGCAGCAGTATATATAAAATACAATGTCTGTGCAGCAGAAAGGTATCAGTGCAGCTTCAAATAATGATAATAATAATAATAATAATAATAATAAGTGATAGCAGCAGCATGTATAACATGCGTGTGTATAACAGTGACTGTTATGATAGAAGTGGGATGATGTAGGCAACAGCTCTGGGGTAGAAGCTGTTTCTTAGTCTGTTTGTTTTGGTTCTGATTGTCCTGAACCTTCTGCCAGATGGTAACAGCTCAAACATGGAGTGACCGGGTGTGGGGTGTCTCTAAGGATGCTGAGGGCTTTCTTGTTGAGCCTTTTTGTGTAAATGGTGTCCAGTTCGGGGAGCTTCAACCTGATGACGCGCTGAGCCACCTTCACCACACGATAGAGACTGTAGCGTTCCGCGGCTGTACAGCTGGCGTACCACACTGTGGCGCTGGTGGTCAGGATGGACTCGATGGTGCTTCTGTAGAAGTTGAGGAGTAGTTTGGCCCGCTTCAGTTTCCTCAGGAAAAAGTCTCTGTTGAGCTTTATTGACCAGCTGCATGGTGTTGTTCGTCCATGCCAGCTGGTTCGACAGTGTGACTCCCAGAAACTTCAGCTTTTCTACATCCTTCACCGTCTCCCCATTTATGTGGAGGGGTGCGTACGGTTCCACCTTAGTCCTACAGAAGTCAGCGATCATCTCCTTGGTTTTAGAGGTGTTGAGGATGAGGTCGTTTGCTCCGCACCACTGTATGAGATGATCCACCTCATGCCTGTAAGCTGTCTCATCCTCCTCTGAGATCAAGCCAACTACAGTCGTGTCATCGGCAAACTTAATGACAGTGTCTGAGGGGTAGATGGGGGTGCCTCTATTTTCTGCAGCACCTGTTGCAGGTGCACCATATGCTCCTCCCATGATTGGCTGAAAATAACTACATCATCCAAATATGCAGCCACACAGTCAGATAAATCCCTCAAAACATGGTCCATTAGTCTTTAAAACGTGGCTGGCGCCCCCTGGAGACCAAATGGCATGACCTTAAACAGATACATACCAAATGGTGTTCTGAAAGCTGTCATCTCCTTGGCATCTGGTGCTAAGGCAACCTGCCAGTAGCCCTTGCTGAGGTCCAGTGTGGTGATGTACCGAAA
This sequence comes from Pagrus pagrus, assembly GCF_965226575.1. Lineage (NCBI taxonomy): Eukaryota > Metazoa > Chordata > Actinopteri > Spariformes > Sparidae > Pagrus > Pagrus pagrus. Next base: position 389,074 of record NW_028175435.1, read on the forward strand.
GCTGCACACTGTATTCAGGTATCTGAAATCAATACAAAATCTGAGAGTACCATCTTTCTTTGGGACCAATACAATGGGCCTGCCACTCACTGTTATTCCCAGCTCCAACATCAGCCTAATTTCCTTTTGCAGCAGAGGAATCAACCGCTCAGGAATCCTGTAGCTTTTCTACTGCACTGGGGCATCTCCCTTCAGCCGAATCCTGTGCTGCACCAGTCAGGTGAAAGCTGGTGTCTCCCTGAAGAGTTCTGGGTCAAGCAGGGGCTTCGCCTCTGCCTGCTGGGTGAGAGACAGATGTGACAGGTCCACTTCTGGGCCCTCTGCTGTTGTGGTGGTAGCTGGGAAGAACTTGTCAACAGTATCCTCCTCCTGCACCTCACGGACCAAAAGCTGCTGGTGCACAGGCTCTGAACGCACCTGGACCTCCTCAAGCAGGTTAACATGAGAAGTCTGGTATCTTTTAAACCTGTCCGGCATAAAAAGTTCATGTGTGACCTTACCCGCACGTTTGCTGATTTCATATGGTCCATGCCACTTAGTCAGCAACTTGCTTTCACTGGTTGGCAACAACAACAACAGTACTTTTTGGCCTGGATGAAAGACCCGCTCTCTGGCCTTTTGATCATACCACACCTTCTGGTTTTGTTGAGCCGACTCCATGTGTTCATGTACAAGCGCCATCATCTTCTCCAGTCTCTCCCTCATTTTTACCACATATGCTACCACATTTTCTCCTTCTGGCTTCGAACTCTCCCAGTAATCTTTCAGCAGGTCCAGCGGTCCTCTCACCTGGTGCCCATACAACAGTTCAAACGGAGAGAAGCCCGTAGATGCTTATGGGACCTCTCTGTACGCAAACAGCAGGTATGGCAGCCAGCAGTCCCAATCCGAACCTGTGTGAGACACAAACTTGCGCAGCATGTTTTTCAGTGTCTGGTTATAGCGCTCCATCAGCCCATCCGTCCCACAGTCTGTTAAAATCTCCTTGGGTATGCCTACTCTAGAAAAAAGTTGTAAAAGGCAATCTGCTACTTGTCTAGCTTTGAAAGACCTGAGAGGGAAGGCTTCAGGGTGCCGTGTGGCATAGTCGCACATGACCAAAATGTAAAGGTGGCCTGAGGAACTTTTCTCAAATGGGCCTACAATGTCCATGCCTATCCTCTCAAAAGGTGTATCAATGATGGGCAAAGACTGTAATTGGGTACGTGTAACTCCTCTAGCAGAGGTTAGTTGGCAGGTTTCACAGGAAGCACAGCACTGAGAGACTTGAGTGTACATCCCTGGCCAAACAAAGCAGCTTCCAATCCTGTTCAGAGTTTTCTGGAAAGCCAGGTGACCTGCCCATAGAATTGAATGCCCCATCTCCATAACTCTCTGTCTGAACTGTTGTGGCAGTGCTAAAGTCTCATTTTTTTCCCCTTTTCTGATAGAGAAGACCCTCCTTCACCATGTAGGTGTCATCATCTAAACAGCTTGGGTTATTTTGTTGAACACCCTCCACATCTGTCACCTTTTCAAACTACTGCTTCAGTGTCACATCTTGTTTTTGCAGTGAGCTCAAATCTGGGGGAAACTCAAAATCAAGCAGTTCTGGTGGTTAAGGAGAGCTTTGTGCTCCTTGTCTAAGTGAACCCTTTAGCTTCTCCCGTCTTCACTGTGCTTGTGACTTGTGAGGTTTAACTGGCCCTGCTTCCCAGTCTACCTCAAAGAAAGGCAGCTCTCTGAGGACTCCCTCTGCACTCTGGTGGTGACACAGGCAATGTGACTGAATCACTCAATGGCTCACTGAAATCGGCTACTGAACTCTGATCCTCCTCACTGCTCCCGTCAGGTTTGCATATTGGCGGGGTCATAAGGTCATAGAGTGTGGGTACATCATCGCCTAGAGCAGCCATTCCTGACCCCAATTGGGGTCGCGAGATGATTTCTGGGGGTCGCCAAATCATTTTGGAAAAATATAAATGCGCAAAATAATGAGCGTCCAACCGGATGTTACAAGGACGACGAGCGGTTGGTCTCAAACAGGCATTTTATTACTCAAAACCAGTTGCATGTCTGCCCTTCTCATTCACACATACAGACACGGCTCTCTCTCTACCCCGCCTCTCACCGTGGGGGGAAATAAAAAAAGAAAAAGAGAGAGAAAAAAGGCGCGTTGTTGTTTTAGCCACAGCTGCAGCAAGTTTGCTAGCTGGAAAAATGGAGCGATGGCTTAAAAGAAAAAGTGTTCCAGCACAAGACAGTCAGCAGCAGCAGCAGGGGTCCCAAGATCAGCCACCAGAACCACCACCTGAGAAACATATGGCACTGAGAGCTTGAAGCCAGCAAAACTAAAAAGACATTTAGAGACAAAACACAGCAGCTTAACTTATAAGCCAATTGATTTTTTTCAGCGCAGGGAGCAAGAACTAAAAAGGCAAAAAACAGTGGTGAGTGAATATTCTACAGTCCCTGCTAAGGCCCTGGCAGCTTCATATGAGGTCGCATATCTGGTGGCTCAATCGAAAAAGGCTCACACGATTGCGGAGAGTCTCATCCGTCCCGCAGCTGTAGCAATCACAAGAGCAATGCATGGGGAGAAAATATCTAACACTCTTTAACCATTCCCCTGTCAAATGACACCGTGGGGCGCCGCATTCAGGACATAGCAAATGACATTAAAGAGCAACTCATTGACAGAGTGAGGAAGAGCAAATTGATGAATGCACAGATGTGTCAGGAGATGCGCAGCTGCTGGCCTTTGTGAGGTACAGCTACGAGGACATGTTGTTTTGCTCATCAATGGAGGGAACATGCACTGGACGGGACATTTTCAACAAGCTCAACAGTAACATACAAAAAGAGAGACTGAGATGGGAGAGCTGTGTCTCTGTGTGCACAGATGGAGCTGGAGCTATGCAGGGGGCAAGAAAAGGTTTGAGGGCCTGCGTGTTAGAGGTAGCCCCCATGTGAAATTTCTGCACTGTATGATCCACAGGGAAGCACTTGCTGGCAGGTGTCCTCCAAACATCAGTTAAGATTGTCAATTTCATTAAATCACGGCCACTGCAAAGCAGACTCTTTGCCACACTCTGTCATGAAATGGGATCAGACCACGAAGGACTTCTCTTTCACACAGAGGTCAGGTGGCTTTCTCACAGCAAAGTTTTAACGAGGCTCTTTGAACTGCGTGAGGAGGTCCGCATATTTTTATCAGACTGTAGTTCTCCCCTTGCTGACTATCTGACTGACCCAAAGTGGGTCACGAGCCTCGCATATTTAGCCAGCATTTTTGACAAACTAAACAGCTTAAACTTGTCCCTACAAGGCCCAAACACAAATGTCCTTATTCTCTCTGATAAGGTCATGGCATTTAAGAGAAAGCTGAAGTGGTGGGCTGTGCGAGTGCAAGGGGGAAGTGTTGAAATGTTCCCTGAGCTTGATGACTTTATGGAGAGTTACGACATAACCATTCAAACTATGAAAGGAATTATTGCCTCTCACCTCAGAAGCCTGCTTGAAAGTTTCAATAAGTACTTCCCAAATGATGACACGCCGGAAAAGTACGACTGGATATGCCAGCCTTTCACCACCTCCACCGCACATCACCTGCCATCAGAGCTGCAGGACGCCCTGCTAGATCTCTCCTCTGACCGCACGTTACAGACTGCTATCTCGGCATGCGCACTGGAAGAGTCCTGGTTGTCAGTAGCAACAAAGTACGCAGCACTGTCAAAAGCTGCAACCGATGTACTATTTCCATTTGCATCCACATATCTGTGTGAAAAGACCTTTTCTGCACTGACAACAAAATACAGATGAATGACAACAAAATACAGATGAATACTGAAAAACAAATACAGATCACGACTCCTCAGAGTTGAGAGTGATCTTCGCGTGGCCGTGTCTAACATAAAGCCAAGAATGCAGCTGCTCTGTTCAAACAAGAGGCAAACAAAAGGCCCAGCCATCACATTACATAGTGGTTGCAGCTATTTGGCTTTGTGAAGAAAAAAAAAAGAAGACAACGTTTATAGAGTTAGGAGTTTGTTTTAACAAAACTTGTTAAGTTGTTGTTATGACACAATGTTATGACGTTCTTTTTCATGTTTAAGCTCTCAGCAACATAGATGTTTAAAATGAAACATGGGCAGTTTTTCTCCCCAGTGTGTTTTGTTAAGGCTTCCTAATTAGCATGTGCTGGTTATCATTTTATTTCATTAAAAAGAAAAAAAGTTTGCGTTAATTGTTTACATTTTAACCGGCTCAACTACCAGCAATATGATGGGATGTAGCGACCATCGTCGGTCTGTAACTCACGTGAAAAGTCAGACTCTTGTTTGAAAATATTCAAAAGTGTTTCAAAATAAAATGATAAAGAAACTAATAGCTGAAGTGTGATCATAAGTGCTTGTCTGATTTGTAAATTCGACGTAGCCTACGGTGTATTGATTGTGTGTGGGTGGGGTGGGGGGGGGTCAAATCAATTCAAATTTTATTTGTATAGCCCAAATTCACAAATCACAGTTTGCCTCAGAGGGCTTTACAATCTGTACAGAGACGACACCCTCTGTCCTTCGACCCTCGATTCGAGTGAGGAAAAACTTGCCCCAAAAAAAAGGCCCTTTTAACAGGGAAAAAAAAATGCGGAAGAAACCTCAGGGAGAGCCACAGAGGAGGGATCCCTCTCCCAGGACGGACAGACGTGCAATAGATGTCGCATGTACAGAGCAGATCAACGAGATCACAATGTATTCAACTGCGGACAGCAGTGCATATTGAATTGGGGGTCGCGACTTAAAAAGGTTGAGAACCACTGGCCTGGAGTGTATGGCAATGTTGGAGCTAATGCCACAGGCAACATTAAAGTCTGCCCCCCCCACAGTCAGATAAACTTCAGCTGTAGGATAAACATGCTCATCTCCATGAATACAGCTTATCCGTGATCTGTCTTTACTCCATTTATCTCTGGGGACCAAACCGGACAAAACTACAGTCTGAAAACCTGCAGAGTCAAGTAATGCTATTTCACGCTTTCAATTGATCAGAACTGGGGCTGCATGGCCTGCGTCCCTCACTGTACCCACTGTAGCTGGCCTTGGAGCAGAATAAAGGAAAGATGGTTTAGTGTGGCTCAAAGCTGGGCAAAATGGTTTTCTATGCCCTAAACCATTACAGTGGTAACACCTGACATCGACTTTTAGCATAGCTTGTGGCCTGGGGAGTAAACTGCCCATCACTTGAAAACCATCTACCTCGTGACTTGACCAAGCCCCTGTTTACCCCCAGAGGACTTACTTGAATGGACCTGGTGGTTCTCCCAGCCAAAGGTGGCAGCTCAGCTTCCTTTTCTGGCTGATGTGATGATGCCGGCCAGGCGTGCAGCTTCCTCTGCTGTCTTGGGGTCATGCTCTCTGATCCAGATCTCCAGCTCTGCATGGACCATCCTCAGGAACTGTTCAAGAATAATAGTGTCAACTAGTTCTTTAACTGTTGATTTCTCTGGCTTAACCCATTTGCAAAAAAGGTCTTTTAGATGCACATACAGCTCTCTTGGAGTTTCACCAGGCTCAAACTTGAGGGACCGGAATCTTCTGCAGTAAGTATCAGGTGTAATTTAATATTTTGCCAGAATTGCTGCTTTAACTTTGAATAGAATAGAATAGTCTTTATTGTCATTGTCGAGGCAATGACATTTTGTTGGAGTAGCCTTCCAGCTGCCTTGTACATATAAATAAATATAAAAATATAAAGAAAACAATCAACAATATAACAATAATTAAAATGTGTGCAAAGAAGTCCAAGCCTTAAAGGGACCAGTAGTGCAATGTGTGTGTGTAAGTGTGTGTTGATGGGGGGGGGTTTCAGTGTGGGAGGGGGGTGGAGTTCAGTAGTGTAACAGCTCTGTGGTAAAGGCGTTTTTTAGTCTTGTTGTGGGGGCGCTCAGTGTTCTGTAGCGCCTTCCTGAGGGCAGCGGGGCAAAGAAGCAGTGACCAGGGTGTGTGCTGTCTCTGGTAATTCTCTTAGCCTTCCGGATGCAGCGGGTCTGGAAGATGTCCTCTTGTCCGGGGAGCTTTTTCATATCTTTCAGATTCTTTCATGTCCATCAGAACACAAGCACTGCGGGCTTTGCCGGTGAGCAGAGGGACCAGACGCACAGCCCATCCATCTTTAGGCCAGTGACAAACCTGGGCCATTCTCTCAAATGTTGTTAAGAAATGCTCAATGTCATCATCTGGACATAATGGCAGTAGCTTGAGTTCCCTCTGTCTGACAACCCAACTTGCCTGGCTCATCATTTCATCTGGGTCATCAAAATCACCATAATTTTCGTCATTTATTTGTGGGCGCTGACTCTCATCCATAGTGTCCGGCTCTGTTCTTTGTTCTTCTCTCCTCATGTTAACTTGTTGCTGCATTTGGGAGACTTGATACTGCATGCGTCTCCATCGCTGTTCTTGAAGTGAGGACTCTTTCTCTCTTTGCTGGTCTCTCTCCGTTTGTGCTCGCATGAGTGATTTCACCATACCTGCTAATTCATCCAGCTTGTCTTCTGTTTTAGCATCCGTCATGGTGTCTGGAGCACCTGCTCCGCAGGGCCCCTCATCTGGTTCTTCTTGGACATTTTTCTTCCCCTGCCTTGGCATCCTTTGCTGTAACGTGGGCCCCAGCTTCTGACACCACTTGTGAGAATGACCACAATTACGGCTGGATGGTGCAGCAAAAAATGATCCACAGGCAGGTTTAAGGTGGGTCACAGAGGTGGTTCTTTATTCCTCCATCTCAGCAAACAGCATAAACACATCAGTACGACAGCTGGTGTCACAGCTAATGACCCTGGAAGATTCCATCCACAGGGATCCACTGCCTATCAACATGTTTAATCCACCATTTTTATTCCTATATTTACACTACCTAATCAGTAACCTATATACACACCCTCATTTGCCTCCCCTAACAAAAAAAATACACATCCCACTTCATATTACATTTACTAAAATACAATACACACATCCACCACCCCCACACCAATTTACACTTGGTTACCCTTTTACTGGGGGAAGCCTTTTGACTGCACACCCTGAAGACAAGACTGGTGAGTACACAACACACTTGACTTCTTCACTGCATGCACTTATTGAGCAACACAATACAAATTCTTAGCTTAGCTCCTTGTTGAAGCAATTAACAATTATTATGCATTGTTAACCCTCTGTCCCTCTGCTCTAGGTGGAGCTGCGTGGCACACACAGCACCCACCTGCAATACCAAGACCCGACCAAGGACAATAAACGTTCAATAAATACGATAAACATATCCATACAAATGTGCAAAAAATAGTGTTAAAATGTATTGTGCAAATCTCCAATAAAGTGCTGGTGCTCCTCTTAAAGTGTCTGTGCAATTATTAAACTGTAGTCACACTCAGTCCAAAGTGCGTGGTGCCATGTGTGCAAAGCAAGGTGACGATGTCCTCTTCGTCACAAGACAATACTTCAATTGTGCTGTAACAATGCGGACCATAAAAAAAAAAATTGTGTCAAAACATTTCAGTGCTATGAAAGATTCAAGTTTTAAAATTCTGTATTTGCATTCATCATTTGCAAATGCATTTGAATGTTGTAGAACTGATTTACAATCAACTTCTTCACTGTCACTGAATTACATCCAGTATTTACCTGAAAAAAGGCTCAATTAACCAATCTTTTAAACACTGTTTAATCTATTGAAGCTCACAGGGACTCAAGCTCTTATTTAGTCTGACGTGTTAATGTTGCTTACAAAAGGCATGAACATGTACATGCTGCACTGACTTTGGTTTATTACCGCAATACATCAATTTCGCCACCATATCAGACTGGGCAAGACTGGCCTGTAAATGTATATAAGTAAAGCTTACAGAGCTTTTTATGATTAAAAAGCACTATAACATTTGAATTTCTCAACTAATTTCAATGAGCCATTTTTATATTCAATGGTTTATTACTATTTTTTTACTACTCTCAAAACCAGTTGAGAAATTACAATGCTATAGCACTTTTCACCCAGAAAAACCACAGTTCCCTTGTTTATTTGTATTCGTGCACAGGCGAGTCTTTGCCAGGTCAAATATGGCGGCGACGTTGAGGTACAATCCAGCAGCCAATGCAGTGTCTATATTTCTATATTTTTGGTTGAAGTGGTGGGCGTAGTATTCTGATCTTTTACTTTACCTATACTTAAAGTAAAATAAATAATATCACACTTACAAGGAAATATCTTTCACTGCAAATGTTACTGAAGAATTTAAGCAGAATTGGGATAATGTAATTCAAATATTTTCAGTAAAAGTAATGGTTGCAGTAAACTATACCAGGTTGTGACTGTTTTATTCTACCTGATCAGCAACAATGCCTCCGCACCCCCAAACTCAGGGTTGAAAAGATGGAAGGAATCTTTTGTTTATTTTCAAACGCTTTTCATCTACTGATCTTGTGTAAAAATTCACCTTTGCAAGAAGGTCTTACAGCACCATCTCCAGAATATGCGCCATCCTCTGCTGATGGTTGTTTGCGTCTCTTGCGTGTTAGTGGGATGTTATCCCCCTCATTACCTGCAACATTATTTTCTGCTGAAATACATAATTTAGTCAGATATGTTCTTCAGTTGTGCTGTAACAATGCTGACCATAAAGTGTCAAAACACTTCAGTGCCATAAAAGATTAAAGTTTTAAAATTCTATATTTGTGTTAATTTGCAAATGTATTTGAACGTTGTGAGGAAATGTACCATAAAAGACGTCATCTTGAATATGAGACAAAAATAAATGGTACAACAACCTACAACAACTAAATAAAAAATACCATCAATAGAAGGTGAATGGTTTCCTTCCTCTCTGCACCCATCTTTATCAACACTACCCAGAACTTTGTCTGCAGGAGACATACCAAGCTTATAAATCTGGTCAAACAAAAAGAATGGTAGACAAAGGAGAATGGAAATCAAACATACTATTTGGATCAATTGTGATTTCATTCAAATTCTTGTCATGGAACTCGACCAATCTTTCCTGCTCAAGTGCCATAAAAACTTTGCTGATCTTCGCGAGTTGCAGCGTCTTCTCAGCGAGTCGATAGAACTCACGATGTAGTCTGATGTCGTGGAAAGTTGGCCAGTTGGTCCATCTCCGTGTCTGTCTTGTTCAGGACTGTTGAAAGGGTCGCAGAATGCTTTCACAGTTTGGTTGATGTCAATGCCTTGGGACACTTTGCACCACACGCATTTGCAAAGCCACGAATGCAGTCTGAACCATGGAAGTGTGACATAGCTGCAGGTCTCGCAAACACGTAACAATTGTCTTTAAGAACCCCTCAAGCCTCTCAAGGATGTCTAATGCACAGAGCATTTTTTAAGTCAGAAGAATTGGAACTGGTCTGCCTCGCTTTCCTCTGATGATAATCGTTGAGAAATGTCTGAGGTGGAAAAAAGCTCTGCAGACAGTGCCCAGTTCAAATCCTCATGGGGCTCAGATGTGTCCCTTGACAAAAATGCATCCTTCCCTGCATCTGTTGAATAGCAGGGTTTGTTTTAAACAGACCTTTGCCAGATCTATCCAGGCCTTTGTAGAAGGACGTTCGGACAGCGCACCACTGCATTCACCTTGGAAGTCATTTAGAAACCGATGCGTTTTTTGAATTTCTTCAGTAAAGGGAATTACAGTTGGTGCATTCCACTTGGCTTCAACAATGTTCCTCAGTGCTGTTGCAGAAACCATTGCATTCCACTTTTCACTGTGCACTTGCTGGAATTCTGTGGCATGCTTCACAAGTTCCTGATCATTGGATATTAGCGCCTGAGCTTTGATGAGCTTACTGACTTTTACCAGAGTTTCCAAGTTTAGTTGCAAGTAACGGAATGGCAAAAGTGTTTGTGCTGCTCTCATAGCCGCATGTCACTTTGACAGCTCTGACCAACTCTAGGTATAATTAATAAAATCCTCCATCTTTTTTATTGTAAATTGTGTAATGTAAATATGTAAATTTCCTGGCATTAGCCAGCAGTCGTCCCAGTTCACACATTTTTTCTCAAGTGCACTGTTGATTTTTTGCTGTCATCCCACCTTTATTGAGCATGTGCTCTCCAAACTCACGCGGTCATTTTTTTGTAATTTCTTTGAAAGGACTGGGATTCATAGCACTGAAAACTTCCCACAAGTGCCTGTTCATATGCAAAAGCACAAGACCTGTGTATGTACACAGAGCCTGAACACGGTTCTTTACGGGCTTTGGTTTGATTGACCCAGGCTTGAGTTTACAAATTTGCACATGTCGCCACAGAACCTCTCTTGTAAAGAGTCCTTGGCAGTACGCACAGCTCATGATATCAGTTGGGTGCACTTCTTTTGGTGGCTGTTTCAATGGGACAAGTTGCCCCTTCCCTGACTCCATGACAGCAGCATTATGAACATAGTTGCCTCTGTGACGAATATATTCTAGCTGTTGTTTTCTCTCTTTGGATCCCTTTGGAAAGCTAAGAGCTCTTGACACATCCATTTTATCTTGGTGTGCACTTTCAAGATGCCTTGCAATTTTGGCATATGGCTTACTGCAATAGACACAGAAGTGTCTCTTATTGTAGACTCTTTTGCCATTTTTTTTTGGAAAGCACCAACAACTACGCTGCCATTGGGGTCCTGACTTGAGCAGGGTTCTTCTTCAATAGTGGTGACAGATGCGATGTAGTTGATGTCCAAGTCAGGTGTTGTGCCGTCACATATGGTGGGACTCTCCATACCGCAGTCATCCAGTACAACATAAAGAAAGTATTTTCTTTGTTTGGGATCATGGCTTTCATCACTGTCTTAAGGGGGGGGGTGGATACGGTACGGCACAGTGTCGCTGCACACAGTCTGTCAATCCGTGAGAGCGCGCGCACACACACAGCCTTATGGTACATGTATGTATAATGTGTGATGTGGTTAACACGGTTAAGTCCACTTCTGTATGGCCCTATGAGCCTATCATGCCACTACAGCTGCAGAATGGTTTAAGCTACAGATTCTGTAGAGAACAACATCAGACCTTATAGAGCAGAAGTGTATTTTCTGTTAAGATTGGTTTCATTTCTTATCAGCAGCAATACACATGAGTTAGTTGGCTGACAGGAGGAGCAGGCATAGTGCTGCAGTTATGCAAAAAGATGAAGTCAAATACAGAGATGATCTGTTAATGTGTCATACTGGATTGGATTTAGGTTTCATAATGCAAAGACCTGATGTTTAGACTTGTGAGAAATTAAATAGTTTTCCATTGAGTAAGAAATATACTGTAAACACCATATCAGGATGTGAGAGCAAAAGGGGAGAAACCCCTTTTGCCGTAAGTGTCAGAGTCAGACGAGAGACAATTGCCTCTCGTCTGGGGTGTTACAGGAAGATAGATGGTAGATGAAATTTACATTCTAATGAAGTATCAAAAGGGTCACTGTCCTGGGAAAGAGACGATCCACCAAACATCAAGGGGTCATTGTTCTGGGAAGAAATGTTGTAACCCCCCACTCTGTTTTGTGTTTAAGTCAGAAACATTTGGAAGACGGGAGAGAACACTTCAGGTCTTCGCTTCATGCTGCATGTATTAAAGAGATCCGATTCATCACGCTGAGTCTACAATTCTTCTGAGATTTAGCAACTCTCAACCTCACAAAGGAGAATTTCCCTTACAGACTGTACACTTAATTTTCATATCACTTGCAAGACAGTTGGTTGTGGTTGAATATGAACAGATGTCTTACAGATGTCTCTTTCCCTATTTTGCAGGTACTTGGAGTACAAAGCAGGACCTGCATCACTGGCAATGGCAGACACCACACAGCAGACAATACCTTCCTTTGCACAAAGAATCCACTTATATGCCCATTCATCCAGGCAACAGGCCATTACACAAGCCATCCTCCAGGACCATGTCATTGGATGCTCTCTGCCCCTGTCTCTAGTAGAAAATCCAAATTTTAGACACTTTCTTTCTGTCATAGACTGCAAATACACTCCTGTGTCTAGGACCAGCTTGACAGAGAAGCAGATACCTTATCTAGTCAGTAAGGTTAAGGATGACATCATCAAAGCGGTGGAAGCTCAGGCAAGTGTTGCGCTTACAACCGACCTCTGGTCTGACAGGAGGCTTCGCTCCTTCCTTGGGGTTACTGCGCATATTGCCTGCGAAGACAAGGACTCCTACAGTTAAAAATCCTTTCTGCTGGATTGTCGGCATTTCACAGGGAAGCACTGTGGTGAACGAATTGTAGTGAGCAGGTTTGGATATGTAATGAGCGCGCATGCGCGAGTGTTCAGATAGGAAGTGATGCTTCAGTAAAGAGTCAACTACACGTCTTGGTCTCTGGTCCGTTTGTTGTATTACGAGGTACAAATAAGTACAAGACATGGTGTCAGAAGTGACCGTCCTCGCCTCTGATAAGAAAGCAACTACCCGACGCAAGTAAACGGAAGGTTCGTTGCAGTTTACCGACGGGAAGAGAACTTTTCGCCAACTCCAGTGAAGTGAGTGAACTAGCAGAGCTAACGTGAAGCTACGTTGACACAACATCGGTCAATGATACAGAGGGGAGCCTTCGGAAAGTAAAACAGAATGGATTCTCTATTTTCGATTAGTCCACCAGAAGCATTTGACTTCGGAGACTTTGGTAGTTGGCCACATTGGAGCCGACGCTTTGAAAGATTCCGCATAGCAGCAGGACTTAATCAAAAAAGTCAAGAGTATCAAGTGAACTCCCTAGTGTACACTATGGGAGATATGGCGGATGATGTTCTGAACACGTTAGCACTGTCGGATGGGGACAAGAAAAACTATGACAAAGTAAAAGAAGCGTTTGACAAGCATTTCATTTGCAAGCATAACGTTATCTACGAGAGAGCTAAATTCAACAAACGTCGCCAGGAGCCCGGAGAAACGGCAGAAGCGTTTATTACAGCTGTGCATAAAATGGCTGAGCATTGCCAGTATGGAGTTCTCAAAGATGAGATGATCAGAGACCGCCTTGTCGTAGGTAACAAAGACCACGCACTTTCAGAGAAATTACAGCTAGATTCTGAGCTAACTCTTGTGAAAGCTACGACGAAAATCCGACAAAGTGAGGAAATTAAAAAGCAACAGCCTGTATTAAGAAGTAGCACTGATGCCACTGAGGCAAACATGGATGCAGTTGGATTCAAGTTCAAACAGAAATTCTCCCCACATGGGAAGAGTGGCTTTAAGCCGAAGGAAAGAACAGTGCAAAATTATGCAAATGATAAATGTGGCAGATGTGGAAGGATACATGAAAACTCATTCAATGCATGTTCCGCCCGCACTGCTGAGTGCAAGAAATGTAAGAAAAAGGGACATTTCGCCGCTGTCTGTAAAACTAAAATGAGAATGGAGGAAATTAAAGAAAGTGACTTGGATGAGAGAGTTGAGTCATTGTTCCTGGGCACAGTGAATTGTACAAAATCCGACACATGTTGGCAGAAGTCAGTTGCAGTGAATGGCCAGCAGATGGTGTTCAAGTTGGACACGGGCGCCGCAGTGACAGCTATCCCAGCACGCTTGTACTCAAAAAAGCTACACGGGGGGCTGTTACCGACAACCAAAAGACTGTGTGGACCAAGCAACGCTCCCATAGAGGTAAACGGACATTTTACTGCAGAGATTAGCCATAATGGAACTGTAGCAAAGCAGCAGGTGTACGTTGTGCCAGGTTTAGTGACTCCTTTGCTGGGATTACCTGCTATACAAGACCTTGACCTGCTCAATCCAGTACAGGCTATCACAACAGCGGAAACAAGCTACAAAGAACAATATCCCAGAGTTTTCACTGGCTTAGGTAAGCTACAGGGAGAATACAAAATTAAACTAAAAGACAATGCCTCTCCCTTTGCCCTCGCTGTGCCACGTCGCGTGCCATTGCCATTAAGGGGAAAAGTCCAAGAAGAGTTAAAAAGGATGGAGGAAATGGGTGTTATTTCTCCCATAGAGGAAGCTACAGAGTGGTGCTCAGGTATGGTTGTAGTACCAAAACCAAATGGAAAAATTAGAATATGCGTTGACCTAACCCGCCTGAATGAAAATGTGTGCAGGGAGCGACATATTCTTCCAGCAGTTGATGAAACACTAGCTAAACTAGCCGGAGCTAGAATTTTTTCCAAACTGGACGCCACTGCTGGTTTTTGGCAGGTGCCTTTGCACAGAGCTTCAGCCCCACTCACCACCTTCATCACGCCCTTTGGTCGTTATTGCTTTAATCGTCTCCCTTTTGGTATATCGTCGGCCCCTGAGCACTTCCAGAAGAGATTGACGCAACTGCTGGACGGCCTGGAGGGAACCTTATGTCATGCAGATGACATCCTGATTTTCGGTGCCACCCCCACAGAACATGATGAGAGAGTGCATAAAGTGTTGCAAAGACTGCAGCAGCATGGCCTCACTCTAAATGACAAATGTCAGTTTGCCGTGAAGCAGGTCAAATTTCTTGGACATGTTGTGAGTGCAGAAGGCACACATGCAGATCCAGAGAAGATCAGAGCGATTAGGGAGATGCCACCACCGACAGACGTGTCCGATGTGAAGCGCTTCATGGGAATGGTCAACTATGTGGGAAAGTTCTCACCTAACATTGCAGAGCTCACAGGACCTATTAGAGAACTCCTGAAAGCAGAAAACATGTGGATGTGGGGAGCAGCGCAGCAGAGTGCATTTGATAGAGTGAAAGACGAGCTCAGTTCATCTGCTGTCCTTGCCCAGTACAGCCCAGACAAACCGACAAGAGTGTCAGCAGACGCCTCTTCGTATGGGTTAGGAGGGGTGCTGTCTCAGCTTCAAGACTCAGGAGATTGGAGGTCAGTGGCTTTCATATCCCGCAGTATGACTGAGACAGAGCGCAGATATGCCCAAATTGAGAAGGAGGCCCTTGCAGTCACCTGGGCTTGCGAAAGATTTCAGACTTACCTCCTGGGTCTGCACTTTGTGATGCGAACAGATCACAAACCGTTGATCAGTCTCCTCAGCTCAAGGCCGCTTGATGACGTCCCACCTCGCATCATGCGATTTAGGTTACGACTTATGCGTTTTTCCTACACGATCATACACGTACCAGGAAAAAACCTAGTGGCAGCCGACGCTTTATCAAGAGCGCCACTACAGTCGACAGCAACAGAGGATGACCTTGTGCTTCAGAATGACGTGAACGCTCATATCCAGGAGGTCATTCAGCAGCTCCCAGCCTCACCTGAGAAGTTGCTACAAATAAGGAGAGCTCAGGAGGAAGACCCCGTGTGTAAGCAGCTGTCCTCCCTGATCCACACAGGGTGGGAAAGAAACAGTTCGGCACCACAGTTAAAGCCCTTCTGGCAATACAGAAATGACCTGCTGATGGTAGATGGCCTGCTAATGAAAGGAAACAGGATACTGATCCCATTAAGCATGCAAAACGACATCTTGGACAAACTACACCAGGGTCATCAAGGCATGGTGAAATGCATGGCCAGGGCGCATGAATCAGTGTGGTGGCCAGGGCTGACCACACAAATCAGAGAGAAAGTACGTCAGTGTGAAATTTGCGCTAAAGAGTGTCAAAATGCCACAGAACCTCTGATAACCACACCCTTGCCTTCACGCCCTTGGGAGCGGCTAGCAGCTGACTTATTTGAGTGGAAGAAGGGTCAGTACTTAGTTGTCATTGATTATTATTCACGTTACATTGAAGTTGTCAATCTTACACGCACTTCAGCAACAGCTGTGATCGAGAAGATGAAAGCCATCTTTAGCCGCCACGGAGTGCCGGATACACTCGTCACAGACAACGGACCACAGTTTGCTGCCACTGAGTTTGCAGATTTTGCTAAGGATTACAACTTTCAACACGTAACCAGTAGCCCCCGTTACCCACAAAGCAACGGGGAAGCTGAACGGGCAGTAAAAACTGTCAAAGCCTTGCTGCAGAAGAGTGAGGACCCTCACAAAGCACTCATGACGTACAGAGCAACTCATCTTGCTCATGGAGTATCACCTGCACAGCTCCTGATGGGGCGAAACATTCAAACACCCCTTCCGGTGAGTCCAAACACCCTCACACCAGCCTGGCCGGACTTAAGGGCTTTTGAGTTGAAAGACCAGGAGCTGAAAAGACAACAGGCTGAGGGATACAACAGACGACACAGAGCACGGGAGACACCACCTCTCAAGCCAGGTCAGAAGGTTTGGATACGGAACACAACACACACAGGAGTCGTCTCTGGCTCAGCAGGGACACCACGCTCTTATGTGGTTCAAACCTCCACCGGCAGTCTCCGGAGAAACCGTTCTCACCTGAGAGTGGTGCCTTCATCGTCTAAGGACCAGCCAGACTCTGCACAACACACCAGGGCTGGCAGGGAAGTCAAGCCTGTGAAAAGACTGAATTTGTAGTTTAGTGTTGTGTGTATACATGGAGCAGAATAAACTCCATACCACAACAGAGAGGATCAGGCAGTCTACCCTACCTCTCAGTTAGGTTATGTACTTACCTTAATGTTCAAAAAAAAAAAAAAAAAAAAAAAAAGAGAAAATGAGATGTGATAAGTGATTTAACATTGAAATCAACCAGTTAATCTAACCAGTTTACATATATGCTCATGTTTACAGTGATGGTTAACATGTCATCTGTTCCCCTGCGTAGAAGGTAAAATCTGCATTAGGCTTTAATAGCATATGATTTCAGTTTTCTATAAAGAAGTGGAAAGTCTCAGTTTAAAGGGGGAGATGTAGTGAGCAGGTTTGGATATGTAATGAGCGCGCATGCGCAAGTGTTCAGATAGGAAGTGATGCTTCAGTAAAGAGTCAACTACACGTCTTGGTCTCTGGTCCGTTTGTTGTATTACGAGGTACAAATAAGTACAAGACACGAATCACCTCAGAATTTGATGAAATTGTTGAGGAGTATGGCATTAGCAACAAAATAAGCTTCATTCTGACGGATAACATATCCAACATGAAGCGGGCCCTTAAAGTGAGATTGCCAGACTCAGAGCAACCTGAAAGTGACAGTGATGACCTTGATGATGAAATGATGTGGGAGGACGTAGAAGACTTTGAACAGCCGTGGTCATCAGGTGAACGCTTGTCTTGCTTCGCACACTCGCTCCAACTGGTCGTCAGTGATGGCATGAAAGAAGTGAAGGTAATTGCAAGAGCCATTGCTAAGGCCACCAAGTTCACAACCCTGCTTCACAGCAGTTCTAAGGTCAGAGACATGTTTGAGACCCACTTTGGGGCTAATAAATCTATCCCGGCAGCTAGCAATACCACAGGGCTGTCACAGAAATGTGCAGCGAATGTGATACAGAAAATATTGCGTTTTCAGTCCGAGAATGGGCCCAAGCTGAAAGACCTTTGTACTGTGCTTGAGCCTTTTTCTGAGGCAACAGACCTCACAGAAGGAGATATTGTGGTTACCATCAGCATGTTGGTCCCCACCGTCCTGGAACTTACCTCAACAAGATGGAAGTGCAGCTGCCGCAGATTGTGACAATAGTTAGAGCACTAAAAAAGTCTTTAGAGAAGAGGTTCTCAGGGATCTTCAGATGGATCAACATTGAGCAGGGGGATCCCGAGGAGCCATTTAATCATCGGATCTACTTCCTTGCCGCCACCGGCATAACTTTTTTAAATGATGATGACCCTTGCTGCTATTGTGTCACGTGATTTGATTGGCTGGTTTCGCACGCAGACGGCACGTTACATTTGACCTTTTGACGTTGCTTGGCGTAGGCTATTAACCGCTAGCTTGCGAGTTAGCATCATGGACCGATTTACTTTCGTTATCCCAAAAAAATGAGTGAGAGTGGACGATGGCGGTTGCGGCGATTCACACACACATTCCAGCGCCAGCATGGAGGATAGAGTGATGGTGCCAAACGTGGAGAATGAGAATGAAGGGGAGGATGAAGACAAGGAAGAGGCATTAACTGGAACGGCGTCAGCGGAATCAGCGGCGACTGCTGCATCCGCAGAGGGTTTATTTCCAACAACAACAGACTCTGACTCTGAGACCGGAGGTAATGCTAACAGACACGAAAATGAGAACGGTGCCGAGATGGAAGGGCGTGCTTCAACGAGCGGTGAAACTGTGGTCACGGGCGGCAGGAATCTTGGTGGCCCTGTGGATTTGAGCCAAGACCCAGCAGAGGGACCGAGGCGGCCTCAACTCCAGTCATACACGCGTCAGAGATTTGGATCCCATTCCCAGCCAACTTTAAGGAGTTTTAACTACTTGTGGTTCAAACAGTATTCGTGGCTGCAATACTCGCTGTCAATTGATGAGGCCATTTGCCATGCCTGTAGGCATTTTTTCCACCACCTTGGCCATGGGCCGAGTCACACAGAAAAGAGCTTCACCCATGCCGGGTTCACAAACTGGAGAAAAGGAGCAGAGAAACTGGCTCAGCACAATGCAAGTGCTTCTCACAGACTAGCCATGGAAGGATGGTGTGAGTTTAAGGAAAAACAGAAAAGCGGGTCGAGGATTTTGACGCACCTTGATACTGGACATAGCAAGATTGTACAAGAAAACAGGCAGTACATGCAAGCAGTGGTGGAGTCACTGCAGTTTACAGCTTGTCAAACGATTGGACAGAGGGGGCACAGAGAGGATGAGCAGTCCACCAACAGAGGTAATTTCCTTGAACTGTTAAATCTGCTGGGGAAATTTGACAGTACTGTGTCAAAGAAATTATCTAGTGGACCCAGTAATGCTAAATATGTGCACCATGATATTCAAAATGAGCTGATTGATATTATGTCCAGCATGGTGAGAGAACAAGTAAGCAACGAGGTTAAGCTAGGAGAGCACTTTGCTCTAATGGTGGATGAAACAAAAGATGTGAGCAAGAAAGAGCAGATATCTGTTGTTCTGCGTTGCCTAAATAATGACAACATTCATGAGGAGTTTCTGGACTTTATCCCTGCAGATGGCTTGGATGCACAGTCTTTACTCAAGTCAGTTAAACAGACATTGGCTAAGTGCAACATAGACAAAAATGCATGCATTGCACAGTGCTATGACGGGGCATCTGTCATGTCCGGGTGCAACAACGGTGTCCAGGAAAAATTTCGCCAAGAAGTGCCACATGCACTTTACATCCATTGCGAAGCGCACAGACTAAACTTAGTTTTAGTTGACTGTGTGCATAATGTGAAACCAGCTGCAGAATGCTTTGCAACAGTCCAGATGCTGTACAACTTTTTTTCTGGGGCAGTGACACACAAGGTGTTCATGGAGAAACAGCAAGAACTCGAGCCCACTAAACGAACAGCAGAACTGAAAAGACTATCAGATACCAGATGGGCCTGCCAATATTCTACACTGTGGGCAATAAAAAGAACAATCCCTTATATCTTAGCAACTCTTGTGGATGTGAGCAACCAGACGAATGCTCATAGAGCTACTGAAGCGAAATCACTGATTGGACTTATTGATGCACAGTTTGTTCTGCACATCTATATGCTGGAGAGCATATTTAGTCTCACAAAAACCTTATCTGATCATCTACAGGCCACAGATTTGGAGCTGGCATCTGCCATTGACCTGGTCTTTGCAGTTGTTGATGCCCTCAATGACAAACGCAATGCTGAAACATGGACAAAAATCTGGGACTGTGCCAGTGACATGTGTGAGTCACTTAGCATTGACATGCAGCGCCCACAAGTGAGGAGAAAAAAACAGCCCCGCCACCTGCTGGAGTTTGTGGTGAACAGCCAAACAGGATCAAAAGAGCCACTGGAAACTTCAGATGACTATTGCAAGCACTGCTTTTTCCCCAGTAATCGACAGATTAATCAGTGAATTGAACAGGCGATTTTCTTCTGAAAGCTGCCACATTCTGAAAGGAGCAGCAGCTGTTAACCCCAAACACAAGACATTCATGGACAAAAATGCCCTTTTGCCCATGGCTAAACACTGTAGAGTCTTGGAGGAAAACCTTGGAGCAGAACTTCACCAGGTAAAAAGACTTATTGTGAGGAAAAAACAAAGTGGGGACGTTGTCAGCACCACCCATGATGTGCTGGTGCTATTGAGGACATACGAGGATGCTTTTGTCGACCTGTGCAAACTTGTGTGCATCTCCATGACACTGCCCATCACATCAGCTGCATGTGAGAGGAGTTTTTCCTGCTTACGGCGTTTAAAAACCTACCTCAGGAACAGAAGTGGATATGCCCGAACCAGCAATCTGGGTGTGCTGGCAATCAGCTCCAAAAAGGACCAAAGAACTGGATGTGGATGCAGTCATTGACCGCTTCGCAGCTAATCACAACAACAGGCGGATCATTCTCTTATGACTAGTGAGTACACAATTCTTTTTTGACAGGTCTGAATTATGCTACTTATTGTTTGTTAGTTTCAGTGGAGCCCTAAAAGGAGGGGAGAACAGAGGAGGATGGGAGTGGAGAGGAGTTTATAGGACACACAAGAGGAGTGACACACAAGTTATGTAGCCTGTAACAGTTTATTTTGTTAGATGGCTTTGTATATTTAACTATATACTGTGCTACATTTGTTGCTGCTCACAGTTGCACTATTTTGTAAATCTACAGATGTTCTCTGTGGTGCTTGTTAAAATAATTCACAGTGCTTATGATGTTACATGTTACAGCCTGAAACACAAGTCGGACAAGATCTGGAACCCTTTCTATTTAGTTTTGGAGTGATGGTGATCAGCTGCTGTTTTTGTTTTGTGCCGTCATGTTATTTGGTTAGGGGACATAAATACTGGGTTGATTGTATGATTGTTTTGATAATTGAAGTAAAGCAAAACACAAAACCCTTATGTACAGTATATTAATCTGGGATCAATAAATCTTATTATTAAGATTATTTTTTTGGTGTTTGTTGTGTCAGAATTCACTAGCACCTCCTATAAACAATCCGGCCCCCCCCCATGGACCCCCCAGTAATAAATCTCTGGAGCCGCCACTACTTGTCCCCAGTTTGGTTTGAGCTGGGTAGATTTAGATGTCCATAATGGGGACATCTGTCTGGTAGCTGAAGTCCGTGGTATAAAGTGTGACGAGGAAAGGAGAGAGGACAGTCCCTTGTGGAGCCCCGGTGTTGCTGACCACAGCATCTGACACACAGTTCCGCAAGCGCACGTACTGTGGTCGGCCAGTGAGGTAATCCACAATCCAGGACACAAGGGGGGGATCCACCAGCATCGCCGTCAGCTTGTCACCCAGTAGAGCAGGCCTGATGGTATTGAAAGCACTGGAGAAGTCAAAGAAAGTGACCCTCACAGTGCTCCCCGGCATGTCCAGGTGGGCGTGGACACGGTTCAGCAGGAAGATAATGGCATCCCCGACTCCAATCCGGGGCCGGTAGGCGAACTGGAGGGGATCCAGGTGCGGCCTGACCATAGGCCTGAGCTGCTCCAGGACGAGTCTCTCAAGGGTCTTCATGATATGTGACGTCAGTGCCACCGGTCCGAGAAACCACTGGGCTGCGGCGTCTTTGGCACTGGAACGAGGCAGGACGTCTTCCATATCACAGGGACCTTCTGGAGGCTAAGGCTCATGTTGAAGACACGATGAAGCACTCCACAGAGCTGTTCGGCGCAGGCTCTGAGAAACCGTGGGCTGAAACCGTCAGGGCCTGCAGCCTTACCGGCGGGGAGTTTGCTCAGCTGTCTCCTGACATGAAGCGGTGTAAACAGTGCAGGTCGAGGAGGGGGAGAGTTGGAGTCCACAATGAGAGGAGGCCAGGTAGCATGGGAGCCAGAGTAGGTGTGAGGAGTGGGGGATGGGTGTGAGGTGCTCAAGAAGTTGGATGGGGTGCTAGCAGGAGGAGGAGGGGGGGTCTGAAGCTGTGGTGGCTGGAGACAGTCAACAGGAGAGCCAGCAGGGGCCAGGGCTGCAGTGTCAAATCTATTGAAGAATAGATTTAACTCATTGGCCCTAGCCACACTACCCTCAGCTCCACTGCTAGTTGGTCTGAAGCCGGTAATGGTCCTCATACCACTCCAGACCTCCCTCATGTTATTCTGCTGGAGTTTCCACTCCAGCTTCCTTCTGTAGCCGTCCTTAGCCTCTTTGATCTTGACATTCAGGTCCCTCTGAATGTCCCTCAGCTCCTCCTCTTTTGTAAGTCAAGGCTTGTTGTTTGGGTAACAGCGCACAGTCCTTGCTGGGACAATGCCCTCCACACAGAAATTAATGTAGTCCGTAATGCACTCAGTAAGGCCATCAATGTCCTCTCTGTGTGGCTCACAGAGTACATTCCAGTCAGTCACCTCAAAGCAGCCCTGCAGTGCCTCATAGCAGTCCTCTGACCATGTCCTCACTGTGTTTGTGGTCACAGGCAGCCTCTTCACTAGAGGCACATAGCAGGGGGTGAGAAGCACCAGGTTGTGATCTGATCTTCCCAGTGGGGGGAGAGACGTGGAGGTGTATGCGTCCTTTACATTAGCATACAGCAGGTCCAGGGTCTTCTCCTCTATGGTTTTACAGGTCACATACTGGGTGAATTTCGGGAGTGTTTTTTTAATGGAGACATGGTCGAAGTCACCCGAGATTATAATGAGAGCACTCGGGTGAGCAGTCTGTAGTCCGGCTATTGTCGAGTGGATGACGTCGCATGCCGACATCGGGTTAGCGGACGGTGGAATATACACAGCCACGACAATAGCATGTGAGAATTCATGGGGTACATAGTAGGGACGGAGAGCCACAGCTAACAGTTCAATATCCGAGCTGCAGATGCGGTCTTTGATAGTAATGTGACCAGGATTGCACCACCTGTTGTTCACATAAACAGCAAGCCCCCCTCCTTTGCGCTTACCGCTCATAGTGCAGTCCCTGTCAGCCTGGACAGTGTGGAAACCCTCCATGGAAACATTGTGAAAACATTGTGAAACATTGTGCTTATAATGGCCTTTGAATAAATATATGGCATCATTGGCCTTTGAATAATATTTGCATATCGTTGTGATTGATTAAGCATTAGGCCTATGCCATTTCAGTGATGCTGATATTATACGGTGTAATTTGGCTACTATAATTGGAAATAATGCAATTTCAAGTTGATAATTGTGTGTATCTTTTATATTTAAAATTCACGTTTCATCTACAAATTAAGTACAATTTAAATCATATTTAATTTAAATCATAACATGTTTCCCATAGACTTTTTTTGAGGTGCAGGGTGGTGTTGGAGGCTTGTTATTTTGTTAGATGACTTTGGGACTATAGTCATGTCAGTCCTTAACAGCACTCAAGAAGTCAATCCTCAAATAGTGTAGAAATAGCAGTCATGCAATTGCTACACATATTTGATGCATTATGATACATGCACTGTCTCTGTATTATTGTGCCTGTAGTTGAAATAATACAATCTCATATTTATACTAAGCAGCTGAACCCAATATGGTGCTTATGTTCTACAACTCGTGCAAAATGGCAAAAAAAAATAGTTTTCTTTTGGTCTCGGTCTTGAGCTGAACTAGTCTTGGTCTTGACTTGGTCTGCCTTGGTCTTGGTACTCGATACTCTCTGGTCTTGGTAGTGTCTTGGTCTCGGTTTAGGCAGTCTTGACTAAAAGTCTAGTTGTCACACATCTTGAGAACAAGAAGCTTAGTGGGGACATTTCACACACCCCGTTGTCATCATTTATGGGGACCAGTTGTCTCCAGGTCATCAGAAACCTCACACAAAGTTTGTACTCGTACACCAGAGTAAAAGTGCATTGTGGGGACGTCATGAATTTCCCTGATTAGAGCAATATTTCTGTCCAAGGAAAATGTCTACTAAAGTTCAGATCTATCCTAAATGTCCCTTAAATCATCTGCCTTATGGGTGCAGTAGATCAAACTGTATGGCTCACCTGATTCACAATAGATTTCCCTCATATTGACCTTACTTGTTGCATTTACTTGCTTAAAGATAACAGCACTAAAAGAAGACTCACAGAGACTCCAGAAGTTAACATCAACTATGAACGTACCTGTTGATAAGTGTCCTGTGGACAAGAAGCATCAGTTATCTCCATCTCTGTAACGACAGCATGGTTGGAGCCTGTGACAGGAGGAACATCCCTTGTGGTTGTGGTCGTCTGCAATGATTTCATGGAAGAAAAAAAATAAAAAATATGTTAAGCAATTGGTCAATTTGATGTTAACACTAATAATATTCAATTAGAGTAATACATTTCCTTAAGGACTTAGCTCTAAAGATAAAGACATGCCTACACACCAGACTTCAGAGGAAAACAAACACCCAATTCTACTGCATTTTTTCCTACAATTACTTCAGCTATTGTGTGCTGTCACACATCTTGAAAACAAGAAGCTTAGTGGGGACATTTCACACACCACGTTGTCATCATTTATGGGGACCAGTTGTCTCCAGGTCATCAGAAACAAAAAAAGTTTGTACTCGTACACCAGAGTAAAAGTGCACTGTGGGGACGTTGTGAATGTCCCCGATTAGAGTAATATTTCTGCCAAAGGAAAACATGTCTATTAAAGTTCAGATCTGTCCTAAATGTCATAAATTCGTGAAAGTATTCATACACAGATTGATTAGATTTCATTTATTTTTCAAATGACGCTACATTCAACCACCATGTTATTCTGAGACAATAAACCCTACACACTTAAACACTGTGCAGTTGTGACACAAACTTGCATTCGCCATGGGCAGTCATCTCCTCCATAGTCATATGTAATTTCCTCACCTTCCTTTATGTCACATAAGTGTGGTCTTCCTTCCACATCAATTTTTTTCATCTTACAATTTGGATGTCTGTGTTCATTTTTATTTATTTATTTATCTATTTGATTAGGACAATGCATATTAATCAACATATCAGCGAAAAGCATCAATGTAAATATGCCGGAGTTAGCACAGTTGCTAAATTTTATCCGTTGTCCTAAGGCAGGATAAAACATGTAGAAATCTTACAAAAAATAAGTCTTGCTTCACATCAAAGTTAAAAGTCCATACACAAAGTAGAAAAGAAGAAGTGGTTACCCATGAGAGCATCATCATTAACTAAACACCCAAATAAACCGTCTTCTCTGGAGGCATCAATACTTAAAAAGGATAAAAAAAACAAGTAAAGGGAGGGGGAAAATATTACAGAAATGAAAATAGTCTCCTACAGGTCCTATACAATTATTTGTTTTAACTTTGATACATTTCGAAATGTATTTCATTTACATTGCAGGATCATATTAGCAGATGGCAAAATGGCGATCACTGATTGTGCAAGCCTGTATGTCAAATTTAACAATGTATATAACTATAAAGCAGTATAGTAACTGAAAATCTTACCACCATGTTTTCCCTCTCCACTTGAATGCAAACAAAAATGCAGAGCATGAGGAGTGGTAAGAGCTTCTTCTCCTCTGGGCTTTGTCATCATCAATCAAATCTCCCCTGTATTCAACTACAAAGTCTCCTTTGCAGAATGAACCTTGGGTGAATAAACCACGTCCTGTAAGAAAAAAATAAGACAAAAAAAAAAATTATGTCCACTACAATTGTTTTTTGATCTGTTGCTTAATGTATTAAAAAATACACACTGTAGATAAAGAGCGAGAATAATGACTAATTTGAATTTATGAAAAAGTGGTAGTGGTGTGCTCATGCCCTGTCTTTATACTGTCAAACTCAAGAAAATGCTGGGGCTCTTAAAGAAAAGGGTCAACATGAGAAAAAAATGTTTTCAGCCACGAAGCTGCTGCTGAGGTGATACATGCAGGCAGTGCATCACCTCAGCAGAGGGAGGAGGACAGGGTGAATGGCTGTTACTGACTGACGTCTGTATTCTTTATCCTTTCTAAACTTCACTCAATATTATGATTTTAAGGAATATGTATTTATGTTTACCTACATTTTGACTCATTTCCAGTGATATATTAGTTTATATAGTGATGTTCCTGCTGTTAGCTTTACTGTTGCTGCTCTAGAAACAATAAATAATAATAGATAAAAAATTCTTATTATCTGTTTAGCACATAAACAAAAACATGAGTTCACTCAAGCAATACAGGCAAAGGCACCGAAGCAACAAACACTCGTGGATACTTTCCAAAGGAAAAAGAAATATCCTCGAGTCAGCGACATGGCAACAAATATTACAGAGGTCATTGAATTCATCGCTCCGGATAACCAGCCCACCTCTGTGGTAGAGGATCAGGGTTTACTTACTGACTTTGTTTACTTGTTGTTTTTGTTAAACTAATGAAAACCAATGTTGCAATAGGGTATGCAGAATAAGAAAGAGCCATATGAAAGTATTTACTTTGTTTCAACAAAATAAAAAAAAGCTATTAAGAACAGCTTGGATGCAGGTGTTTTTTTTCGTAATGCAGCTGTATTATCTAAGAAAATATTGGGCTAAGTATCGGATCGGGACTTGGTATCGGCAGATACTAAATATTAAATGACTCAGATCGGGATCAAACTGCAAAGAAATTAATAAAAAATGAGATAGCTTAGGCATCAGTTCTAGTAAAATAAGGTTACAGGGTTTTAAACAATATGTTACCCAAGTAGCATATGGACTCTTCCCCTTAGCAAACTGAAAAACAGCAAGCGTAAACATTCCATTTTTACCATCTCTTTTTTTTTTTATTGTGCTATTCCAGCTCAATTTCTGTTAAATCCAGCTTGAATTTAGTTGTGAAATATTGAGTTTATTGTGTAATGAAATCAATCAGTACAGTGGGGCCCCCAAATCCTTCATTTAACATATTGTTCATTTATTATTTTCTTCTATGATATATATATATACACATATATTCTCTGAATTTGATTTCCACTGGCATGATTTAGGTTACACATCCACTACATTCTTAATTAATATTCTAAGCAAAACCTGGCTTGCTACACTGTTTAATGACTATAACCAACCAACACTAAATCTTCGATATTAACTGCGCCTCGTCTGAAAAGCATGGCTCTAAAAACTTTGCCCACTTCAATATGGTTGGATTATCGTAGCCCACATAAGCATGACTTCCGGTCAAATTGTGATCAAGTCAAGTGCATTGTGCTGCGAAACCAACCACCCATCCCCCCACACCAGGTGTGATGGACTCAGTGAATATAGCCGCTACATTCCTACCGTGGCAAACATAAAATATAAAAAATAAATAAAATAACTGACACCCGAACATACAAATGACCTTAATTTTAACGAGTCAGTCCACCCTGGTGACCGAAAACTCTGATAACTGTCTTAAGCTGACTGTGACTGTTAGCAAGTGCTAATTTATGATACACCTGTGTTCGGCAAGCGACCTTTAAACAAGAAAGCCGACAGTTTTAGTAAATAAAAAATGGCTACACAACGCATCAAACTGTCATGGCTTGTCATGGTTACGCTACTGTATATTTTAATGAAATACTTAGTACTTACTGAACACGCTGCTTGTTATACCCTGTTTCATCGACTTCAGCGGTGGCACGGCGCTGTAACGCCGGCGGTTGTATGATAGTCCACTTCCTGTTAGATTTCACATTAAAAGCCTACCGGCGGAAGTGACAATGTAATGGCGATTTAATGAAGGGAAGGTAACGTGCTACTCAGCGAATTAAACGGGTTTCCTAGTCTGGTCTGCAGGGGCTTTGTCACAAATCATTTTGCTTGCCATAAGAGCAGATATTGAGATCTCATATCTCCCATTAACATATATAAATATATATTTGTTTTCCCCTTTTCATTGCTTTTAGAAATGGAATCATGGACAATATAGAAAATATATACAAAACAAAAATATATAACAAAAAAAACCTCTTCAGTGTCAAAGTGAAAACAGATTTCTACAAATTGATGTAAATTAACTGAATATATATAATGTAAAATAAGTGACTGCATAAGTCATTCACCTTATATATGCTCCCTCTAGGAAATATAATTCGGAAACACTCCATAAACTTTCATTGTTATGCAGATGATACACAGTTATACCTATCAATAAAGCCAAATGAAACTAATCAGCTTACTAAACTCCATGCATGTCTCAAGGACATTAAGACCTGGATGACCTGCAATTTTCTGCTGTTAAACTCAGATAAAACCGAAGTTATAGTACTTGGTCCTAAACACCTTAGAGATGCATTATCTAATGATATAGCGAGTTTGGATGGCATTAACTTGGCCTCCAGCACCACCGTCAGGAATCTGGGGGTTATCTTTGATCAAGATATGTCCTTCAACTCCCACATAAAACAAATTTCAAGGTCTGCATTTTTTCATCTACGTAACATTGCAAAAATCAGGCCCATCCTGTCTCAAAAAGACGCAGAAAAGCTAGTCCATGCATTTGTTACTTCCAGACTGGACTATTGTAATTCTCTATTATCAGGCTGCCCTAACAAGTCTCTAAAGAGTCTCCAGCTGGTCCAGAATGCTGCAGCACGTGTACTGACAGGAACTAAGAAAAGAGATCATATTACTCCTGTACTGGCCTCTCTGCACTGGCTCCCTGTAAAATCAAGAATAGAGTTTAAAATCCTTCTCCTCACTTACAAAGCTGTCAATGGTCAGGCACCATCATATCTCCAGGAGCTCATATTACCCTATCACCCAACTAGAGCATTACGCTCCCAGAACGCAGGATTACTTGTAGTTCCTAAAGTCTCCAAAAGTAGAATGGGAGCCAGAGCCTTCAGTTATCAAGCTCCTCTTCTGTGGAACCATCTTCCTGTTTTGGTCCGGGAGGCGGACACCCTCTCTACCTTTAAGAGTAGACTTAAGACCTTCCTCTTCGATAGAGCTTATAGTTAGGGCTGGTCCAGGACAGGCCCAGGCCTGTCCTGGACGAGCTCTTTGTTATGCTGCTATAGGCCTAGTCCGGGGGACAATGACACACTGAGCTTCTCTCTCCTCCCCTCTCCTCCCCTCTCCTCTCCTCTCCATCTGTATACATTATGCCTGTATACATGCCCCATCTCTGCATGTCACTGACTTACTTCTTCCCCGGAGTCCTTGTGCTTTCTAGTCCTACAGGCTCCCTTGGATCCTGGCCGCACCCGGGTCGTGGATCGTGGATGCGCCCACTGCTATGGCCCTGCCTGATCGTGGATGCGCCCACTGCTATGGCCCTGCCTGATCGTGGATGCGCCTACTGCTATGGCCCTGCCTGATCGTGGATGCACCTACTGCCATGACCCTGCCTGACACCCATCACTACTGTCGCTAATATTAGTCACATCTCTGTTACATACGTTCCACTACTATTATCGTACTGCATTGCTACATACCATCCTTACCATTGATCACTACCACTGTTATCACTAGTAATCACATTTCCATGTGCATTTAATCATTATTGCTGTAATACATCTTTGTGTACTTTCACTCCTGTCAACCATCGCTTATAATTGAATACATTGTGATCTCGTTGATCTGCTCTGTACATGCGACATCTATTGCACGTCTGTCCGTCCTGGGAGAGGGATCCCTCCTCTGTGGCTCTCCCTGAGGTTTCTTCCGCATTTTTTTTTTTCCCTGTTAAAAGGGCCTTTTTTTTCTTTTTTTTTTTTTTTTGGGGCAAGTTTTTCCTCACTCGAATCGAGGGTCGAAGGACAGAGGGTGTCGTCTCTGTACAGATTGTAAAGCCCTCTGAGGCAAACTGTGATTTGTGAATTTGGGCTATACAAATAAAATTTGATTTGATTTGATTTGATAAGTATTTGCCCCTTAAAGTCAGTATTTAGTAGATGCACCTTTGCCCTCAATACAATCACTGAATCTGTGTGTGTGTGGATAGATCTTAATCAGGCCTGCACATCTGGACACTGCAATTTTACTCCATTCTTCTTTGCAAAACTGCTCAAGCTCTGTGAGGTTGAATGGGGGTCGGGTGTGAACAGCCCTTTTCAAGTCCAGCCACAAATTCTCTATTGGACTGAGGTCTAGGCTTTGACTGGGCCACTCCAGAACATTCACCTTGTTGTCTTTAAACCATTTCTGTGTTGCATTAGCTGTTTGCTTCAGGTCATTGTCCTTCTGGAAAATAAATCTTCTCCCAAGTAGTAGTTGCAGACTGCATCAGGATGTCCTCCAGGATTTCCCTATATTTTGCTTCATTCATTAAACCCTCTCCCCACAGCATGATGCTGCCACCACCATGCTTCACAGGGGGGATGGTATGTTTGTGGTGATGTTCAGTGTTTGGTGTCTGCAAAACATAGCATCTAGTATGATTCATTTTGGTCTCATCAGACCAAAGAAACTTCTTCCAGTTGACCTTGGAGTCTCCCGCATGCCTTTGGGTGAACACTAGTTGAGGTTTAATGGAGGATGTAACTACAGGTGTGTATCTATCGCGAGTCTCGTTGATTTTGTTTGGCACGGCTTCCGTAGTGCAAACGCTGTGAGGGAGACTAGCGTGAACGCGGGAGCATGCCTCCAAACAAATATAGTATAGTGACTCTTTAGGCTAGAAAAATTTACTAAATGACGTTGTTTCGAGTAAACTCTGGATGTCACCACTTCAGGACACTTGGATTGCAGCGGAAGAGCAGTATGGAGGAGCGTTAATGGCGTTTCGGACGCCATTAACGCTCGTTATATGGATTATTGCTGCCGGAGGGTACCCCCGCGGGTCTCCAGCTGCACTTTGAGGAATAAGAAACTACACCGGACTTAGAGTGAACTTTTCCTTTAAAGGTTTCAGTAAAAAGAAAGGAATATTTTTATCATCTCCCTAGTTTGTCAATGGACACACCATAATTAATAACTCATTAAACTGCTAGTATGGATGTACGTTTGATTGTGTGATTTTCTCCCTAAATCTAAATAACCGCAGAGTCTGACACTTAATTGCTCGACAATCTGCTCTAGGATTGTTGGACAAATGAAGACAAGCATACTGTGTATTTAACACTGAAACCATGCTTAACTGTAGCCATCATCCTGGTGTTGTTGTGCTCACATCACACGAGGCACCATAATGTAGTGCTTCATGCAAGAGTTTTGGGTTAAATTTGGCTATCAATAATAATTAATGATTATCAGGGACAATTATTAATTATGATTACTAATAAGATCCAATTTACATTAGATCACCTTGGGGCACCACCCTTGAAGAAGGGAAAATAAAGCCAATTCACCAAATCAGTCTCAGGAAAGGTACTAAACTGTTTGTAACTCTGATTAATAATTAATTTAATAACTACAACCAATATCACCATAACAGCTAGTAATATTCGAAGGATTTTGGAGCTCTTGACAGAGTAGAGGTTGGCAACATTCACTCTTGTACAATATTAAATAGACAACATGTGGGTTAAAAAGTCTTTTATTCAACACAAAGATGAAAACACACTAACTAACATGTACTATATACAGGTGTGTGTGTGTGTATGTGTATGTGTGTGTGTGAGTGTGTGTCTGGCAGAACAAAGAAACAATGGTGGTCACTGATATCACATGTGGGTGTGATATGCTCCAGGCTTAAGGAATGTGTGTGTGTGTGTGTGTGTGTGTGTGTGTGTGTGTGTGTGTGTGTGTGTGTGTGTGTGTGTGTGTGTGTGTGTGTGTGTGACGTGATGCCAGGTTATAGAAGATGGTTTGTTGCATGCAAAGACCCTGAGTCTGTGTGAAGCATCATTCGACTAATGTCAAATTAGCCGTCTAGGAAAGCAAACTACCAATAACCTGACCTGAGATCACAATAACACTCAAACAGTGGACACACATAAATTGAACACATTTGCATTACATCAACCAGAGTTTAAAGTCCTGTGCTTAGCCGTGCTATGCTATGCTATCTAAGCCCAGTTCAACGTTACCAGTCTTTGAAGAAAAGGTGCTGGTGGTTGCAGGAGAACGTTGAGATTCCATTGTTGAATGTTGTTCTTGCTGTGCAAGGACTGATGAAAGTCGGCAGAGGAGGAAACGGTTCGCTCCTTTCCTTTGCAGGGATAGCGGCTCAGTGCTAACTTGCTTGATGTTCCTCAGATTGTGAAGTTAGCTGGCAAGCTTTGCGTCGCAGCTGCTGGTGCTAACTGATCAGGAATACTGGCAGGACCTCGTGTCGCTGCAGTGAGGAGAAGTTCTTTGGGCCTGCTGCAAATGAAGCTTGCAGCTCTCCGCAGCTGTTAGGCCCAGAAGAGATCTTGAGGGCAGGCAGCCCCGTGGGGGGGGGGGGAGATGGAGAGGAGCCCTTGAGGATAAGAAGTTGGAGGAGAAGAGAGGCGCGAGGAGAAGAGAGCTTGTGGAGAAGAGAGAGAACAAAGGAAGGCGCTGGAGTTTTGACTCTCTGATCAGAGGGGGGTCTGTCACCCTGACCAATAGTAGCTCAAAGCTGAATTTTGCACCTAGGTGTGAAGAATGGGGAATTCTGGGACACTGAGTTCAGTTCAGAGTCCATTTTGAAATCCACAATGACTGACTTCATCTGTGGGTCCCAACAGTGTTTATGCAAGTATCTGTGCATTCTTAACTAAATTTGTTATTGCTGTTAAACATAAACATAGCATAAACATATAATTGTTCATGTAATGGGTCATATAGTCTTACTACGCCTCCTGCCCCTCTCTCTCTCTTCATAATACCTAACACCCTGTTGATGATACTGCACAAACTAACAAAGTCAAGCCTGTGCTTAATATGCTTAATACGAAGTGACAATAGAGAGGATTTCTTTTCCTCCTTATTCATCCTATCTCACCACCTCTCTCTCCAGAGCTTCCTGAAAATCCTTCTCTCTCCGCTCCTGGTACAGCTGCTTTCTGAACAGGCGTCACAGCCCTGACTGCTGCCAGGAAGAGCAAAGTCTCCAGGCAAGGGCTGACCACTGGAATAAAAAAGATTCTAATCAAACATAATGTCATGTTTCTAATGTATGATTGTAAATATTGCTATAAAACTCCTTAAACTAAATTAAAAAAATACATAATTCTACTTAAATGTTAACATGGAAATGTTTTTTTTCTCTTTCGCCTTGATGAGGAAGCAAAGCCATAAGTAACCAGTTTCTTCCTGTTCATCTCAAACTGGGCTATTTAAGTCTGGACCATCTGCATGGACAAAGTGGACAGACTTTACAATAATAACAGCAAGACAAACAAACTCATGTCACTCATTTGTTTTCTTCTTTGTTTGACATGTGAAACAAATGTGCTGGGAGAAAAGTTTGTTAAACTTTAGTCAAATTAATCAATTTAGAGGGCCATCAGTTGGAATTCCAATTACATCCTGACAGAGAAAGTGACTCAGAAACAAAATCCCCTCTGTGAACAATGACAGGTGTTGAGCAATAACAAACTTGAACTTCTGCTTGCCTAGATTTAAGGTCCATTTTCAGTGAGCATTAGCCTACAAAACACCGTATATCTCATCCTGTCATCAAGGCAAAAAATATAAACGATCAATATTTAATGTGGATCACACCTGAGCTTCTTGTGCTAAGCGTTGCTTCTGATGGTGACGCCTCTCTCGGTTGAGCTGTGAGGTGTACAGAGGAGGCTTGGGAACCTGGACAAGAGTGGCCTGGTTACAAGTCATGATGTCATTGTGCTTCCAGTGGCACACCTGCAGCTGCAACATACACACTTTCCAATTGTTGGTATGAGCTTTACTAATTCCATCATCATTATCTGTGGTTCAAGTGTAGGTTTATCACTCAGTACTGGTCCAGTATTATTATACTGGTTATACTTATTATTATTTTATTTTATCAATTACTGTATACAGATATCTTTCTCTAGGAAATTACAATTTCAAGGCCTTTCGGCATTCTGAGCACAAAGTCATATGAAATATAATGACTAACAGGAATACACTACAAAACTCCACTTGTAGAAAAAGTAAAGAAAAACAACAACACAGTAGTCAATTGATCTTCTACACTCTGTGCTACACTAAAACTTTCAGGGTGATGTTCAGTTGAATAAATAACAATGTGGGATATAACAGTATATTTGAATTTAGATTATTTATATCAAACAGTTTATGATACCATGGAGTTATAAACTATGTTAGTGACAGAGGAGCAGCTTCAGGCTTTACAACTAAATAATGCTGTTTGGGGAAACAAAACAACCTTTCCATAGAAGAATGGCACAACACAGGAGGGCCAACTCCTCAGGTCCAGACTCTGCTGTCCACTTACATCTGAAGGAGAAAAATCATTCCTTTGAGGACAACAATGTAAACATCCTGTCCAGAGAAGACAGATGTTTTGAAAGAGGAGTAAAAGAGTCCATCTATGTCAAACTGGAACAACCATCTTTGAACAGAGGAGGTGGTCTACGACATTACCTATCACCCACCTACAATGCAGTTCTGAGTTCCCTCCCTAGACAGCTTAACAACCGTTCACAGCAGAAGTGCATCCCATTTCACCTAAATTGCCAGCGCCGCCCCTCCCTAAACGCAGAACACGCGCTGTGCGTAGGGCCCCATGATCCGTGGGGGGCCCCATTTTGCACAAGGGGCGCATTCTCTGCAAATGTGCAAAGGATGCGCATCGCTGCCATGAGGCACATAGAGCACCGAGTCAGCCCGAGGCAGGAGAGAAAAAAAAAGAGACGAGTAATCTGACATGGCGCACGTTGCCGCAACGATTGACAGCACGCAGCATCTTACCAATCAGCGGTCAGATGCGCCAACAGGCAGTTGTATGCAGGTGGAGAGATGGCCTCCAAATGGCAATATGAATCGGGAGCAAGCAAAAGAAAGACAAAGTCTAAACAAGAGGAGGCTCGTGCTTCACTTGAAGGTGGGTATGTTGTTGAAATAAAAAAGAAAACTTTGTGGCATAAACACCCCAGCTGCTAGCATGCTAATCATGAGACAGAAGAGAGGATAATTCTGTCTAGATGTGGACTGGAGATTAAATTTTCCAGCGGCCCTGATTATCATTTATTGAATGTCTTGTTAACTGCATCTACATTCACCTCTGTTGAAAAAGGAGCGGTTAATTGACCAGTTGGTGGTCATATGTTGGCTCAGGTTTATAGCCTATCAATCTATGCTATCAGTAGAAGTTTTGGGCTGTTTTTATGGAGGTAAAATGTCGCCATCTCTTGGTGAATTTAATTCATAACAGTATAAGATTAGATAAAATAAGATAAATTAAGATAATCCTTTATTTGACCCACAATGGAGAAATTTAAAGCGTTACAGCAGCAAACAGCAGTGTGAATATAGAACCTAATTACTAAATGTATAAATAAGTACATAAAAATATTTAAATATAGAAATATCATCAAATCAAATCATAATGCATATTATTATTAGTTGTAGTCGTATTTGCATTAATTGCATTTGGCTAGCACCATTGCAGTAACTCTCCCTGTTACAGTTGCCTTTGCTGAGCAAAAACTGAAACTCATCAATGGCGCAAGAACGCTTGAGTGGCCTGGCTATCATAAGCATCAACTCAGAAGTGGCACAGCAGCTGTCATATGATGACCTCATTGATGACTTTGCATCCAGAAAATGCAGACGTGTGCATCTGTAAAAGGCTTGTTCCATTGTTGAAAGAGTCATTTTGTAATGGGGAGGGGGGGCCTCAAAATAAAATTCTGCTTAGGGCCCCAATTTGGCCAGTAAATTGCATCCACGTTTCACTCACTTGCGTCCTTTCTTGCGTCCTTTCCTTGTGTCTTAGTCCAGCCCCCAAGGATTCAGGGAGAGACCCGAGGAAACCACAGGAGGAGAGAGGACCAAAGAAATCTGTTTGAATACAAGTGAGACGTCCTTTCATCTGCAGCGTCACGTGAAGCAATGTCCGTTTCTGATGACGGCTGTTTTATGACCTCGACAGCCCAACACCGATTTCCTGCGGTGTCCATGGATATGGCCTACCTGTGATCAAATAGTAGTGACAATAGTGATAAAAGCAAACACGTGTCTGCAATTTAAGTGTAATCAGTTCAGACATTTATGTGATTAAATATATAGTGAATATAGTTTAGGCCTACTGTTGTGACCCTGAGTCATGATTGTGTTTTTTTTTTTTTTCATTTGCTGCTGATCTTAATCTCCTCCTCAGTGTTGTGTGTGAGCAGTCTCTGTGTGATTGTGTGTGTTTCTGATTGAGAGCAGGTTGGACCTGTTGATTGGCTTGCTCAGCTTGATTGCTGACATTGGATTGGTCAGAGGGAGGAGAGCAGCCCTTTTTAAACCACCGGCTTACTGCAATCTCCCTTTCCACCAATCTTCCACTTCCAACATGGACCAGTGTCTGGTTTGACCAGTGTTTTGTTTGTGACGTAAACCAGTTGTAAGTAACTCAGCTGCACTACAATCTGGCATTTCAGGGTGAAAACTGGCTTATTTTGAGCGTTTCAGAGCAAGAGAAGCCTCTTTTTGCACTGTACAGTAGCATAAGCTGCATTTGACTGAAAAAAGGTTTTTCAAGCAAGTGGCCTGAACTGGCCTGAACTGGTTGAATTTGGATCCATTTCATGACAAACAAGGTTTTACCTGTCCTTTAATTCATTAAGGGTGAAAACTGGCTTATGTCAATTTTGAGCGTTTCAGAGCAAGAGAAGTCTTTTTGCACTGTACAGTAGCATAAGCTGTATTTGACTGAAAAAAAGGTTTTTCAAGCAAGTTTCCTGGCCTGAATGTTGAATTTGGATCAATTTCATGACAAACAAGGTTTTACCTGTCCTTTAATTCATTAAGGGTGAAAACTGGCTCATGTCAATTTTGAGTGAGAAGTCTCTTTTTGCACTGTACAGTAGCATAAGCTGTATTTGACTGAAAAAAGGTTTTTCAAGCAAGTTTCCTGGCATGAACTGGTTGAATTTGGATCTTTCATTGCAAACAAGGTTTTACCTGTCCTTTAATTCATTAAGGGTGAAAACTGGCTTATGTCAATTTTGAGTGTTTCAGAGCGAGAGAAGTCTTTTTCCACTGTTCAGTAGCATAAGCTGCATTGGACTGAAAAAAGGTTTTTCAAGCAAGTTTCCTGGCATGAACTGGTTGAATTTGGATCTTTCATTGCAAACAAGATTTTACCTGTCCTTTAATTCATTAAGGGTGAAAACTGGCTTATGTCAATTTTGAGCGTTTCAGAGCAAGAGAAGTCTCTTTTTGCACTGTACAGTAGCATAAGCTGTATTTGACTGAAAAAAAGGTTTTTCAAGCAAGTTTCCTGGCCTGAATGTTGAATTTGGATCAATTTCATGACAAACAAGGTTTTACCTGTCCTTTAATTCATTAAGGGTGAAAACTGGCTTATGTCAATTTTGAGTGAGAAGTCTCTTTTTGCACTGTACAGTAGCATAAGCTGTATTTGACTGAAAAAAGGTTTTTCAAGCAAGTTTCCTGGCATGAACTGGTTGAATTTGGATCTTTCATTGCAAACAAGGCTTTACCTGTCCTTTAATTCATTAAGGGTGAAAACTGGCTTATGTCAATTTTGAGTGTTTCAGAGCGAGAGAAGTCTTTTTCCACTGTTCAGTAGCATAAGCTGCATTGGACTGAAAAAAGGTTTTTCAAGCAAGTTTCCTGGCATGAACTGGTTGAATTTGGATCTTTCATTGCAAACAAGATTTTACCTGTCCTTTAATTCATTAAGGGTGAAAACTGGCTTATGTCAATTTTGAGCGTTTCAGAGCAAGAGAAGTCTCTTTTTGCACTGTACAGTAGCATAAGCTGCATTTGACTGAAAAAAGGTTTTTCAAGCAAGTTTCCTGGCCTGAATGTTGAATTTGGATCAATTTCATAACAAGCAAGGTTTTACCTGTCCTTTAATTCATTAAGGGTGAAAACTGGCTTATGTCAATTTTGAGCGTTTCAGAGCAAGAGAAGTCTCTTTTTGCACTGTACAGTAGCATAAGCTGCATTTGACTGAAAAAAGGTTTTTCAAGCAAGTTTCCTGGCCTGAATGTTGAATTTGGATCAATTTCATAACAAGCAAGGTTTTACCTGTCCTTTAATTCATTAAGGGTGAAAACTGGCTTATGTCAATTTTGAGCGTTTCAGAGCAAGAGAAGTCTCTTTTTGCACTGTACAGTAGCATAAGCTGTATTTGACTGAAAAAAAGGTTTTTCAAGCAAGTTTCCTGGCCTGAATGTTGAATTTGGATCAATTTCATGACAAACAAGGTTTTACCTGTCCTTTAATTCATTAAGGGTGAAAACTGGCTTATGTCAATTTTGAGTGAGAAGTCTCTTTTTGCACTGTACAGTAGCATAAGCTGTATTTGACTGAAAAAAGGTTTTTCAAGCAAGTTTCCTGGCATGAACTGGTTGAATTTGGATCTTTCATTGCAAACAAGGCTTTACCTGTCCTTTAATTCATTAAGGGTGAAAACTGGCTTATGTCAATTTTGAGTGTTTCAGAGCGAGAGAAGTCTTTTTCCACTGTTCAGTAGCATAAGCTGCATTGGACTGAAAAAAGGTTTTTCAAGCAAGTTTCCTGGCATGAACTGGTTGAATTTGGATCTTTCATTGCAAACAAGATTTTACCTGTCCTTTAATTCATTAAGGGTGAAAACTGGCTTATGTCAATTTTGAGCGTTTCAGAGCAAGAGAAGTCTCTTTTTGCACTGTACAGTAGCATAAGCTGCATTTGACTGAAAAAAGGTTTTTCAAGCAAGTTTCCTGGCCTGAATGTTGAATTTGGATCAATTTCATAACAAGCAAGGTTTTACCTGTCCTTTAATTCATTAAGGGTGAAAACTGGCTTATGTCAATTTTGAGCGTTTCAGAGCAAGAGAAGTCTCTTTTTGCACTGTACAGTAGCATAAGCTGCATTTGACTGAAAAAAGGTTTTTCAAGCAAGTTTCCTGGCCTGAATGTTGAATTTGGATCAATTTCATAACAAGCAAGGTTTTACCTGTCCTTTAATTCATTAAGGGTGAAAACTGGCTTATGTCAATTTTGAGCGTTTCAGAGCAAGAGAAGTCTCTTTTTGCACTGTACAGTAGCATAAGCTGTATTTGACTGAAAAAAAGGTTTTTCAAGCAAGTTTCCTGGCCTGAATGTTGAATTTGGATCAATTTCATGACAAACAAGGTTTTACCTGTCCTTTAATTCATTAAGGGTGAAAACTGGCTTATGTCAATTTTGAGTGAGAAGTCTCTTTTTGCACTGTACAGTAGCATAAGCTGTATTTGACTGAAAAAAGGTTTTTCAAGCAAGTTTCCTGGCATGAACTGGTTGAATTTGGATCTTTCATTGCAAACAAGGCTTTACCTGTCCTTTAATTCATTAAGGGTGAAAACTGGCTTATGTCAATTTTGAGTGTTTCAGAGCGAGAGAAGTCTTTTTCCACTGTTCAGTAGCATAAGCTGCATTGGACTGAAAAAAGGTTTTTCAAGCAAGTTTCCTGGCATGAACTGGTTGAATTTGGATCTTTCATTGCAAACAAGATTTTACCTGTCCTTTAATTCATTAAGGGTGAAAACTGGCTTATGTCAATTTTGAGCGTTTCAGAGCAAGAGAAGTCTCTTTTTGCACTGTACAGTAGCATAAGCTGCATTTGACTGAAAAAAGGTTTTTCAAGCAAGTTTCCTGGCCTGAATGTTGAATTTGGATCAATTTCATAACAAGCAAGGTTTTACCTGTCCTTTAATTCATTAAGGGTGAAAACTGGCTTATGTCAATTTTGAGCGTTTCAGAGCAAGAGAAGTCTCTTTTTGCACTGTACAGTAGCATAAGCTGCATTTGACTGAAAAAAGGTTTTTCAAGCAAGTTTCCTGGCCTGAATGTTGAATTTGGATCAATTTCATGACAAACAAGGTTTTACCTGTCCTTTAATTCATTAAGGGTGAAAACTGGCTTATGTCAATTTTGAGCGTTTCAGAGCAAGAGAAGTCTCTTTT
This sequence comes from Pagrus pagrus, assembly GCF_965226575.1. Classification (NCBI taxonomy): domain Eukaryota; kingdom Metazoa; phylum Chordata; class Actinopteri; order Spariformes; family Sparidae; genus Pagrus; species Pagrus pagrus. The sequence goes on from NW_028175435.1 coordinate 428,852, forward strand.
TGCACTGTACAGTAGCATAAGCTGCATTTGACTGAAAAAAGGTTTTTCAAGCAAGTTTCCTGGCCTGAATGTTGAATTTGGATCAATTTCATGACAAACAAGGTTTTACCTGTCCTTTAATTCATTAAGGGTGAAAACTGGCTTATGTCAATTTTGAGTGAGAAGTCTCTTTTTGCACTGTACAGTAGCATAAGCTGTATTTGACTGAAAAAAGGTTTTTCAAGCAAGTTTCCTGGCATGAACTGGTTGAATTTGGATCTTTCATTGCAAACAAGGCTTTACCTGTCCTTTAATTCATTAAGGGTGAAAACTGGCTTATGTCAATTTTGAGTGTTTCAGAGCGAGAGAAGTCTTTTTCCACTGTTCAGTAGCATAAGCTGCATTGGACTGAAAAAAGGTTTTTCAAGCAAGTTTCCTGGCATGAACTGGTTGAATTTGGATCTTTCATTGCAAACAAGATTTTACCTGTCCTTTAATTCATTAAGGGTGAAAACTGGCTTATGTCAATTTTGAGCGTTTCAGAGCAAGAGAAGTCTCTTTTTGCACTGTACAGTAGCATAAGCTGCATTTGACTGAAAAAAGGTTTTTCAAGCAAGTTTCCTGGCCTGAATGTTGAATTTGGATCAATTTCATAACAAGCAAGGTTTTACCTGTCCTTTAATTCATTAAGGGTGAAAACTGGCTTATGTCAATTTTGAGCGTTTCAGAGCAAGAGAAGTCTCTTTTTGCACTGTACAGTAGCATAAGCTGCATTTGACTGAAAAAAGGTTTTTCAAGCAAGTTTCCTGGCCTGAATGTTGAATTTGGATCAATTTCATGACAAACAAGGTTTTACCTGTCCTTTAATTCATTAAGGGTGAAAACTGGCTTATGTCAATTTTGAGCGTTTCAGAGCAAGAGAAGTCTCTTTTTGCACTGTACAGTAGCATAAGCTGCATTTGACTGAAAAAAGGTTTTTCAAGCAAGTTTCCTGGCCTGAATGTTGAATTTGGATCAATTTCATGACAAACAAGGTTTTACCTGTCCTTTAATTCATTAAGGGTGAAAACTGGCTTATGTCAATTTTGAGTGAGAAGTCTCTTTTTGCACTGTACAGTAGCATAAGCTGTATTTGACTGAAAAAAGGTTTTTCAAGCAAGTTTCCTGGCATGAACTGGTTGAATTTGGATCTTTCATTGCAAACAAGGCTTTACCTGTCCTTTAATTCATTAAGGGTGAAAACTGGCTTATGTCAATTTTGAGTGTTTCAGAGCGAGAGAAGTCTTTTTCCACTGTTCAGTAGCATAAGCTGCATTGGACTGAAAAAAGGTTTTTCAAGCAAGTTTCCTGGCATGAACTGGTTGAATTTGGATCTTTCATTGCAAACAAGATTTTACCTGTCCTTTAATTCATTAAGGGTGAAAACTGGCTTATGTCAATTTTGAGCGTTTCAGAGCAAGAGAAGTCTCTTTTTGCACTGTACAGTAGCATAAGCTGCATTTGACTGAAAAAAGGTTTTTCAAGCAAGTTTCCTGGCCTGAATGTTGAATTTGGATCAATTTCATAACAAGCAAGGTTTTACCTGTCCTTTAATTCATTAAGGGTGAAAACTGGCTTATGTCAATTTTGAGCGTTTCAGAGCAAGAGAAGTCTCTTTTTGCACTGTACAGTAGCATAAGCTGCATTTGACTGAAAAAAGGTTTTTCAAGCAAGTTTCCTGGCCTGAATGTTGAATTTGGATCAATTTCATGACAAACAAGGTTTTACCTGTCCTTTAATTCATTAAGGGTGAAAACTGGCTTATGTCAATTTTGAGTGAGAAGTCTCTTTTTGCACTGTACAGTAGCATAAGCTGTATTTGACTGAAAAAAGGTTTTTCAAGCAAGTTTCCTGGCATGAACTGGTTGAATTTGGATCTTTCATTGCAAACAAGGCTTTACCTGTCCTTTAATTCATTAAGGGTGAAAACTGGCTTATGTCAATTTTGAGTGTTTCAGAGCGAGAGAAGTCTTTTTCCACTGTTCAGTAGCATAAGCTGCATTGGACTGAAAAAAGGTTTTTCAAGCAAGTTTCCTGGCATGAACTGGTTGAATTTGGATCTTTCATTGCAAACAAGATTTTACCTGTCCTTTAATTCATTAAGGGTGAAAACTGGCTTATGTCAATTTTGAGCGTTTCAGAGCAAGAGAAGTCTCTTTTTGCACTGTACAGTAGCATAAGCTGCATTTGACTGAAAAAAGGTTTTTCAAGCAAGTTTCCTGGCCTGAATGTTGAATTTGGATCAATTTCATAACAAGCAAGGTTTTACCTGTCCTTTAATTCATTAAGGGTGAAAACTGGCTTATGTCAATTTTGAGCGTTTCAGAGCAAGAGAAGTCTCTTTTTGCACTGTACAGTAGCATAAGCTGCATTTGACTGAAAAAAGGTTTTTCAAGCAAGTTTCCTGGCCTGAATGTTGAATTTGGATCAATTTCATGACAAACAAGGTTTTACCTGTCCTTTAATTCATTAAGGGTGAAAACTGGCTTATGTCAATTTTGAGTGAGAAGTCTCTTTTTGCACTGTACAGTAGCATAAGCTGTATTTGACTGAAAAAAGGTTTTTCAAGCAAGTTTCCTGGCATGAACTGGTTGAATTTGGATCTTTCATTGCAAACAAGGCTTTACCTGTCCTTTAATTCATTAAGGGTGAAAACTGGCTTATGTCAATTTTGAGTGTTTCAGAGCGAGAGAAGTCTTTTTCCACTGTTCAGTAGCATAAGCTGCATTGGACTGAAAAAAGGTTTTTCAAGCAAGTTTCCTGGCATGAACTGGTTGAATTTGGATCTTTCATTGCAAACAAGATTTTACCTGTCCTTTAATTCATTAAGGTGAAAACTGGCTTATGTCAATTTTGAGCGTTTCAGAGCAAGAGAAGTCTCTTTTTGCACTGTACAGTAGCATAAGCTGCATTTGACTGAAAAAAGGTTTTTCAAGCAAGTTTCCTGGCCTGAATGTTGAATTTGGATCAATTTCATAACAAGCAAGGTTTTACCTGTCCTTTAATTCATTAAGGGTGAAAACTGGCTTATGTCAATTTTGAGCGTTTCAGAGCAAGAGAAGTCTCTTTTTGCACTGTACAGTAGCATAAGCTGCATTTGACTGAAAAAAGGTTTTTCAAGCAAGTTTCCTGGCCTGAATGTTGAATTTGGATCAATTTCATAACAAGCAAGGTTTTACCTGTCCTTTAATTCATTAAGGGTGAAAACTGGCTTATGTCAATTTTGAGCGTTACAGAGCAAGAGAAGTCTCTTTTTGCACTGTACAGTAACATAAGCTGTATTTGACTGAAAAAAAGGTTTTTCAAGCAAGTTTCCTGGCCTGAATGTTGAATTTGGATCAATTTCATGACAAACAAGGTTTTACCTGTCCTTTAATTCATTAAGGGTGAAAACTGGCTTATGTCAATTTTGAGTGAGAAGTCTCTTTTTGCACTGTACAGTAGCATAAGCTGTATTTGACTGAAAAAAGGTTTTTCAAGCAAGTTTCCTGGCATGAACTGGTTGAATTTGGATCTTTCATTGCAAACAAGGCTTTACCTGTCCTTTAATTCATTAAGGGTGAAAACTGGCTTATGTCAATTTTGAGTGTTTCAGAGCGAGAGAAGTCTTTTTCCACTGTTCAGTAGCATAAGCTGCATTGGACTGAAAAAAGGTTTTTCAAGCAAGTTTCCTGGCATGAACTGGTTGAATTTGGATCTTTCATTGCAAACAAGATTTTACCTGTCCTTTAATTCATTAAGGGTGAAAACTGGCTTATGTCAATTTTGAGCGTTTCAGAGCAAGAGAAGTCTCTTTTTGCACTGTACAGTAGCATAAGCTGCATTTGACTGAAAAAAGGTTTTTCAAGCAAGTTTCCTGGCCTGAATGTTGAATTTGGATCAATTTCATAACAAGCAAGGTTTTACCTGTCCTTTAATTCATTAAGGGTGAAAACTGGCTTATGTCAATTTTGAGCGTTTCAGAGCAAGAGAAGTCTCTTTTTGCACTGTACAGTAGCATAAGCTGTATTTGACTGAAAAAAAGGTTTTTCAAGCAAGTTTCCTGGCCTGAATGTTGAATTTGGATCAATTTCATGACAAACAAGGTTTTACCTGTCCTTTAATTCATTAAGGGTGAAAACTGGCTTATGTCAATTTTGAGTGAGAAGTCTCTTTTTGCACTGTACAGTAGCATAAGCTGTGTTTGACTGAAAAAAGGTTTTTCAAGCAAGTTTCCTGGCATGAACTGGTTGAATTTGGATCTTTCATTGCAAACAAGATTTTACCTGTCCTTTAATTCATTAAGGGTGAAAACTGGCTTATGTCAATTTTGAGCGTTTCAGAGCAAGAGAAGTCTCTTTTTGCACTGTACAGTAGCATAAGCTGCATTTGACTGAAAAAAGGTTTTTCAAGCAAGTTTCCTGGCCTGAATGTTGAATTTGGATCAATTTCATAACAAGCAAGGTTTTACCTGTCCTTTAATTCATTAAGGGTGAAAACTGGCTTATGTCAATTTTGAGCGTTTCAGAGCGAGAGAAGTCTTTTTCCACTGTTCAGTAGCATAAGCTGCATTGGACTGAAAAAAGGTTTTTCAAGCAAGTTTCCTGGCATGAACTGGTTGAATTTGGATCTTTCATTGCAAACAAGATTTTACCTGTCCTTTAATTCATTAAGGGTGAAAACTGGCTTATGTCAATTTTGAGCGTTTCAGAGCAAGAGAAGTCTCTTTTTGCACTGTACAGTAGCATAAGCTGCATTTGACTGAAAAAAGGTTTTTCAAGCAAGTTTCCTGGCCTGAATGTTGAATTTGGATCAATTTCATAACAAGCAAGGTTTTACCTGTCCTTTAATTCATTAAGGGTGAAAACTGGCTTATGTCAATTTTGAGCGTTTCAGAGCAAGAGAAGTCTCTTTTTGCACTGTACAGTAGCATAAGCTGCATTTGACTGAAAAAAGGTTTTTCAAGCAAGTTTCCTGGCCTGAATGTTGAATTTGGATCAATTTCATAACAAGCAAGGTTTTACCTGTCCTTTAATTCATTAAGGGTGAAAACTGGCTTATGTCAATTTTGAGCGTTTCAGAGCAAGAGAAGTCTCTTTTTGCACTGTACAGTAGCATAAGCTGTATTTGACTGAAAAAAAGGTTTTTCAAGCAAGTTTCCTGGCCTGAATGTTGAATTTGGATCAATTTCATGACAAACAAGGTTTTACCTGTCCTTTAATTCATTAAGGGTGAAAACTGGCTTATGTCAATTTTGAGTGAGAAGTCTCTTTTTGCACTGTACAGTAGCATAAGCTGTATTTGACTGAAAAAAGGTTTTTCAAGCAAGTTTCCTGGCATGAACTGGTTGAATTTGGATCTTTCATTGCAAACAAGATTTTACCTGTCCTTTAATTCATTAAGGGTGAAAACTGGCTTATGTCAATTTTGAGCGTTTCAGAGCAAGAGAAGTCTCTTTTTGCACTGTACAGTAGCATAAGCTGCATTTGACTGAAAAAAGGTTTTTCAAGCAAGTTTCCTGGCCTGAATGTTGAATTTGGATCAATTTCATAACAAGCAAGGTTTTACCTGTCCTTTAATTCATTAAGGGTGAAAACTGGCTTATGTCAATTTTGAGCGTTTCAGAGCAAGAGAAGTCTCTTTTTGCACTGTACAGTAGCATAAGCTGCATTTGACTGAAAAAAGGTTTTTCAAGCAAGTTTCCTGGCCTGAATGTTGAATTTGGATCAATTTCATGACAAACAAGGTTTTACCTGTCCTTTAATTCATTAAGGGTGAAAACTGGCTTATGTCAATTTTGAGTGAGAAGTCTCTTTTTGCACTGTACAGTAGCATAAGCTGTATTTGACTGAAAAAAGGTTTTTCAAGCAAGTTTCCTGGCATGAACTGGTTGAATTTGGATCTTTCATTGCAAACAAGGTTTTACCTGTCCTTTAATTCATTAAGGGTGAAAACTGGCTTATGTCAATTTTGAGCGTTTCAGAGCAAGAGAAGTCTCTTTTTGCACTGTACAGTAGCATAAGCTGTATTTGACTGAAAAAAAGGTTTTTCAAGCAAGTTTCCTGGCCTGAATGTTGAATTTGGATCAATTTCATGACAAACAAGGTTTTACCTGTCCTTTAATTCATTAAGGGTGAAAACTGGCTTATGTCAATTTTGAGTGAGAAGTCTCTTTTTGCACTGTACAGTAGCATAAGCTGTATTTGACTGAAAAAAGGTTTTTCAAGCAAGTTTCCTGGCATGAACTGGTTGAATTTGGATCTTTCATTGCAAACAAGATTTTACCTGTCCTTTAATTCATTAAGGGTGAAAACTGGCTTATGTCAATTTTGAGCGTTTCAGAGCAAGAGAAGTCTCTTTTTGCACTGTACAGTAGCATAAGCTGCATTTGACTGAAAAAAGGTTTTTCAAGCAAGTTTCCTGGCCTGAATGTTGAATTTGGATCAATTTCATAACAAGCAAGGTTTTACCTGTCCTTTAATTCATTAAGGGTGAAAACTGGCTTATGTCAATTTTGAGCGTTTCAGAGCAAGAGAAGTCTCTTTTTGCACTGTACAGTAGCATAAGCTGCATTTGACTGAAAAAAGGTTTTTCAAGCAAGTTTCCTGGCCTGAATGTTGAATTTGGATCAATTTCATAACAAGCAAGGTTTTACCTGTCCTTTAATTCATTAAGGGTGAAAACTGGCTTATGTCAATTTTGAGCGTTTCAGAGCAAGAGAAGTCTCTTTTTGCACTGTACAGTAGCATAAGCTGTATTTGACTGAAAAAAAGGTTTTTCAAGCAAGTTTCCTGGCCTGAATGTTGAATTTGGATCAATTTCATGACAAACAAGGTTTTACCTGTCCTTTAATTCATTAAGGGTGAAAACTGGCTTATGTCAATTTTGAGTGAGAAGTCTCTTTTTGCACTGTACAGTAGCATAAGCTGTATTTGACTGAAAAAAGGTTTTTCAAGCAAGTTTCCTGGCATGAACTGGTTGAATTTGGATCTTTCATTGCAAACAAGATTTTACCTGTCCTTTAATTCATTAAGGGTGAAAACTGGCTTATGTCAATTTTGAGCGTTTCAGAGCAAGAGAAGTCTCTTTTTGCACTGTACAGTAGCATAAGCTGCATTTGACTGAAAAAAGGTTTTTCAAGCAAGTTTCCTGGCCTGAATGTTGAATTTGGATCAATTTCATAACAAGCAAGGTTTTACCTGTCCTTTAATTCATTAAGGGTGAAAACTGGCTTATGTCAATTTTGAGCGTTTCAGAGCAAGAGAAGTCTCTTTTTGCACTGTACAGTAGCATAAGCTGCATTTGACTGAAAAAAGGTTTTTCAAGCAAGTTTCCTGGCCTGAATGTTGAATTTGGATCAATTTCATGACAAACAAGGTTTTACCTGTCCTTTAATTCATTAAGGGTGAAAACTGGCTTATGTCAATTTTGAGTGAGAAGTCTCTTTTTGCACTGTACAGTAGCATAAGCTGTATTTGACTGAAAAAAGGTTTTTCAAGCAAGTTTCCTGGCATGAACTGGTTGAATTTGGATCTTTCATTGCAAACAAGGTTTTACCTGTCCTTTAATTCATTAAGGGTGAAAACTGGCTTATGTCAATTTTGAGCGTTTCAGAGCAAGAGAAGTCTCTTTTTGCACTGTACAGTAGCATAAGCTGCATTTGACTGAAAAAAGGTTTTTCAAGCAAGTTTCCTGGCCTGAATGTTGAATTTGGATCAATTTCATAACAAGCAAGGTTTTACCTGTCCTTTAATTCATTAAGGGTGAAAACTGGCTTATGTCAATTTTGAGCGTTTCAGAGCAAGAGAAGTCTCTTTTTGCACTGTACAGTAGCATAAGCTGCATTTGACTGAAAAAAGGTTTTTCAAGCAAGTTTCCTGGCCTGAATGTTGAATTTGGATCAATTTCATGACAAACAAGGTTTTACCTGTCCTTTAATTCATTAAGGGTGAAAACTGGCTTATGTCAATTTTGAGTGAGAAGTCTCTTTTTGCACTGTACAGTAGCATAAGCTGTATTTGACTGAAAAAAGGTTTTTCAAGCAAGTTTCCTGGCATGAACTGGTTGAATTTGGATCTTTCATTGCAAACAAGGTTTTACCTGTCCTTTAATTCATTAAGGGTGAAAACTGGCTTATGTCAATTTTGAGCGTTTCAGAGCAAGAGAAGTCTCTTTTTGCACTGTACAGTAGCATAAGCTGTATTTGACTGAAAAAAGGTTTTTCAAGCAAGTTTCCTGGCCTGAATGTTGAATTTGGATCCATTTCATGACAAACAAGATTTTACCTGTCCTTTAATTCATTAAGGGTGAAAACTGGCTTATGTCAATTTTGAGTGAGAAGTCTCTTTTTGCACTGTACAGTAGCATACGCTGTATTTGACTGAAAAAAGGTTTTTCAAGCAAGTTTCCTGGCATGAACTGGTTGAATTTGGATCTTTCATTGCAAACAAGGTTTTACCTGTCCTTTAATTCATTAAGGGTGAAAACAGGCTTATGTCAATTTTGAGTGATTCAGAGCGAGAGAAGTCTTTTTGCACTGTTCAGTAGCATAAGCTGCATTTGACTGAAAAAAGGTTTTTCAAGCAAGTTTCCTGGCCTGAATGTTGAATTTGGATCCATTTCATGACAAACAAGGTTTTACCTGTCCTTTAAGTCATTAAGGGTGAAAACTGGCTTATGTCAATTTTGAGCGAGAGAAGTCTCTTTTTGCACTGTACAGTAGCATAAGCTGTATTTGACTGAAAAAAGGTTTTTCAAGGTGTTTCATAGCCTGAACTGGTTGAATTTGGTTTTACCTGTCCTTTTTAATTCATTAATAGACTACTTGTGTGTTAGCATAGTAGGAGGGAGAAGCCTTTTTCTTTTGACAAACCATTTTTCTCCTGTTTATACTGATTTAGGAGTGAGGGAAGATTTTGTCTTTATATTTTTGATTTGAGGCAGGAAGTTAGGGTAAACGGATTTTGTTTGTTGTGTTAGCCTTGTTCTCCCTCTGAAGCAAAATAAATGCTTCTTTAATGTGACTCCTCTGTGACACTGACTTTTGGAGTGAAAAGAATGGGTAGATTCCCATCCAGTTATGTCCTGGGTTCCCCTAGACCAGGGGCATAACATTGCACTTGGAAATCAACTTGATTCAGGGATGGCTTAAAATATGATTTATTTTCCAGTTAGTACTTTGCATTATTTCAGCTACTGTCCTACATTACAATCCTGTTCTTTATACCCGTTTTTAAAAATCTTTGAAAAGACGACAAAGTTTTGCTTGACTGTTGTGCTTGCTGTGTATTTTGTGCTGCAGTCTGCATATTGTGTGCTGTGGGCTGTGTATTTTGTGCTGTGGACTGTGTACTCGGTACTGTGTATTCGATATTCATACTGTGTACTAGTTCTTTGGTCTGTGTACTCGGTATTTGTACCGTGTACTTGTTCTGTGGTCTAAGGTATGTACACTGTGGTATGCGGTGTACTGTTTACTGTGGTTGGTGTACTCGTTCTGTGGTAGGTTTACTTGTACTGCGATTTGGTGTTCGTACCCGTGTACTCGGTCTGTGTAGTCATACTGTGGCCTGTGCATTTTTATTGTGGTATGTATACTATGTTCTGTGGTATATAGACTGCATGTACTGTGGTCTGTGTACTCCTACTATGGTCTGCGTGTATGCTGTGTACTCGTACTGTGGTCTGTATGTATGCTGTGTACTCTTACTGTGTATTCCAGAGGCTCCGAGCCTTTGCCGCTGGCCTCCAGTGGGTTCCTGCCGGTTTCGAGAGGGTCCGCGCCTTCGCTGCGGGCTTCCAGAGGATTCGATCCTTTTTACTGTGGTATGTATACTATGTTCCGTGGTATGTATACTGTGGTATGTGGAATGCATGTACTGTGGTCTGTGTACTCGTACTGTGGTCTGTATGTATGCTGTATACTCGTACTGTGCTCTGCATGTATGCTGTGAACTCATACTGTGGTCTGTGAACTTGGTATTGTGTATTTGCACTGTGTACTCAGCATTCGTTCTATGCATTTCCTGCTGTGTATTTTGTGCTGTGGACTCGTACTTTGGTCTGTGCACTCGTACTGTGTATTTGTTGTTTGTACCGTGGTCTGCGTGTTGTCTCCTCTGTATTCGTACTGTATACTTGTTCTGTGATCTGTGTACTCATACTGTGGTCTGTATGTATGCTGTGTACTCATACTGTGTATTCCAGAGATTCCGAGCCTTCCCAGCTGGCCTCCAGTGGGTTCCTGCCGGTTTCGCCGCCGGCTTCCAGAGGGTCCGCGCCTTCGCTGCGGGCTTCCAGAGGATTCAATCCTTTTTACTGTGGTATGTATACTATGTTCCGTGGTATGTATACTGTGGTATGTAGACTGCATGTACTGTGGTCTGTGTACTCGTACTGTGGTCTGTATGTATGCTGTATACTCGTACTGTGCTCTGCATGTATGCTGTGAACTCATACTGTGGTCTGTGAACTTGGTATTGTGTATTTGCACTGTGTACTCAGCATTCGTTCTATGCATTTCCTGCTGTGTATTTTGTGCTGTGGACTCGTACTGTGTATTTGTTGTTTGTACCGTGGTCTGCGTGTTGTCTCCTCTGTATTCGTACTGTATACTTGTTCTGTGATCTGTGTACTCATACTGTGGTCTGTATGTATGCTGTGTACTCATACTGTGTATTCCAGAGGTTCCGAGCCTTCCCAGCTGGCCTCCAGTGGGTTCCTGCCGGTTTCGCCGCCGGCTTCCAGAGGGTCCGCGCCTTCGCTGCGGGCTTCCAGAGGATTCAATCCTTTTTACTGTGGTATGTATACTATGTTCCGTGGTATGTATACTGTGGTATGTGGACTGCATGTACTGTGGTCTGTGTACTCGTACTGTGGTCTGTATGTATGCTATGTACTTGTTGTATCTACTCTGGTTAAAGGAATCACGCCTCTTACTGATGTCCACAACCAATTTATTTTCTCTCTTTGAAAGTTACGGAGCACTGTGAAAACTGCAACAAAACGCATTTTACATACATCACTTTCAGAAATTATTTTCCCAAACAAAACGTACACAAATGTATAGAATAATTACCGTGTGCACCTGATTAGCCAGTAGTAGACAGTTTTCTCTCGTCTCTTTCTCTCTTCCCCAATTCTCACTCACAACTTCCAGCTCACATCTTATGTTAGTCCGACAGGAAGTAATCTCTCACCACTATTTTAACTTAAACATTTCATACATTTCAAGTCTGACAGCAGAACCATGAATTAAACTGCATTTAGGTTTCATCATATAATAATAATAATAATAATAATAATAATAATAATAATAATAATAATAATAATAATAATTCAGAAGTCAAATGTGATATCAACCCAACTTCGGTGTTGCCATGGTAACACATAGATGCTATGGCGAGCGTCAGCTACACTCTCACCAAATTACCTTTGATTAGCACAAATGGAGATGTGAAATACACTTACTCTTCATTAGATGATTAATGGTGATTTCTGAGTACTGTTCTGTTGTGTCCTTTAAAGGTGACTAAATGGTCTAAATGAAATGATAGTAACATGCTTTGGTCGAAAAAAACGTAGGATTAAGCACAGCAGGGTTCTTTACACACCAGTTTCACAGCCCTGCTCTAAGCGGCCGGTTTGAGTGCCTTTCCCTACTGCATGCGCCTCCCACCTCTTCCTGCCAGGAGGAAGACGTGAGGATGGCATCGCATGACCATGGCAACGAGCAATACACAACGCAAAGCAACTTTTCTGTGTCCGTGCCTGCATATAACTGATAGTAGCACAGCAGACATGTAGCAGGTAACCCCTGTCTCCGGCTCCAAAACAAAGTAGTGATTGCTTTACTGCAGATAACGTTTTGGTGCTCTCAGGTCTGGTCTCTCATGCCAGCAGCTAAGATTACACACTATGCCAATTACCTTACAAGTAAGCGAGTAAGGTAGCTGGCATAGTGTGGGAGGAGATACCCAGCGCGAGGGCTGGAGTATTCAAATCAGTCCGGGTCGTTTAGAGACTCAATTCCTGACTCCGATAGGAAGGTAGGAAGGTCCCGTCCGGGCATGTAGGTTCACCAGAACCCACACGCCTTGTTGAGAACAGTCTGTCAATCGCATTCAGTGACCAGCTTAGCAACTCCATCATGGACCAATTGATTCTCCTTAGTGTCTCGATTTACAGGAGTCAGCTGAGTTCTTCACACAAGTTGACATTTGTGCTTTTCAATGTCAGCTATTGTTTGGGTACAATTGGTTTATTAAATCATATAATTTGAGTATTTTTGATTTGATAAATAATTGATTTGTATGTTCCCTGTAATTGGCATAATGTAGAATTCTCAAAGCTCTTTTTTGGAGTATTAGCAGGGCATGTGTGTTGCCTTTATAAGTGTGTCCCCAAACCTCTGTACAGTATTGTAGGTGTGGAGAGACTAGTGTGCAATACAACAGATAAAGTGCTTTCTGATTTAGTAGTTTTTGTGCCTTCCAAAGTATGGACACACTCCTGGCCAGCTTACTTTTTAAGTGTCTTATGTATGGCTTCCAACTTAACATGTCATCGATAATCACTCCCAGCACTTTGTTCTCACTAACCCTTTCAATATTCACTCCATTAACTTGAATGTTAATACTCTTCTTGTAGCCTTTTTTCCCATACAGCATGTATTTAGTTTTCTCTAGATTTAGTGATAGTTTATTTATATTAAACCACATATGAAGCTTGGCCATTTCATTATTGACTGTTTCCACTAATTGGTTCAAGTCATCCCCAGAACAGAAAATATTAGTATCATCTACGAATAATATTAATTTCAGAATATTGGATACTTTGCATATGTCATTTATATATAGTATAAACAGCTTTGGACCCAGAACTGACCCCTGTGGGACCCCACAAACTATGTCCAAGCAAGTTATTGTGTTATCACCCATTTTAACATATTGGGATCTCTTGTGTAGGTAGCTCTTGACCCATTCCAGTACTATACCTCTAATACCATATCTCTCCAGTTTAGCTATCAAAATATCATGGTTAATGTTGTCAAATGCTTTTTTCAGATCTATGAAAATTCCTATTGAATGTAGTTTTTGGTCAGCAGCATCAGTAATGATTTCCACAGACTCAGTTAAAGCTAGAGCAGTCGAGTGGTTTCTTCTGAATCCATATTGGCTATCGTATAGCAGATTGTGTTTGTTGATGTAGTTGTCTAGCCTATTGTTAAATAGTTTCTCTAGAGTTTTTGACAGTTGTGGCAGTATTGAGACTGGTCTGTAATTAGTAATTTCGTGTATGTCACCTTTCTTGAACAGTGGCACAACTTTTGCAACTTCATTTTGGTGGGAAATGTCCCAGTTTGAAATGACAGGTTGCAGATATGTGTTAGAGGTGAAATGATTCCATCTAATACTTTATTAATTAGCGTCATGTCGAGGTCATTGACATCAGTGGATGTTTTTGCTACGCATTTGTTGACCAGGTGTCTAATCTCTATGTCCTTCATTGGTGTGAGAAACATTGTGCTGGGATTTCTGCCTCTGTCCTTATCAAAGTGGTCCCATTGTAGGGATGAGTCAGGAATGTCCTTGGCTAGATCTGGCCCCACATTAACAAAGAAGTTGTTGAATCTTTCTGCTATGATTCTCATGTTATCTTCCTTCATGGTATTATCCTTTAAGTCGGGAGGGTAGCTAGGTTTTGTATTTTTATTCTTGATCACATCGTTTAGAGTATCCCATAGTTTTTTGGTATAGTTCCTGTTTTCTGCTAGTAGATTACTGTAGTATTCTTTCTTGTGATCATTTAGGATGCTATTTAGTTTGTTTCTATATCGTTTGTATCTCGTTTCTGACTGGTCCGTCCTTAATTTTATGTACAGGGTGTTTTTCTTCCTGCAGGCATTTAGCAATGTTTGTTAGCCATGGTTTCCCCTACTTATTTTGATTTGTCTTTTTTTCACAGGACAGTGTCTGTTATACAGCGTTTTAAATACTTGCAAAAAGGAATCATATGCACCATTCACATCTGTTTCATTGTAAACATTGTTCCAGTTTTGCCTCAGTAGTTCATTTTTCAGTGTATTCATTCCTTCTTCAGTCCTGACCCTTCTATATGTGTTTTTGTTCAGTGTCTGTCTCAGTGTTTCCAGTCATAGATGGCAAAGATTGGTAGGTGGTCACTTGTATCATTTATCAGTAGTCCTCTTATTATGTCATTCCCTATAATATAATATAATATAATATAATATAATATAATATAATATAACATAATATTAGTGAAAATATTGTCGATTAGAGTAGCACTGTGTGTTGTGATCCTGCTTGGTCGTGTAATGAGAGGTTGTAAGCCCATCGTATACATCATATTAGTGAACTCATCAATCACTGTATTTTGTTTTGGGTTGAGTAAGTAAATATTTACATCACCACAGATAAAAACCCTCTTTTGGCTAGTTTCTGAGATTATTCCTCCCACACATTCATTGATAGCTTCTATTTTTGAATCTGCTTACCACTATATTTCTACCTTTTGTCACAGATTTCAATTGTCACACATTCCATTAAGTGCTCAACAGCTTTAGACATATTTTGTACAGTCTCATACTTGATGTTATTGTCAATGAACAGGGCCACTCCTCCTCCACCTTTGTTTCTTCTGTTAACACAAACAAGTTTATATCCATCCAGGCAAAAATCTGTGCCTTCGTCTTCATTAATCCATGTTTCCGACACCGCAATGATGAAAGGATTTTTGAAGTGATGTTAGGTATTCCTTGATGTGGTTGAAGTTGGTCTATAGACTCCTGCTATTAAAGTGAATTAGACAGTTTCCCATCCATCTCAATGCTCTCGTTGTATTGATCTTCAGTGTAGCACTGGCATTTCTCAGTCATGTTAAAGTAGAAGTGATTATCCGGGTCAATTCCTTCATTCGGTTCTGTTAAGGTGTGGTTCACATGTTGATTTGTAATCAGCTCCTCACTTTCATGCTCAGCAATCCTCTCTGATATTTCCATCATCTTTTTAGTCTGTGTAAAAACCCTTGACCTTTGCTGTGCTGTAGTTATGGAGTGTTCGTGAGCCATACCTTAATTGTTGAATTTCTCCAGTTCGTCCTCACTCCTGATTTGTATTATTATGACTTCTTCTGCTGAAGATCCATTTGTTTTGATGTGGATTCTGCAGTTTGCCGTCCAGGTGTGGTGAATCTTGCCCCCTTTCTTCAGTTGGCGAGCTTTTCTGGCGATGTCAGCATTCTTTTTGATGAGATTCTCGTTGATGTAGACATCCGAGCCTTTGAGCTTCCTGCCCTGCTTCAGCAGTGCTGTCTTGTATTTTCTATTGGTGAATCTCAGCACGACAGCTCGCGTTCCAGACTCTTTCCTCCGGGGTAAGAGGTGACATACTTCCACATTGTTGAAATCCACATCGATGTCTTTGTCAGCCAGGAACTCAGACACCTGCTTCTCCACAGATTTGGTATCCGATTCATCAGGCTCCGACGACCGGTTGGCCGCAGCCGCCCTTGCGTATGTCTGATGCTTAATTTTGAGGCCAGTCACAATCACCTCATTGAGTCTTCCCTGCTGTTCCAGCTCCTCCACTCTGTTCCCCAGCTCCTTTAGCAGCTGGTCTTTTTTTGCATTCTCTTCCTGGAGCTGTTTGATTTCAGCTATCACCTTTTGGAGAGGTTCCATCTTCTTCATGATTTCGGTCATGCTTTCCTTAAGCTCCTCTCTCATCGCCGCCAGGCTTTCATTCATAGCGTCCAACATTGACTCAGCTTCGGCGCTATTCTCCGACCTGGTGTTTGTTCTAGGTTTCCCCATTTCCTCTCACTTGTCTTTTTCTCCTTTTTTCACTTTCCTTGTAGTGCAAGTTATCTCAAACTTGGCTCTGCTGCGCTCTGTTGCTGCTTGCAGCTCAGCCGCTTCAAGGGGACGTCCCTTGAAGCGGCTAATGACCACTTTTAGCTTAAAGGAGACATTTAATCAATGACTAATCTTTCCCCCTTTTAGCTTCTGAATGGGTCTTTGAACGATGGATGGCTGGTTGAGGCGTTCACCCCCTTTTCCTAACTTTCGTTCTCCAACTTGCACTGTCACTTTTTGTACCAGTCCACCATCATCTTCACGTGCTTCAACAACCTTAGCAATTTTCGATTCATCGCGAGGGACGTCCTCTTCTTTGATGATTACAATATCACCCACATCCATGTTACGGCTTGGCGCATGCCATCGCTGTCATAGAGCAATGTTTGATAGGTATTCCTTCCTCCATCCGTGCCAAAATTGCTCTGACAGGTATCGAACCCTTCTCCACCGTTTTTTAGTGTACAGGTCTTCCTTGATGAACTTTCCCGATGGAGGGAGTGGAACAGAAGATTTCATTGTGATCAAGCGATTTGGCGTGAGTGGCTCCAAACTTGTGGGATCGCTGATGTTGTCGACAGTGAGTGGGCGGTTGTTTACAATGGACATAGCTTCCTAAAGGAATGTCCTTAAGGATGTATCGTCCACCCTTCCAGCACTGCTGGCAAGGACTGTGCTCAGTACACTTCTCGCTGTCCTGATTTGGCGCTCCCAGGCACCTCCAGCATGACTTGAGTGCGGCGTATTCATCTGGAAGTCACACTGATTGTCTGCCAGGTATGCAGCCACTCTTTCCTTATTGCGTTCTTTCAGAGCCTTTGCCATTTCCTTTCTTGCTCCCACGAAATTAGTGCCCTGGTCCGATCTAATGTGTCTAACAGTTCCACGGATAGCGACAAAGCATCGGAAGGCATTGATGAACGCATCGGTCGTCATATCCTCCAACATTTCTATATGCACTGCTCTGGAACAAAGACATGTGAAGAGGAGGCCGTACCGTTTTTGTTCCTTACGACCTTGCTTGGTATGGAAGGGACCGAAGCAGTCCATGCCACAGTAAGTGAACGGTGGTGTAGGATCAACACGGTCACTCGGTAAGTCCACCATCCGTTGTTCCTCTGGCGGTGCAAGCACCCTCCTGCACCATACACACTGCCTGATGTATTAGGCTACAGCTATACTTCCACGCACTATCCAGTAACCGTTGGCTCTTAGTCCATTGAGAGTTTGTCCTCTGCCTTGGTGTTGTATTTTATCATGATGATGTGCAATGATGAGGTTTGTGACAGCGCCATCTTTAGGAAGGATTACTGGGTGTCTCAACTCAAAAGGCGCAGATGCCTTTCTCAGTCTTCCTCCCACTCTCATTATACCATCTTGGAGAAACGGGTCAAGCTGAGTTGGTGGTTGCAAGGCAGCTTTCCTGATTTCTCACTGAGCATGTCCAACTCCTCTTGGAAGGCATCTTGTTGCGCAAGCTTAATGAGTCAGTGCGGCTTGCCTTCTCTCTTTCACCTTTTTAAAGGTTCCGTGGTCTTGATTCTCTTAGCCAACCGCTAGATACAAGCAATGACATTGAGCGCTGTGGTCCATCTTGAGAACCTTGACAGGTGTCCTTGGATGTCAAACTGCCTTATAGCCTCAGTTTTCAGCACCTGTGTAATCCTCACCTCCGGATCTCCCACCAACAGCTCTGATGTGACCTGGTTTGTGGTTATCTCTCTCCCATAAAATCTTAGGACCAGAGAGCCAATTTGAGTTGATGAGGTCGGCCACCTTGAGGCCTCTGGAGGGATCGTCAGCCGGATTCTCTCCTGTGTCGACGTAGTGCCACTGTCTTGTTAGTGGTTTCTCGAATTCTCTGGACACGGTTCGCAACAAAAGCATGAAACCTTTGTGCTTCATTGATGTAGCCAAGAACCACTTGAGAATCTGTCCAATAATATTCCTCATCGATCGTGAGCTCCAGCTCCTCCCTTAACATGTTGCTTACGGCTGCTGAGGTTACTGCGGCAGTTAGCTCCAACCTTGGTATTGTGACTATTTTGGTTGGCGCGACTCTCGCTTTGCCCATGACCAAGGAGCAGTGCACTTTCTCTTTGCTCAACAACCTGATGTAAGGGCACTGGCTATATCCTTGACTGCTCGCATCAGAAAAATGATGCAGTTCAACTCTCTGGACCTCACCAAAGCTATCAGGTATGAAGCATCTTGGAATCTTGATCTTCTCAAGGTTTTCCAAATCCTTCATCCAGTAGTGAATCGTCCCACCCCATACCTCTCTGACACATCTCCTGCAGTACTCTTTTTTTTCTTCAAGGATAAATGGAGCTAGAAACCCCAAAGGGTTGTATAAAGAGGCCACGATTGAAAGAATCCCTTGTCATGTCGCTGATTTCTCATCAAGTATCACCTTAAAGGAGAAGCTGTCGCTTTCAATGTTCCATCTTACACCTAGCACTCTTTGCACTGGTAAGTCATCATGGTTGAGATCAACATTTTTTATCTCCACAGCGCGTTCTGCAATGTCAATGGAATCTAGTACCTCTCGGCTATTTGAAAGGAATTGTGAAGGTGCAACTGTCCTTTAGCACACACAACTTGGGCTTCCTTCACTAACTCAATTGCCTCACCAACCGATTTCACGCTTATGAGGCCATCATCGACGTAGAAATGCTTCCTGATGAAGCTAGCTGCAAGGGGCACTCTTTCTCATTTTGACTAGCGAGGTGTTTCATGCCATAATTGGCGCATCCAGGGGAAGATGATGCTCCAAACAGGTGCACCTTCATGCGGTATTCTGTGGGTTCTGAGTTTGTATCCCCGTTTTCCCACCAGAGAAACCGCAAATAGTCTATCTTCTTTGCTGACATGAAACCTGTGGAACATTTTTTCCACATCACACATGACTGCAATGGGATGTTTACGGAAACGGCACAGTACAGCTGTGAGACCGTTTGTAAGATCGGGTCCTGTTAGCAGATAATCATTTGATGAGGTGCCTTTGTACTTTGCAGAGCAGTCGAAAACAACCCGAAACTTGTCTGGTTTCCTGGGGTGGTAAACCCCTTGATGTGGGATATACCAGATTTTCCCAGGCTCTGGTTGGGTGTCTACTTTCTCTGCATCCTCATCCTTAAACGCCTTCCGTAAACCTCACATAGTCGTTTTTGAAACTTGGGATCCCTGTCCAGCTTCCTTTTGAGGTGCTTCAGCCGAGCCAAAGCCAGCTTCTTATTGTCTGGGAGGTGAGGACGTACCTTAAAGGTAAGAGGCATCTCAAGGTGACCATGCTTGTTTTGCTTGATTCTTCCCTTTTAAAATCTGCAGGAAGCAAATATTCAGAAGATGGTGTTATAGGTGGTGGCTCTCTGACAGATACTCGATGACAAAGACCAGTCACCTCTTTAGCAGTCGCACGCTGTGGTGCGCTTCCCACAATGCTCCAACCAAGGTCAGTTTTAATAGCGTAGGGCTCAGTCACACCCAGGGATGACCTTCCTTGGAATTAGCGCTCTGGAGCAGTCATAGCCAATCAATAATCCGACACCACAGTCCTTTAATGGGGGTATCTCTTGGGCTATGTTGACCAGGTGTTTCCATTTGTTGGCTGTTTGACAAGTGGGGATATGTGCGCGGTCAAGAGGAATGAAGTCTCTCGTGTAGGCTGGAGGTAAGTTGATGGAAATGTTTGAGGAGAGACCTCTGACTTTGAGATCACATACTCTTTGACTCTGCACAATTGAATCTTTCCCCATCATGGTGGAGAGCTTCAGCTTTACTGGTTCCATTGCTGCCTGTAGCTTTTGACAAGAACCAGTGTTTTTTTTAGATAACTTAGCTTTGGGGGGGGGATAAATTAGTCAATTTTAGGCATTTGGCCGCGTCATCCTCCAGCGCCTTTCTTTTTCTTCTCTCTCTCCCTCTCGGCACCGCCTTTCCTCTTTTTTTTACCCGGGTTAGGGTCCATCATCGACGAAGCCTCATCTCCTCTCCCGGTCCACTCGCTACACACACACACCGCAGCAGGTACCAGAGAGAGAGATGCAGGCCAGCAGGCCAATCATAGGCCGGCGCTTCGGGAATACTCCCGGTTCTCCCTATGGCCAGTCCGGGCCTGTTCCACACATGGCTCTGTTTCTACAGTCTTTAGAATTGTGACCTTTTCTCAGACACACAAAACAGTTTATTTTCATGTATAATTTTTTTTCTTTTCCTGCAGACATTTGTTAGCTTTTTGCATCTATGTATGGAGTGGTTTTCTCCACAGCAAATACACTTGCTTATGTTTGAGTTTTGTAGCGGTGTGCTCCATTGCTTTGATTTTCCAGCATCTTTCAACCGGATTTCATTAAGGTCTGGTTTGGATGTGGAGCTCGATGAAACTGGGGCCTTCACATTTGTTTCAAACGTATTCGCTTTTGAGCGCTTCATCTCTCTTGCTGGTGTCTCTGCAGAGTGCCTTTAAGCATGTAAGGATGACACTGGATTACATGCAATATGTGCCTCTTTAGCGACAAATGAAGCAAACTCATGAAAGCTTGGATAGTCACGGCCTTGATCCAGCTGCTCTGTGACGCAATTCCACCTGGATGTCACCCATTCAGGAAGCTTGACCAGCACTTTCTGGTTCTCCTCGCAGTCGTTCAGAACCTGTAAACTCTTCATGGGACATGGCATTACTACATGTTTGGAGAAAATCACAGAATTCTCTCAGCTTGACACTCTTTTTCCACCGATCCTTGGCTTCTCTCTGAAAGCCTGTTGCACTGCAAAGGAATGGCCATATCTGGCGTTCGACCTATTCCATGCTTGTTGATAGGCTTCTTCGTCTTTTCTGTAGAAGCTGCCCTCAAGAAAAGATTTAGCTTCCCCTGCCATGTACTTTTGCAGGTAGAACAGCCTATCTGCAGGATTAGAGCATCGTCTTTCTATAAGAGCTTTAAAGCTTGTACTCCATTCTGTGAACTTCAAAGGATCACCTGAGAATACGGTAGGTTCTGGGGTTGGAAGGCGAGTGAGAGCTAATGACTCTTGTAATGCCTGGACTAGGGATGTCTCATTTTTTTTTACAGCTTGCTGTTCTTGGCCTGGGATGGAGTGAGTGAGTGAGTGGGTTCGTATCATTAACTTTGCTGCATACAGGACTGCATGATCCATCCTTTCCTTTTGTCTCTTCTTCAGTGTAAACATTTAGTTTGCTTGAATAACATCAATGTCTCTCTGATTTTCACTTTTTTCACCTGCTTCAATTTCAGCTCTCTTTGCAGCCAACTGAGCAGCTGTTTCTGCCCTCTTAGCCGAAATGCTAGGTGACTCTGAGAGATGGTCAGAATGGTGGCAGCTGCTTGCAGTAACTCTGGAGGCTGCGGATCCATATATGGACCTAGCATAGTCGTTATCAAGTAGCATGCGTAACCTTGATCTTTCTGCCTGAGCATCAAACTCATCTCCTCCTCCAGTGAGGCGTACTCATTAATTGCGGTAAGTCTGCTGTCACAGCTGAGCATGCATCAACTTTCCTCCAAATTTCTTGACTTGGTGTAGTTTGGAGTCGGATGGTATCGTACAGCTCCTTTAATTGGGAACCAAGCTTCTCAGCTCTATCCAACATGTCATACATGGCGCCCTCAGAGCACTCTTGCTTCAACCTTGTACGAGTAATAATAATAATAATTTTATTTATATACCGCCTTTCATACATGAAATGCATCTCAAGGTGCTTTAAACAAATCATCAAACAATTAAAAACAGTATTAATCAACAGTCAGGCAGTAAAAATACACAGTGACAACAAAACAATAGCAGTGATAAAACAAAAAAACAATCATACAAATAAAATTAGGCCAAGGTAAAAACAAATCAATTTGAGGAAAAAATAAAAAGATAAGATACCATACTCGGATCCCTAATTATATGCTCTTTTAAAAAGGAATGTTTTAAGTCGATTTTTGAAAATAGAGAGAGCATCTGTCCCACGAATTTGAATTGGGAGTTGATTCCAGAGAAGTTGGGCCCCGATAGCAAAAAGCCCTGCCTCCCATACTACTTTTTAATACTCTAGGCACAGCCAGCAAGCCTGCATTTTGGGATCGCAGAGTCTTATTTGGGTGGTAGGGAACTATAATGTCCTAAAGATATGAGGGTGCCTGACCATGTAGTGCTTTATATGTTAGGAGGACAACTTTAAAATCTATTCTAGCAGTTACTGGGAGCCAGTGTAGAGAAGCCAAGACAGGAGAGATATGGTCTCTTTTTCTCGTCCCAGTCAGGACACGGGCAGCAGTGTTTTTGAACTAATTGGAGTGTCCTTAGTGACTTACTCGGACAACCCGACAGTAAAGAGTTACAGTAGTCAAGTCGTGAAGTCACAAATGCATGAATTAATTTTTCAGCATCCTTTAGAGATGGAAGGGATCTGATTTTGGAAATGTTACGCAGATGAAAAAAGGCAGTTCTTGAGATTTCTTTAATGTGAGAGTCAAATGATAAATTCTGATCAAAAGTAACACCAAGATTTCTGACCGTGAGGGCTGAAGTTAAAGAGATGTCATTTAAAATAACAGTATCATTGACTAGATGTTTTCTAAGATGTTTAGGACCCAGTACAATAACTTCAGTCTTATCTGAGTTGAGCAGCAGAAAGTTACGAGTCATCCATATTTTAATATCCTGCAGACAAGCTTGAAGTTTAGAAATTTTGTTGGTTGCCTTAGGTTTAAAGGATAAGTATAACTGAACATCGTCCGCATAACAATGAAAATTAATGTCATATTTTTTAATAACGCTACCAAGAGGAAGCAGATATAAAATGAATAGAATTGGACCAAGTACTGATCCTTGTGGAACGCCATAGCTCACTTTGGTGTACAAAGAGGATTCATCGTTAACATGTACAAACTGAGTTCTGTTAGATAGGTAGGATCTAAACCAGCTTAATACCTCCTTTATATTTTTCCATTTCTCATGTTACTTTAAATTTCTTATTTTGAATTAACTGTTACTCTTTCAGTTCTTGCATTTTAGGTGTTAATCGTCTTTCACGAGAGGATTTTCTTTTTTTCCTCATCTAACTCTCCTGCATCTTGCCCTTGTGACATGACATTAGACTGACTATCACCATTTTGAGACATTTTGAACTTTCACTCAAAAGTGACACCTTAATATTTAGTTAGTACCTGAAATTAACTTTCCCAACTTGATGAAATCAAGTAATATTGAGCAGTCTTTTCGGCAAAACAATAGCAGTTATTTTTAAAGCATTCAATAGAACCCTTTTTTTTTTTTGATGTTCAGGATCCCTTTACTCCTGTTTGTCGAGATTAAACGGTAGTTTATGTTCTATCCATCGATTTCCTGAGGCATAATAATTGCAGTCTGACCTGAGGACTCACGTTGTAGCCCGAAACTGCTCCACGGCGTGTCCGCTGAAACCTGCAGCTGCTGCTGGATGTGTAGCAACGATGCCTGTAGCTCGCTGCAGGATGAGAAACACCACCGCCCGCCAAAACCTGTAGCTTGCTGCAGGATGAGAAGCACTGCTGCCCACCGAAACCTGTAGCTTGCTGCAGGATGTGTAGCACCACTGCCTGTAGCTTGCTGCAGGATGTAAGCACTGCCACTCGTCTTAGCCGTAGTCGGATGAGAAACTCTGAAGCCTTGTGATGGATTAGGACACATTTTCACTGTATCTACTCTGGTTAAAGGAATCACGCCTCTTACTGATGTCCACAATCAATTTATTTTCTCTCTTTGAAAGTTACGGAGCACTGTGAAAACTGCAACAAACACAATTCACATACATCACTCTCAGAAATTATTTACCATACAAAACGTACACAAATATACAGAATAATTAACGTGTGTGCCTGATTAGCCAGTAGTTTCTCTCGTCTCTTTTTCTCTTCCTCAATTCTCACTCACAACTTCCGGCTCACGTCTTACATTAGTCCGACAGGAAGTAATCTCTCACCACTATTTTAACTTAAACATTTCAATAAAGTCTGATGGCAGAACCATGAATTAAACTGCATTTAGGTTTCATCATAAACTTATGTAATAATAATAATAATAATAATAATAATAATTTGTATTTTGTGCTGTTTACTTGTTCTGTGGTCTGTGTGTATGTTGTGTACTTGTACTGTGGTCTGTATGTATGATGTGTATTCGTACTGTGGTCTGTATGTATGCTGTGTAGTCATACTGTGTATTCCAAAGGTTCGGAGCCTTCGCCGCTGGCCTCCAGTGGGTTCCTGCCGGTTTCCAGAGGGTCCACGCCTTTGCTGCAGGCTTCCAAAGTATTCAATCCTTTTTATGTGGTATGTATACTATGTTCTGTGGTATGTGGACTGCATGTACTGTGGTCTATGTACTCGTACTGTGTATTCTTTGTTGGTACTGGGGTCTGCCTGTCTACTCTGTATTCGTACTGTGTAGTTGTTCTGTGATCTGTGTACTAGTTTTGTGGTCTGTGTACTTGTACTGTAGTCTGCGTGAATGCTGTGTACTCGTGCTGTGTTTTCCAGAGTTTCCGAGCCTTCCCAGCTGGCCTCCAGTGGGTTCCTGTCAGTTTCGCCGCTGGCTTCCAGAGGATTCAATCCTTTTTTACTGTGGTATGTATACTATGTTATGTATACTATGTTCTGTGGTATGTGGACTGCATGTATGCTATGTACTCGTACTGTGGTATGTGGACTGCATGTATGCTATGTACTCGTACTGTGTATTGATACTGCAGTCTGTATATATGCTGTATACTCATACTGTGTATTCGTACTGAGGTCTGTGTGTATGCTGTGTACTCGTGCTGTGTATTCCAGAGGTTCCGAGCTTTCGCCGCTGGCCTCCAGTGGGTTCCTGCCAGTTTCGCCGCTGGCTTCCAGAGGGTCTGTGTACTTGGTACTGTGTATTTGCACTGTGTACTCAGCATTCGTTCTATGTATTTCCTGCTGTGGTCTGCATGCTGTGTACTCATACTTTGGTCTGTGTACTCCAGAGGTTTCGAGCCTTCGCCACTGGCCTCCATCGAGTTCCTACCGGCTTCCAGATGGTCCCTGCTTTCACCGCCGGCTTCGGGATGGTCCAAGCCCTCACCGTCGGCCCCCAGTGGGTTCCAGCCGGCTTCCAGAGGGTCCGAGCCTCCGCTGCCAGCTTCCAGATGGTCCCTGATTTCACCGCTGGCTTCCGGATGGTCCAAGCCCTCACCGTCGGCCCCCAGTGGGTTCCAGCCGGGTTCCAGAGGGTCCAAGCCTTCGCTGCTGGCCTACAATGGGTTCCAGCCAGCTTTGCTGCCGGCTTCCAGAGGGTCTGTGGCTTTGCCGCCGGCTTCCAGAGGGTTCCTGCTGGCTTTGCCGCCGGCTTCCAGAGGGTTCCTGCTTGCTTTGCCGCTGGCTTCCAGAGGGGTTCCAGCCGCCTTCACCGCAGGCTTCCAGAAGATCCTCGTACTGTGGTATGTATACTATGGTCGGTGGTATGTAGACTGTGCTATGTCTATTGTGGTCTGTAGACTGTATGTGGACTGTAGACTGTATGTGGACTGGACTGTTCTGTATACAATTTATGTAGACTATATGTATACTGTGAACTATTATGTGGACTGTTGTGTGCACTGTGGACTGTGTGTGGACTGTTGTGTATACTGTGGACTATTATGTGGACTGTTGTGTATACTGTGGACTGTGTGTGGACTGTTGTTTATACTGTGGACTGTGTGTGGACTGTTGTGTATACTGTGGACTGTGTGTGGACTGTTGACTGTGTGTGGACTGTTGTGTATACTGTGGACTGTGTGTGGACTGTTGTGTATACTGTGGACTATTATGTGGACTGTTGTGTATAGTGTGGACTGTGTGTGGACTGTTGTGTATACTGTGGACTATTATGTGGACTGTTGTGTATAGTGTGGACTGTGTGTGGACTGTTGTGTATATTGTGGATTTATACTGTGGACTGTTATGTGTACTGTTGTGTGCACTGTTATGTATGCCATGTATGTGCACTGTGGACTGTTGTGTATACTTTGTATTCATACTGTGGACTGTTATGTATACCGTGTATGTGGATGTATATACCTTGTATTCATAATGTGAACTATTATGTGGACTGTGTGTGGACTGTTATGTATATTGTGGATTTATACCGTGGACTGTTGTGTGCACTGTTATGTATACTTTGTATTCATACTGTGGACTATTATGTATACCGTGTATGTGGATTTATACCGTGGACTGTTATGTATATACCTTGTATTAATACTGTGAACTATTATGTGGACTGTTGTGTATGCCGTGTGTGCACTGTGGACTATTATGTAGACTGTGTGTGGACTATTATGTGGACTGTGGACTGTGTGTGGACTGTTGTGTATACTGTGGACTATTATATGGACTGTTGTGTATATTGTGGATTTATACCGTGGACTGTTATGTAGACTGTTGTGTGCACTGTTATGTATGCCATGTATGTGCACTGTGGACTGTTGTGTATACTTTATATTCATACTGTGAACTATTATGTGGACTGTTGTGTATACTTTGAATTCATACTGTGAACTATTATGTGGACTGTTATGTATGCCATGTGTGTGCACTGTGGACTGTTGTGTGCACTGTGTGTGCACTATTGTGTGCACTGTGTGTGGACTATTGTGTATATTTTGGATTTATACCGTGGACTGTTATGTAGACTGTTGTGTGCACTGTGGACTGTTGTGAATACTTTATATTCATACTGTGAACTATTATGTGGACTGTTATGTATGCCATGTGTGTGGACTGTTGTGTATACTTTGTATTCATACTGTGGACTGTTATGTATACCGTGTATGTGGATTTATACCGTGGATTGTTATGTATATACCTTGTATTCATACTGTGGACTGTTGTGTGCACTGTGGACTGTTATGTATGCCATGTGTGTGGACTGTTGTGTGCACTGTTATGTATGCCATGTGTGTGCACTGTGGACTATTATGTGGACTGTTGTGTATACTGTGGACTGTGTGTGGACTGTTATGTATATTGTGGATTTATACCGTGGACTGTTGTGTGCACTGTTATGTATGCCATGTATGTGCACTGTTGTGTATACTTTGTATTCATACTGTGGACTATTATGTATACCGTGTATGTGGACTGTTATGTATAATGTGGATTTATACCGTGGACTGTTATGTATATACCTTGTATTAATACTGTGAACTATTATGTGGACTGTTGTGTATACTTTGTATTCCTACTGTGAACTATTATGTGGACTGTTATGTATGCCGTGTGTGCACTGTGGACTATTATGTAGACTGTGTGTGGACTATTATGTGGACTGTGGACTGGTGTGTATACTGTGGACTGTGTGTGGACTGTTGTGTATACTGTGGACTGTTATATGGACTGTTGTGTATATTGTGGATTTATATCGTGGACTGTTATGTAGACTGTTGTGTGCACTGTTATGTATGCCATGTATGTGCACTGTGGACTGTTGTGTATACTTTATATTCATACTGTGAACTATTATGTGGACTGTTGTGTATACTTTGAATTCATACTGTGAACTATTATGTGGACTGTTATGTATGCCATGTGTGTGCACTGTGGACTGTTGTGTGCACTGTGTGTGCACTATTGTGTGCACTGTGTGTGGACTATTGTGTGCACTGTGTGTGGACTATTGTGTATATTGTGGATTTATACCGTGGACTGTTATGTAGACTGTTGTGTGCACTGTGGACTGTTGTGTATACTTTATATTCATACTGTGAACTATTATGTGCACTGTGGACTATTATGTAGACTGTGTGTGGACTATTATGTGGACTGTGGACTGTGTGTGGACTGTTGTGTATACTGTGGACTATTATATGGACTGTTGTGTATATTGTGGATTTATACCGTGGACTGTTATGTAGACTGTTGTGTGCACTGTTATGTATGCCATGTATGTGCACTGTGGACTGTTGTGTATACTTTGTATTCATACTGTGAACTATTATGTGGACTGTTATGTATGCCAGGTGTGTGCACTGTGGACTGGTGTGTGCACTGTGGACTGGTGTGTATACTGTGGACTATTATGTGGACTGTGGACTGGTGTGTATACTGTGGACTGTGTGTGGACTGTTGTGTATACTGTGGACTGTGTGTGGACTGTTGTGTATACTGTGGACTATTATGTGGACTGTTGTGTATATTGTGGATTTATACCGTGGACTGTTGTGTGCACTGTTATGTATGCCATGTATGTGCACTGTGGACTGTTGTGTATACTTTGTATTCCTACTGTGAACTATTATGTGGACTGTTATGTATGCCATGTGTGTGCACTGTGGACTGTTGTGTGGACTATTGTGTGCACTGTGGACTATTGTGTGCACTGTGTGTGGACTGTTGTGTATACTGTGGACTGTTGTGTATACTGTGGACTGTTGTGTATACTGTGGACTGTTGTGTATACTGTGGACTGTTGTGTATACTGTGGACTGTTGTGTATATTGTGGATTTATACCGTGGACTGTTATGTAGACTGTTGTGTGCACTGTTATGTATGCGCACTGTGGACTGTTGTGTATACTTTGTATTCATACTGTGGACTGTTGTATGCACTGTTATGTATGCCATGTATGTGCACTGTTGTGTATACTTTGTATTCATACTGTGAACTATTATGTCGGCTGTTGTGTGCACTGTTATGCCATGTATGTGCACTGTGGACTGTTGTGTATACTTTGTATTCATACTGTGGACTATTATGTGGACTGTGTGTACCGTGGATTCATATTGTGGACTGTTATGTATATTGTGGATTTATACCGTGGACTGTTATGTGCACTGTTGTGTATACTTTGTATTCATACTGTGGACTATTATGTGGACTGTGTGGACTGTTATGTATATTGTATGTGGACTGTTATGTATATTGTATGTGGACTGTTATGTATATTGTATGTGGACTGTTATGTATACCCTGTATGTGGATTTATACCGTGGACTGTTATGTATATACCTTGTATTCATACTGTGGACTGTTATGTATATTGTGGAGTTATACCGTGGACTGTTATGTATACTTTGTATTCATACTGTGAACTATTATGTGGACTGTTGTGTGCACTTTTATGTATGTGGACTGTTGTGTATACTTTGTATTCATACTGTGGACTATTATGTGGACTGTGTGGACTGTTATGTATATTGTATGTGGACTGTTATGTATACCCTGTATGTGGATTTATACCGTGGACTGTTATGTATATACCTTGTATTCATACTGTGGACTGTTATGTATATTGTGGAGTTATACCGTGGACTGTTGTGTATACTTTGTATTCATACTGTGGACTATTATGTGGACTGTGTGTACTGTGGATTCATATTGTGGACTGTTATGTATATACCTTGTATTCATACTGTGGACTGTTGTGTGCACGGTTATGTGTACCGTGTCTGTGCACTGTGGACTCTTGTGTATACCGTGGACTCTTGTGTATACCGTGGACTGTTATGTATATTGTGGATTGATACCGTGGACTGTTATATATACTTTGTATTCATACTGTGGACTATTATGTGGACTGTATGTATTCTGTGGGCTGTTGTGTATACCGTGTATGTGCACTTCAGATTGATACGTATACCGTGGACTGTTTTGTATACCGTGGATTTTTACTGTGGTCTGTGTGTATGCTGTATACTATGTACTGTGGTCTGTGTACTCTATTCTGTGTATTCGGTGTACGTACTGTGGTCTGTGTATGCGGCATTTGTACTGGGTACTCGTTCTGTGGTCTGTGTATTTCACGCTGCAGGTCGTACTTTCGTCGCCGGCTTCCAGAGGGTCCGTGTCTTGGCCGCCGGCCTCCAGTGGGTTCCAGAGAGTTCTAGCCTTGGCCGCTGGCTTCCAGAGGTTTCTAGCCGCCCTCGCCGCCGGCTTCCATTGGGTTCCAGAGAGTCCGATCATTGGCCGCCGGCTTCCAGAGGGTTCTAGCCGCCCTTGCCGCCAGCTTCCAGTGGGTTCTAGCCGCCCTTGCCGCCAGCTTCCATTGGGTTCCAGCCCCCTTCACCGCCGGCTTCCAGAGGGTCCAAGCCTTCGCCGTCGGCCTCCAGTGGGTTCCAGCTGCCTTCACCGCCGGCTCCCAGAGAGTCTGAGCCTTGGCTGCCGACCTCTAGAGGGTTCCAGCCGCCTTTCGCTGCCGGCTTACAGAGGGTTCTAGCCACCTTCGCCTCCGGCTTCAGAGGGTCCGAGCCTTCGCCACCGGCGGTCCGTGCCTTTGCCGGGGGCTTCCAGATGGTCAAAGCCTTCGCTATTATTTCTGTTGTTTATTTCCTTTTATAGGAAAACCACACCTAATTAAGTTTGCAATCATGCTCAATCACCAATAAAGAATTTAATTGAAACTGAAATACTGGACTATGAATCTGACGGATCATCTATGGTGGGTTCGTTTCCCCACACCGGCAACAGTCTCTTCAGGATAGCCACAGTCAGCCAATCCTTCTTTTCATATCCTGTGGACTGTATACGTATACTGTGTATGTGGACTGTGTGTATACAGTTTATATATACAAAGAGTGCTGTGGGTGGGACATTTAGGGAGACTTTATAGGTATATATCATTGCTTGTATGTATTACAGTATACTATACAGTATAGTGCAGCGAGCAACATCTGTGTGTGTGTGTGTGTGTGTGTGTGTGTGTGTGTGTGTGTGTGTGTGTGTGTGTGTGTGTGTGTGTGTGTGTGTGTGTGTGTGTGTGTGTGTGTGTGTGTGTGTGTGTGTGTGTGTGTGTGTGTGTGTGAGAGATTTTTAGTGACATCAGTGACCATCTGCCAGTTTTTACAGTGTATGACAATGACTACAAGACTAATCTACCTTAATATTACTCAGTCTGTATCTGACCCAACACATGAAAAGGGACACACACTGGACCTCATATTGTCATTCGGTCTGGAGTTAAATGTCATTGAGATTGTTGACACACACATCTCCGACCACTTTGCTGTTTTATTCAATATCACACTGCCTCATCCCCCGGTTAAATTGTGCGCCACGGAGCTCCGTGTGCGCACAATTAACCCTTCAACTGCCTGCGAATTCTCTGCAGCCTTTTGCGACTCTGTACTGCAGGATCACGACTGTGGTCTCACTCTTAATGAGCTCTTGGACATGTTTAATGGTACCTGTATTGACATATTAGAGTCAGTGGCTCCCTTTAGGTGCAAACGCTCTAAGCGAGTAGGAGAGCCTTGGTTAATGACACCACTCGCACGTTAAGACGCACATGCAGACCTGCTGAGAGAAAGTGGAAAAAAGATCATCTACAAGTTTCCATAGAAATCTTAAATGAGTGTCTGATCAAATATCAAAATGCTGTCAAATTTGCTAAAAGTCAGTTTCTATCCAATCTTGTGTCAGCTAACAACCATAAGCCTCAGTTTCTCTTTAGTACTTTGAATAATATTTTGAACCCCCTGTGATCACAGTGCTATTATTCCTTCATCCAAACTGTGTGAAGATTTCTTGAATTTCTTTATTGATAAAATTTCTGTTATTAGGTCCTCTCTTTTGCCGTCTGCATCAGATCCTGCTGTCCCTCCTATATGCCCTGCTGTCTTTGAGAATTTTGAGCAAGTCTCCCTCCCATCTTTAACTGATATTGTACAGCACCTCAGGCCTTTCTATTGTCCTCTTGACAGCACCCCCCCCCCCCCCCGCCTTTTCAAGGAGGTTTTCCATATCATTGGCCCTCGTGTTATGGACCTGATGAATTTATCTTTGATGACCGGCTGTGTTCCAGCTGCTTTAAAACATGCTGTGGTCCAGCCCCTCATCAAAAAGCATAACCTTGACCAAACAGTTTTATCAAACTTTAGGGCCCATCTCCAAGCTTCCTTTTCTTTCTAAGGTCTTGGAGAAGGTGGTATATGAACAGCTTCAGTCTTTTATTGATCAAAATGGTATCTCAGAGAAGTTCCAGTCTGGGTTTAAGTCACGCCACAGCACAGAAACAGCGCTTTTAAAAATGTTTAATGACCTTCTTTTGACAGCTGACTGGTAACTCTGCTGTCCTGGTCCTTTTAGATCTGACAGCTGCCTTTGACACAGTGGATCATAAAATTCTTCTGTCACGTTTGAACACCTGTGTGGGCATTAGGGGCACTGTTTTTAAGTGGTTTCAGTCCTACCTCTCAGACCGGAGCTTCTCTGTTCAGCTTGGCCAGCATTTTTCAGCCACTTCCCCTCTAAGTTGTGGAGTGCCCCAAGGTTCTGTTTTGGAACCACTCCTTTTCTCGATATATATGTTGCCTCTGGGATCCATATTTAGAAATTACAACATCTCTTTTCATTGTTTTGCCAATGATGTACAAATCTATTTACCCCTAAAGATAAATGGGCGAGCCTCTGTTCAGACTCTACTAGACTGCCTTAAAGATATCCAAACTTGGATGGAAGTTAATTTTCTGTCTTTAAACAAAAACAAAACTGAAATCATTTTATTTGGTCAACAAAATCTGCTTGATGGATGTGACGGCGCCATTGGCTCCCTTAAGTTTTACTGTCATTCTTTTGCAAGGAACCTTGGTGTTATTTTAGAGAGTGACTTTAGGCAAGCAGATATCCTCCATAGTCAAAACAAGCTTCTTCCAACTAAGGCTGTTGGCAAAAGCAAATGTTTATCTCCCAAAAAATGTATTTGAGAGATTAATTCACACCTTTATTACATCACGTTTAGATTATTGTAATTCCTTGTTTGTTGGCCTTGACCAGAAAGCACTGCGCCGCTTGCAGGTTGTTCAAAATGCGGCTGCCCGCCTGCTGACTGGAAGGAAAAAACGCGAGCGCATTACTCCTGTCCTTGCATCTTTGCACTGGCTGCCTATTAATTTTAGGATTCAGTTTAAAATTTTATTAATTGCTTTTAAATGTATGAATGGTCTGGCACCACCTTATTTATCTGAGCTTTTACAGTTGCACACCACTGCTAGGGCACTTAGGTGCTCCTGGCAGTACCCAGGTCCAGACTCTCCACTCGTGGAGACAGAGCCTTCTCAGTCGCGGCTCCTAAGCTGTGGAACAGCCTACCTCTCCATGTTAGAGCTGCACAGTCCGTTGAACATTTTAAAACACTCCTAAAAACGTATCTTTTCTCCTTGGCGTTCACTCCCAGCAAAGCAAGCAATCTTGGCTCTCTCTTTTTCTTTCCCTCTCTCTCTCTTTTTTACTCCTTTTTTATTCTCTCTTTTTAATCTAAATTTGTTTTAAATTGACTACTATCCCTTGTGTTGTTTTAATTATTTGTTGTAGTGTTTGTGATTAACTTTGTTGTGCTTTTGCAATTGTACAGCACTTTGGTCAACTGAGGTTGTTTTAAATGTGCTTTATAAATAAATTGTGACTTGTCTTGTGACTTGACTTGACAATAAAACTGTGTACAGGAGAGTGAGAACAGAAGTATCGATAACGGCATTCAAAAATGACCTAATGGTGCAAAACTGGGATATTGTATACAATAGCAATAATATAAATAGTGCATATGATGAATTCTTAAAAATATTTAAAACACTATGATAAAAATTAATAGGAAACTAAAATATGCTGATCATCCTTGGATCACAAAGGGTTTGCAGAATGCCTGCAAAAAGAGAAATATACTGTACAGAGAAAGTATGAGACAGAGAATCAAGGAGGCAGAAAAAAAATATAATATTAGTTAACTTGTTTTTATATTTTTTATAAGAGCTCGGAAAGAATAGTATACAAACTATTAGATGATAAGAATAACATTAAAGGTATATGGAACATACTGAAGACTGTAATAAAAAATAGCTCTAAACAATCAAGTTATCCTAAGTATTTTATTATCAATAACACTGAAAAGTACGATATGAATGAAGTAGTTAACAGCTTTAATAAATGTTTTGTTAGTGTTGGACCTGACCTAGCAGAACAAATCTTGACCCAGTGCAGGTGGTGGGAGACAGCAGGATGATGGCCAAGCTATCATCGCTGCTGGTGAAGGAGTCCCACCCCCTACAGGCCACTATCACAGCACTGGTCAGCTCCTTCAGTGACAGGCTGATACACCCCAAGTGTGTGAAGGAGAGGTATCGCAGGTCCTTCCTTCCTGCTGATGTCAGAGTCTACAACCAGCACTGCTCCCAGTAGACCTCACTGTGCATTGTACAATAAAAAACTCTGCACATATCCACACACTTTCTGTTTTGCACAAATTGGACAATTTTTAATATCCATATTTATTATTTATTGTTTGTAAATAAAAATACCAACTGTTTAAACTTACACTGTCCATATTATAAATAATAAATACTATGTCATATTGTAAATACCAATTTCATATTGTAGATATTATGTATATACCAGTTAAATTCTATTTCTTATGTCTTATTATATTGTTTATTTTTTACTTTTATTACTGTTTAAGTGTGATACTGTCCTTTGGCTGCTGTGACAAAGAAATTTCCCCATTTGCGGGACAAATAAAGGAATTCTGATTCTGATTCTGAAATCCCAGATCCAGACATTTCCAGACAAAATGACAATAGCAAAGATCATACCTCTGTACAAAACTGGGAACAAACACCAATTCACAAACTACAGACCTGTGTCATTACTATAGATTCTCTTAAATTCTAGAAAAACATTTCAATAACCGACTGGACAGTTTCATAAATAACACAAATTACTCACTAAAAGTCAATATGGATTTAGATCGAACAGAGCAACATCACTGGCATTAATCGATTCAGTTGAGGAACTAACAAATTCAATAGACCAAAAAGAGTATACAGTTGAGATATTCATAGACCTAAAACCATGATATATTATTCAAGAAACTAGAACGGTATGGAACAGTCTGGAGGGGACGCTCAGGGAATGTCCAAACATAAACCAGTTTTTTTTTAAAAATAAGGAGATGATTTTTACAAGGTACAGAAATGAGGCAGGTGTTTGATAATCAATAGGGGTATATTGTTTTTAAGTATTTCAGTGGTATTATTTATTAAAAGGGGGTGGAATAAAATAAGTTTATCCTTCCTCCCATTCCTTTTCGGATATGTAAACAGAATTTATAGTTTTCAGTTTATGTTTACCTTGTACATGATAATTTTGGTTTTTACATGTTCGAAATAAACTATCTATCTACACGGTACGCTGTGGTCTGTGTGTGTATGCTGTGTACTGTATACTGTGCTCTCGTTCTGTGGTCTGTCCACTCGAACTGTGGTCTGTGTATTTCGTGCTGCGTGCTTGGTGCTGTGGTCCGTGCCTTCAAACGTAAATAAGTGTACATCATGCATGGTGTTACGGCCCCGCATGTGTGTGTATGTTATGTCTTTTTTTTTGGTCTCCCTCTCCTGCTCAGTCGCTCCCCGGCCCCGGATCAGGCTCCTCCGTTCTCCCCGGTTTCAATTCATATTCGTACAGCTGCCATTCCGTCAAATTAATATCCGAGTAATTATAATGTAAACTAACGTCAGTTCAAGAGATTATACTTAGCCTAGCCAAATGTTTAACGACCTGTATTTTGGTTGATTTTTGTATTGTTTTAACTTCAATCAAGGGACAACTGACGAAACCGCAGCTCTCATAAAATGGAGAGCCGCTAACGAAGCCCTCTTCACCAGATGGAGGAATTCGTCTAAAACCGGATGGGAGTGAGTAAGCTTTTTATGTGTTTTTATACGAGGAGCAGTGGTCCGGTGGTGTGTTTGTTTGTGCCAGACTTCACAGCCTCTTAAAATAGTTTGATGCAACCTAAATGAATAAAAGAAAAATATAGTATAAAGCTAAACTAAATGTTTATAATACTACAAATCAAATAAGTAGTGTGAATTGTAACCTGGTGAACAAAAATGACTTAAAGTGCCACAAAGTACAAGTGAAGGGCAACAGCAATAGTACAGGTGTAGTTATCAACCTAAGTGATATACTAGTTTGTACTAACAATATTAACTATATATTATCAATATAACTATTGATGAAGTATTTGTATTTACACAGACATTCACTATATAATATGATTGCACTTACATGAATGCAAGGAAGAGAATAGTGATTCTCTATTCTCTTCCTTGCATGCATGTAAGTGCAATCATCCTAACTACATCACATTCAGTAGTCTCTGTCAGCTTGTGTGTTAGTCACTGTAATATCTTTGTTAACGTGTTCTCAATGTGTAATAATATGTTTAAGTTGTCCTTTTTTGTGTGAATGTGTGTGCTTTATCCAGAGTCTTTGTGAGAGACAGTGCTGTGCCTGTCACCCCCAAACAGGCGCAAAAGAAGTGGAATAACCTGAAAGAAAAGTACAAGGTACCACCATTCTATCTACTTTTCAGTAAACAAGTTGGACATGGCAACATTCATTCAGTGAATTTTTATTTTTTTAGGAGCTTAGGGACCCACCAACGGGGAAAGGGGTGGAGGCAGGAGGGGTGACAGCTGCCATCTGGCCATGGTATGGTCAGATGGATGCCGCACTCCAGGGGCAGCACTCCATTAGTCCGCCCCTGGTAGTTGCGGCCAATCTGACCCCCGCTACAGGTGGTGTTGTCACCCTCCCGTCCTCTGCCCCTCCCAGAGAAGGGGAAAAGCCGCCAGGGCCAGTGGGCAGCTGATGGACTTTCTGAGAGAGCAGGCAGAAAAAGAGGAAGAGAGGGAGAAGAGGGCAGAGGCGAGGGAAGAAGAGAGGGAGAGGGCAGCAAGTCAGAGAGCTGACAAGTATTTGTCTCTCTTTGAGAGGCTTGTGGAGAAAATGTAAATAGTGTATATACGTAGTAGTTGTAGGTAATTTTTAAATGTAGTTCTTTGTTGTTGTTTTATTGTTATTCTGTCAATTAAATAGTGTGAGTATTGAGTTGTGAATGAAGTGGTCTCAAAGAAATTCGAAACGCAACTGGACTTGGTTATCTGTCAGTTATTTGCCAGTTCATGTTCGCATCTGACCAGGCTGAGACTGGTCCTCGGACCTTGGACCAGTCTCAGCCTGGTCAGCGAACATGAACTGATGAAGCCTCTTGGATGAGAGGTAAAACGTCTTCCTAGACAAATCGAGGCACCAAGGCTTGTAACGGTGGTCACAACAAACGCTTCTGAAACTGAAATCTGATTGGGAGGTTGACTTTACTTACAGGTGTTTTTTCAAACCATTGTTATATGTTTAACTATACACATAATATAATCATTTTTAATTGAGATAAACTATACAATCATTTTTAATTAATCAACAAAACAATATTTACAATTAACCATTGTTATATGTTTAACTAACTGTTATATGTTTAATTAATCAACAAAACAATATTTACAATTAACCATTGTTATATGTTTAATTAATCAGCAAAACAATATTTACAATTAACATTAATTAAAATTACAAATAATTATTGAACTGATTATGAATTTGGGGTTTTTCTTTAGTAATCATGCTCCCTCAGAAATGCCGGGAGCTCTTGAGGGGCAGACTCTTCGGCAGCAAGTCTGCCTCTGAGATTGACTCCCGACAGCTCCTGACCTTGGGCAGCATTCCCCCCAGCTTCCTCATCCTCCCAGTCATCCTCCTCTGCCTCCTCCTCTTCCTGGATGTCACCAGCTAACAGGCAAAGGTTGTGGAGGATGCAGCATGCTCCAACAACCTTGGGGGCGAACAGAGCCCGGATCTCCAAAGCCCGGAGGAAGATGGCTCTCCAGCGGGTTTTGAGCAACCCGAAGGTGCGCTCAATAATGTTGCGGGCCTTGGCGTGATGCCTGTTGAAACGGGCCTCAACTTGGCCTGTTGATTAAAATACAGGTAATGTAGAATACATCCAGGAATTCAAATTCAAAGTAACAACTGTAATAAATAATTTATTCTCTCACCTGCTACAGGTTGACGGTAGGGAGTCATGAGGGCCACCGGATGCTGCAGGCAAGGGTACCCCCCGTCTCACAGGAGGAAGAAGCCAGCTGGTGAGTAGAGGGACTGTTTGTACATAGGAGACCTCTGGAGGACAAGGGCATCGTGGACTGACCCCGTGTTGCCGATGTAAACATCCAAAAATGCAAAAATCCCCTGTTGCTCTTCTTCTGCTCCGCAGGTGGGACAAGCCGGATGTGGCATCCATCTATGGCTCCAACTGCACGCCGGAAAAGCCTCATGCCCAGCCAGCTGAGCAAAACCTGCTCCCACCTCCTCCATCTCCTCAGGCTTGGGGAAATGGATAGCCTTGTGGAGGATGCCCATCATGGCCTCCAAATATGTCTGCCGTGACCCTGTAGGAAGTGCCACATGCCAGCCAGTACAGAGAGACAGCCACCTCAATTTCGTGGCTCCTGCCATGTGGCTTTAGCCGGGGCAACATCTGGACCAACAGATTGATGGTCTCCCTTGACAGCCTGAAGGCTGGTTTGAGGTCAGCCTCCTCAGAGAAGAAGGCGCAGAGGATGGGCACAGTGTTGTTAACTTGTGCATACATTCGAGGAGAATGATCCTGTAGTAAAATAAAAAATATTTTTTAATTAGTAAAACTATGAAATAATATTTGAATTTATTTATTTATTTATTACTTTATGAAATAATATTTGAATGTATTTATTTATTTATTAATGACTTGCTTTTAACTATCAACTATGAATATTTGAATAGACTGATGAATTTAAACACATGCTGTAAAAATGTATTTATAGTTCTCTCATGAAACTTAATGTATGTTTT
This sequence comes from Pagrus pagrus, assembly GCF_965226575.1. Lineage (NCBI taxonomy): Eukaryota > Metazoa > Chordata > Actinopteri > Spariformes > Sparidae > Pagrus > Pagrus pagrus. Next base: position 467,433 of record NW_028175435.1, read on the forward strand.
GTGTTCTATACAAATGAGCTTCACTTGATTCATTACACAAGACTTATCAGACTTGTATCAGATATCAGAAATAAAGAAATTATACAACTTAATATGCTCCTCTATTTCACCTGTAATTGTTGGGTCCCCCCATGATTTCACCAGTAGGTGGTGCTAGGTATCACATATCAAATGTCAGATGTCAAATTGTAGGAATGAGTAGTAGGAAATTTATGAATGAAAGGGGTGGGTCTATAGCGTTACTATTACTAAACAGTTTGGGGCGGACCCTGTTAATCCTGTTTTATACATTAATATTTATAATAATACTTCTAAACCGTACCATATTTATTTTGTTAACTTTAATAAGAATGGAAAACCAAGTGCTCCCGAAGAAAGAGAACTTACAAATCCAGCAAAGGCTAGGATAGCGCTACGTCTCTCCAGACTCCTCCTCCTCATCCTGGCTCTCCTCCGCTGAAGATGCCCCCTCAGCTCGGCAGCTTCCTCCTCAGCATCCCGGTAAAGAATATCGACCGCGACAGCTAGCAACACTTGCCGGTCCATATTTAACGGTGGTAATACTCTACTAACTACACAATCCACAAATCCACAATGGCGATCATCTACAAACAACAGCCTTCTAACGGGGTTTTTTTTCCCGCTGTTGGCTCGTGAGATTTAGAAGCACTTAAAAAAAAATAAAATAAAATAACATACTTATGTACAACGAATGAAGGTTGTTGCTGCTCTATGTACGTGAGTATTTATTTATTTACATGTCACATACACAGGAGAGAGAGAGAGAGAGAGAGAGAGAGAGCACTTGTTTTGGATGATAACGCCCAGCTGTTTAATCAGTGCAGGCTGCATTTGGCACCACAAGAACTCATCGTCTCAAAACTGAAAACGGAGCATTCTGTATTCTTGTGATCTCCGGAGTTCATTCTTCGGAGAACGACTAGCAAGAACATTCTCCTCAAGAACACAAGTCCGTTCTTTGCATTCTTGGTACTGAGAAACGCTCATAGTCTGTTAGAAAAGAATGTTACAACAAAACTGTTAAAAATGAAGTAACACTGGATATTGGAGTGGGGCTTTAAAAGTAACACTGCTCGTAGTATCTGCTACTAGGGATGTACATTTTAAACAATTTCTTTAATTGATACTTTGCTGATTATCAATTAATCATTAATAATGTATGAAATATGTTTAAAGTGTTTTCCATAAAACAATGTTCATAAGTGTTGTGCTCACAACACACGAGGCACCATAATGTAGTGCTTCATGCAACAGTAATAGGGAGTTTGGGGTTAAATTTGGCTATCAATAATAATTAATGATTATCAGGGATAATTATAAATTATGATTACTAATAAGTTCCAATTTACATTAGATCACCTCGGGGCACCACCCTTGAAGAAGGGAAAAAAAGCCAATTCACCAAATCAGTCTCAGAAAAGGTACTAAACTGTTTGTAACTCTGATTAATAATTAACTTAATAACTACAACCAATTACCATAACAGCTAGTAATGGTTGAAGGATTTTGGAGCTCTTGACAAAGTAGAGGTTGGCAACAATCACTCTTGTACAATATTAAATAGACAACATGTGGGTTCAAAAGTCTTTTATTTACAAAGATGAAACACACTAACTTCCATGTACTATATACAGGTTTGTGTGTGTGTGTGTGTGTGTGTGTGTGTGTGTGTGTGTCTGGCAGAACAAAGAAACAATGGTGGTCACTGATATCACATGTGGGTTTGATATGCTCCAGGCTCAATTAGCCGTCTAGGAAAGCAAACTACCAATAACCTGACCTGAGATTACAATAACACTCAAACAGTGGACACACATAAATTGAACACACATGCATTACATCAATCAGAGTTTAAAGTCCTGTGCTTAGCCGTGCTATGCTATGCTATCTAAGCCCAGTTCAATGTTACCAGTCTTTGAAGAAAAGGTGTTGGTGGTTGCAGGAGAACGTTGGGATTCCAATGAATGCTGTTCTTGCTGTGCAAGGACCGATGAAAGTCAGCAGAGGAGGAAAAGGTTCGCTCCTGTCCTTTGCGAGGGTAGCAGCTCAGTGCTAACCTGCTTGGTGTTCCTCAGATGGTGAAGTTAGCTGGCAAGCTTTGTGTCGCAGCTGCTGGTGCTAACTGATCAGGAATACTGGCAGGACCTCGTGTCGCTGCAGTGAGGAGAAGTTCTTTGGGCCTGCTGCAAATGAAGCTTGCAGCTCTCCGCAGCTGTTAAGCCCGGAAGAAGAGATCTTGAGGGCAGGCAGCCCGGTGGGGGGGAGATGGAGAGGAGCCCTTGAGGATAAGAAGTCAAAGGAGTGGAGAGGCTTGAGGAGAAGAGAGAGAACAAAGGAAGGCGCTGGAGTTTTGACTCTCTGATCAGAGGGGGGTTTGTCACCCTGACCAATAGTAGCTCAAAGCTAAATATTGCACCTAGGTGTGAAGAATGGGGAATTCTGGGACACTGAGTTCAGTTCAGAGTCCATTTTGAAATCCACAATGAATGACTTCATCTGTGGGTCCCAACATAAGGCTACATTATGAGTTAAAGGAACAGACAAGGTATACACCAAGTTACATGAAAAATAAACTAAATACAACAAAAAATTCTTAACGGTGTTTCGATCAGTGATTGATAATCAGCATCCCTATCTGCTATCCTACCGCTCAATATCCCTTGCTAGCCTACTGTATGTTGGTAAGGTAATTGTTTGTGTATCAACTTTAGTATGTAACCACCTTCTCAAATAGCTCTTACGTTGTCAGTTGTAAATTCAAAGCTGGGAGTTTTTCATTATCCAAATCAAGGGTGTATCTTGAGGGAAATTGTGATTTGTGTATTTTGAACACATCTATTAGGGCAATCATCAGACTGTTAATGAAATTTCTTGTCACGATCCTGTGATTTTAGTTTTATTGTGTGTTTATGTTTTTTAAACCATATTTATTTACTGTGAATTACCTTCACAGCCCACCAGGGGCCACAGCCTGCTGCTGCCCACACTTTGGGAATCACTGTACAATGGGATAGAGGGGTAACTACAGTGTCATACTCAGAAGCATAGGACAACTGACCAGGCTGCTGTATTTGACTCACTAGTAGTGACAACGGCACAACATACCTGGAATATATCAAACTTAGAAAGGTATCAGTAAAATATCTATTTACTTTTAGCTAGCGCTAATTTCAAAAATTATTTTGGTCACTACTATTATATTATATTATATTATTTAGACTATTATAATTTATCGAAATGGTCCCCCAAAACTATGAAAATTAAACATTCATTCACAGATATTTTCCTTTGAATCCCAGCATTAGATTTACTAAATCCTCTTACTAATGATAGCAAAGTCAGCTGGGATGCAGATGTTCGAGCTGCGGATAGCATTATGGCTCCGCACTGTCTTTACTGGGCGTCTGCATCACCTGCAATGAAGGGAGATTGATTAGTAAAATTGAACGGGATACATTGCATAATGCAGATACAAAATAGAAATGCCCCGTACCTGAATCCTGGGGAAGGATGATTGGAACCGAGATGGAGGGACGGTTGAACTGCGCCTCGGCAAGCGCCAGCTGTCTCCGGTGCAGCTCCAACCTCTCCTGCTTTATCCGGACCATCTCTTCCTGCAGGGCAGTTTGTCGTTCGAGTCGGCCCTCTATCCCCCGCAGCACCACCAGCTTCTCCACCAGCATCTCGCTGCAGGCGCAGGTCGTTATTGTGGGCTGCCCTGTTAAGCCTCCCCGCATGCAGACAGCAGGCCCTGCTGGTTGGCACGCAGGGACAGGGCACAGTTGTGGGGGGTCGTCCTCTCCTGGGGGCGGGCACACCCCTGCTCCGCTCCCGGATGGCTCCTCTTCATCCTCACTTTCTGAGAGCCCCTCGTCCCCCTGAACATCGATGCCCCCACTAATGCGTTCAGAGGCCGTCTTCTCGATGATGGAGAGGACTTTCACGCAGGCCACATGGGCTGGAGGGGGAGATCTTTTCGGCTATGGCCTGCCAAACACTGTTCTTCACTGTGATGTTCTTTTTGCCCCTTGTTCCCCCGAATAAAACATCACGGTGCTGCCAGACCTCGTCCACTAAGACGCCCATCTCCTCCGCGGTAAACGACGGTGCCCGCTTGTTTCTTTTGCTGCCAGTTTCTTCCATTCTCACATGTGTGTGGCTATATCCACGGGGGTATATATGCGCTAATGGGCTTGATTACTACTTGGATACACCTGTTGGCACACACACACACCCGCACCCACACACCCCCCCACACACACACGATACATGCGTAGCCTAATTGCACTGTGTGGGGGGACCACGGGGCGCTGTGTGTGACTTTTGTGCTGATAAAGAGGTGGGTGATCAATTTGCCTGGCATCGATTGATTCAGTTTCAGCACCACTGCGGTGGACAGCTCCCACTAAGAGCTTCTTTTGCTTGATCTTAAGGTTCTCCTAAGAAGGCAGTTCAGAACGCGTCTGGGAAACACCTGTATATTAGCGCTCCTTCTTAGCCGAACCCTTCTTAAGAGCCTTGTAGCATCCCCGGCTAAATGATGGTCGAACTCTCAAACTGATGGTTCACAATGATTTACTCCTTGGACCGTATTCAATGTAAACACACCGTAAGAGCTATGAAAGAAGAAAATAAAATACAGTTACCTTTAAATGAAATTACTTTTAACTGCTTTTATCCCATAAACAATCATGCAAGTTGACTCTCCTTTTATCTATTTTAATAAACTCATTGTAGACGCACAGGTTTTACTCCATGAATTTAAATATATATTTTAACTGCTACGATTGATGTTACAATCATGAAGGAAAATTCACATTTTAACTGAAGGACAACCTCCCATAGAGTGAAATATAAAACAATATTTAACATGAAATTAGCATTTTTAACCGTTCGTTTTTAACTCAATAAACAGTTTTTAACCTTAGCAGACCTCACATAAAACAGACAAAATACATCCTGTTGCATTAATAAAACAACCTACGAGTTAGCTTATAGCTTCATCTCATTTCCAATACAGACCGACACGGCAGCTTGGCCGTTGCTAATAGTAGCTACCGTTAACCACAACACGTTCTATACATGAAAATATCCACGGCAACCAAACTCGAGCCGGACATAAATATGGCATGAAAAGGTAACAAAACAAACCTTGTGCCCCTTATTAGCCAGGTGCTAGGGCGTTTCATGTGAGTTAGGCACACTTTAGCATTGAAGACAAACTCTTAGCCTTGCAGACACACTTTTCCTACTGCAGGTAAAGTCCGAAGCACCGGATGTGTACGAGGTCTCGGCGAGACGCTTTCAAAATAAAAGCACTGAATGTAACGTCTGCTTAATATATAAAAAATAAAAGCCTGGCTTTAAAGAATGTTAATAAGTAAACATAAAAACACATTTATAGAAATACTATGCTCATATTAAAGGTCATTTACAAGCCTTCTTAAGTCCTTAAGAATTATGGTATCTGGGAAACGCGGCCAATATCTGTGTGGCTACAACAAAATATGCAGATATGAGTTTTAAGCTCAGTGCACATCTTTAGGTGGCATTAAAGAAAAAAAGAAGCAATTTTTAGGGTCTATTGGGGTGCAGTTTACTGTGGAGTGTGCACCTCATAATCTTTTGTCCAGTAAGTAAGTGTATACTTTACATTAAAAAAAATTAAATTACTGTGGTACATTAAAAAAATGCTGAGGATGAGTCAGTGGGTGTAAAGGCTGGGTGCTTCAATTGTTTTGAAAAATGTTCGAGAACAATGGCCATTGGACTGACAGTACCCTGATGCTTTGTTGTTTGTGATCTTTGTCTCCGTGATCAAGAACAGCTGTCTATGGTTTCAGATTATATACAGCAACACTCAAAGCAATCCCAGTAGTACAAGTGCAGCTTCAGGTTAGGGTTGTTTACAAAATGTGTATCTTGATGATTCAGCTTGCCCATTTGAATCCATATTAACAAGTCATATAAAGTATGTGTTTGGCATAGGGCTGTCAGCTTTTCACTGCATGATTTACTGTGTGTTTTTCTCTTTTATGTCAAATGAATAACAAACGAAATACAAGAGTGGGAGGGTGGAAAAAGGGTATGTGTAACCATAACTGCACAAAAGTGTACAAAAACAACAATTACACTTAATGGGAGTGTAGTCATTCCCTACTTTAAGAATGACGCGACCCTATTGGTATTTGGAAATCATCTGGGGCCCGCCCTTATTTTTAATCACAACTCTGATCAGCACATGAGACTTGAAGTATGAAGTATTTCCCAAACTTTTTCTTATTTCATAAACGTAACAATTCTATGTGAACTTGAGCCTAAAGCAATGCAGTGCAAAATACTAATCCATCCACATACACATAACAATTTGTAATCTTGCACGCCTTTCAACACATGCCAACACATGCAGTTACAACCCCCTGTCACTAATATAAGATACATTACAGTGTTATGTTGAAGTCAATTCTGCATTCATAATAATCAGAATCAGAAACAGATTTATTGCCAAGAGGGATTTTACACAGACAAGGAATTTTTCTTGGTGAATAAGGTGCATGCATTGAAGACAATAAACAATAAACAAACAAACAGTGACTATAACATATACAATATAAACAATATAAACGCTATCAACACACAGAGGCAAAAAGTGTGGGATGGCTGATAAATAAAGACGGAAGATAAAATATAGAAGATATTAAAAATACAGGATGTACAAATTCTGCATTAATGTAATGCAAAGATTCAAGTGCAGAGGTGGGTTTGAGTGCAGGAGTGAAAGAGTCAGTGTCAGTGTCAGTGGGGGTGGGGGACCCGGGACTTGTTGAGGATCCCAACTGCAGAGGGGAAAAAACTGTTCATGTGGCGGGCGGTTTTGGTCCTGATGGACCGCAGCCTCCTGCCAGAGGGTAGAGGGTCAAATAGTCTGTGACCGGGATGGGAGGGGTCGGCCACAATCCTACCTGCACGCCTCAGAGCCCTGGAGCTGTGCAGGTCTTGAAGGGATGGAAGGTTGCAGCCAATCACCTTCTCGACAGAACGTATGATACACTGTAGTCTGCTCTTGTCCTTAGCAGTGGCAGCAGCTTACCAGATGGTGATGGAGGAGGTGAGGATGGACTCGATGATGGCAGTGTAGAAGTGCACCATCATCGTCTTTGGCAGGTTGAACTTCTTCAGCTGCCGCAGGAAGAACATCCTCTGTTGGGCTTGTTGTGGAAATTTGTCTAATTTGTGAGATATCTGAAAGAAACTTGTAAGAAATACCAGTTGTCTTTTAAGGATTTTATTCTTTATAAAGAAGGTTCATTAGTCAACAGAGTGGCATGCGGTCTGCAGAAAGAAGAACAAGATGAGACAGTTGAGAACCCTTTTTGTTAAAGGAAAGGAATGCCCTGTTGTAGGAACACATGTCCATCGCCTCTACATTCCATTGAGGTTCTGCTCTTGCATTAATTACTCCTCTCATCTGCAAGCTGACTGTTTTCAGGAAAAAGACGCTATGAAGTCTCTCACCTCTTCACCTGACTTGTTTTGCTTCCAATGAAACCGTCAGATTGACGCATCACAGGAAAAACCCCTCTTCTTTATTTACAGCTTGAATAACCCTTTTTGCCCTCTTCCCCCACTCAAGATGAACACTCCTTTCTCTCAGGTAGGTCGAGTTCATCATCAAATGAATCTCCTTTCAGAGATGATGAGGAACAGAAGAACTGTCATAATCATGTGTTATAACTTATTTCTTTGCAATTGTAAATTAGGTAACGACTCTGATGTTCTGTGTCTTCTTGTCTTCTTGTGACAAGAATTATCAAGTACACCCTCCAGAGTAAAAGCACTCTGGGCCTCTCCTCTGTTTTCCTAGCCCTCCTGCCCAAATGGTTTAGGACTATGCCTCTCTTATCACACATTCCATCCTATAATGGTTTCTGCACTCATCCAGATTTTAAGCAAGTTCTAATTGTCATTAAACCAGGAACTTATGCTCTTAATGTTAACAGATTAAGAAACAGCTAAAGAAGTTGATAACACTGAACTTTTCCCCGTGTCTCTGTGATGAAATTTGATTAAAATCAATTTTAATGTTTAATGTGTCCTGTGTTCGGTGAAACCACAGCACCTCCTGATGATAAGCTCTGGTACGATTGGGACAGACCTTCAGGAGATCTTTTGTGTAATAAGTTCCTTGATAACTAGTAAATGTTTCTGATTTGTTTTGTTTTAACAAGTATTAAGCTAGAACCAGGAGGAATAAGTAAGTGATCAATTCTACTAGTTCTACGGTATATTCAAGTGTGTTTTTATTTTGATCCTGTTTTAATTTCCTTTAATTGTTCAGTGATTTTTAATCATGACATAATCCTTTTTCATGATAGACAAAGTTCATCTATTGAGCCATGGTGAGATTCTGTGAAAGGTGAAGCACTGTTTTGAAACGTTTAAAAACTATAGTTTAGTTTTAGTGAGTTCCTGTGAAAGACAGCACACTCTCAAGCGGTAACTCCCCGCTGGGCAGTGAGCCAGAATCGTCACCGGCTCAGTACTGGACCAGCCACACTCTTCCTAAGACATCGGACCGTGGTCCCCAACCGGCTGATTCCCGATGAGCTGACACTCGGCCATTGGACCGGGACTTCCGGCTAGAGTCGCAAACCACCGGAGAGAAACCCTCCGCCGCTGACTCCGCCACTCTGCTAAGAAAGTAGGCTCTCCATCACCCATAACAGCTGGATTCACACATGATAAATGAGTGGTGTCTTAGGGTTCTGATCTTTTAGTTTAAGAGAAATTTGGTAACATTTCCTGTTCCCTGTTGCTATTCATTTAAATTGCCATTTCATTTATTTAATCTGAATTATTTAGTCAATAAACCTATTTAACCGTATGTCGTTGTCTGTGCAGGTTTGTTTTTAATGTGGAGAACCGATGGAAACTGTGTAGAATTCACTACTTCATTTATGAGATTGAATAAATTGATTTAAAATTGATTAGAATTGATACAAGTTAACCTTGTTTAGTCGGATTTGATTAATTACCTCCGGATTATTCAAATAGACAAAACATCGGCGGTGGTGCCCCATTAACGAGTGTTTTATTAATCGCCAGTGATTAATAAATTACAATTATTACTAGTGTATCTCCTACACTGTGTCCTTCTCATGTCTGTACCAGGCTCCGTTCCCATAACAAGAAGCACATATCTCTCTTTGTGCAGACAGTACAAACATTCAAGGATGTGGGAAGAACACAGTGAAGACAATGTAAGACATAATAATGAATAAAAATGGTATAGTAATACAATTTCCCATTACACTCCTCCCTTTTGATCATTTATTGATCACTTTAAGTATATACAAACTACACACTAGACATCAAACTTAAAAATTCACTCAGGATTCAATTTAAGTTATCACATATTGTATAGTTGAAAATCAATAATAGCTGTGTTTGTGGAACATAGACATTACTAGTATTCATTGCAAGCTGGGAGGAGGCAAAACACATGTGAATTACTGATCATGTCATGTGATTATTTCTAACAAAAATATAGAACACTGCATATATTTGATTCTTAAGCAAACATCCACTAATAAAATAGACCAACACATCTTAATCATCTATGTGTCTTAAAGAATATTTTTCAATTTATCAAGCTAAAATGGATTCAGGGATGCAGGCTTGCTCCTCTCCAGCCCCTGTGTTTTGCAAGCGTAGAGGGGGCCACTACCTTGGAGAGGTTACGAGCACGATCACAAGGTAGTATGATGTCGTCTTCTGCTGCAAATCCCTGATCTTTATTCATCACATATTTTATGACTAGAAATGGGTAAACAATAATCATAAAAGTATAGCTGTAAACATTTGAGAAAAAATGATTAGTGAACTTGTTACTAAATGTCAAAACTTTTCATAATAGTATAAGCTTGAGAAAAATAATACTGATATCACACACAGTGACTTCATTAGTCTCTGTGTGTTCTTTCAACTCACCACACCTTACACGTCTTCATCGTCAGAGTCAGGATAAGGAGGAGGGGACCAACCAGGGTGAGGGAACAGATCAAGGGAATTATCTTCTGAATATGGAGGTGGTTCAAGTGATGCCATTCCAGTTGACGTTGAGATGGACCTATCTATGGCTCCAACAATTAAGACTCTAATGCAATTACGTCTCTGGAATCAGCTACCCGACAATCTGAAAAAAATTATTCATTTATCGTCATTTAAAAAGGCTCTCAAAAAGTACCTAATCAGTCAAACCATGTACCATCAAACATAAGACAATTATTGTCATGATTTTCCTTCGTCTCTCTCTCTCTCTCACACTTCTTATTCTTTCCTTATCATCTCATTCATTATTTCTGTTTTGTATTATTCATTTATGTATGTATTTTTTCCCCTTACTTCCTTACATTTACTGTTTAATCACTTACTTTTCTACTTATTTTTCATTATTGTTTAATTATTTTCCTATGTTATTGTTTTTAAACTGTATTAAATTTGATCTTTGAATATGTGGGTGAGGTTTTCATATAAGCCCTTTTGGGTTTCATACCTCCCCTTTGCACATCCCTGTCATGTTGATTGTTCATGTTGGTTTTTTTCTTTATATGATATTGTTTGTGCTAAATAAATAAATTTAAAAAAAAAATGCAAGGAATGATGCAACAACCACACAGTCCCATGCAGCGCTGCCCCTCCCTAAACGCAGAACACGCGCTGTGCGTAGGGCCCCACGATCCGTGGGGGGGGCCCATTTTGCGCAAGGGGACGCTTTCTCTGCAAATGCGCAAAGGATGCGCATCGCTGCCGTGAGGCGCGCGTAGAGCACCAAGTCAGTCCGAGGCAGGAGAGAAAAAAAAGAGACGAGTAATCTGACACCGCACACGTTGCCGCAACAACTGACAGCACGCAATATCTGACCAATCAGCGGTCAGATGCGCCAACAGGCAGTTGGATGCAGGTGGAGAGATGGCCTCTAAACGGCAACATGAATCAGGAGCAAGCAAAAGAAAGACAAAGTGAAAACAAGAGGAGGCTCGTGCTTCACTTGAAGGTGGGTATGTTGTTGAAATAAAAAAGCAAACTTTGTGGCATAAACACCCCAGCTGCTAGCCTGCTAATCATGAGACAGAAGAGAGGATAATTCTGTCTAGATGTGGACTGGAGATCAAATTTTCCAGCGGCCCTGATTATCATTTATTGAATGTCTTGTTAACTGCATATACATTCACCTCTGTTGAAAAAGGAGCGGTTAATTGACCAGTTGGTGGTCGTATGTTGGCTCAGGTTTATAGCCTATCAATCTATGCTATCAGTAGAAGTTTTGGGCTGTTTTTATGGAGGTAAAATATCGCCATCTCTTGGTGAATTTAATTCATAACAGTCATATAAGATAAAATAAAATAAGATAAATTAAGATAATCCTTTATTTGACCCACAATGGAGAAATTTAAAGCGTTGCAGCAGCAAACAGCAGTGTGAATATAGAACCTAATTACTAAATGTATAAATAAGTATATAAAAAATATTTAAATATAGAAATATCATCAAATCAAATCATAATGCATATTATTATTAGTTGTAGTCGTATTTGCATTAATTGCATTTTAATCTTTGTGAGGAGGCTAGCACCATTGCAGGAACTCTCCCTGTTACAGTTGCCTTTGCTGAGCAAAAACTGAAGCTCATCAATGGCGCAAGAACGCTTTAGTGGCCTGGCTATCATAAGCATCAACTCAGAAGTGGCACAGCAGCTGTCATATGATGACCTCATTGATGACTTTGCATCCAGAAAATGCAGACGTGTGCATCTGTAAAAGGCTTGTTCCATTGTTGAAAGAGTCATGTTGTAATGGGGGGGGGGGCCTCAAAATAAAACTCTGCTTAGGGCCCCAATTTGGCCAGGGGCGGCCCTGGTCCCATGAGAGTTAATGCTACAATGAGCCCAGTGAGCAGAGACAAGATCAGTGCTTTCCATTTACCAAACATTGTATCAAACCAGCCAAAGGTGCTGTTAATACCAGAAAGTTCTCCACGAAGAGACCTCAGTCTCTCAAGAGCCTGGGCGACAGATCCGTCTGGGGCTGTGTTATTGGGAATGAAAGTACAGCAAGAGTCACCAAACATTACACAGACGCCCCCCTTGTCAGCCAGCAGCATGTCAAGCGCCATTCTGTTTTGCCAAGACATCAGAGATGTTGCTGACATCTGCTCAGCTAGTCCAGTGAGGGCATCATGTGTGTAGTTATGAACCTCTGTTGGTTGTAATAGATGTAATTAATCCAGTCCACATTTTTATTCAGTGTACACCACCAGCAAAAAGCTGTTTCAAAGCCTGCAAGAACCTGATTTCTAGCTTTGAATTCATCAGGGACACCACAAGGCACCCCTATAGCATCGATGTACACTGTTTTGTCAAAACTGCCAAGTGGGTTAGAGAAACGTTTCACCCTGTAATTTTGGGAGTGATGGTATTCTCCAACCGGCCACAGGTGTACCTGCGAAGCAAACATGGTTACTGCACACAAACCAGTCCAATTAGCAGGTAGAGATTTTCGCATTCTACCACAATCCCAGTAGATGTCTGGGTATGGCTCTATCTTATAGTCAAACGCATCACGCTTCCAGCGCCGACCATAAGAGCCATCCTCGATTAGTTCTTTGCCTGCTGCTGTCAGGAGGATACAGGATATGAGTTTTTGCACATTTAAGACGTGTCTGTCCAACACTGATACTGCCATAGGTGCGGTTGAAACAAATAAAGGTAGCACCCGATGCTACTTCAACTTGTCCTGCAACTGGTAATGGTGGTGAAGGAACTGAGAAACGGGGCAGCGGAGGGCAAGATTTGAACAGTGAGTGGCTGTACCTCCAGTGAGGTTGTGTAGATATTCTAGTGAGCAAACAGTCCACCAGACACACTACAAAGGGACCCACTCTTGGTTTGGGTTCAGTGCGACAATGAGGATTTCCAGGCAGACTGACCAGTGACAGGTTTGCTGTGTAGCCTTGACAGATGAGGCATGATGAGTTTGTCATTGTGCGTGCAGTATAATTGACATACTGCATCCACAGATTCTTCAGGGGCCCTGTCTGGTCCATAGGGGTCAGAGGTCAGGTGTCTTTTGGTTCTGTGTAGAAGTGCAGTGTTGTTGTGAGTGGTAGTGTTTTGTGAGACACTTTTGCTGGGATGAGTCGAAGGCCATAATATGGGTACCACTATGATGACAGCGATCCCCACAAGACAGCACAAGGTGCCTCGGAGACCGCACATGCCTGGCTGCCTGAATGGATGCCACGGACGTTGACGTCTTTCCATGTTGCACACAGGTGAATCAGTGCTTCGATCAATCGGCGCTCCGAAAGTTGTTTCCTCCCACAGTATGTCAATACTGTGACCGTCTGCTTCTCTTCCTGGCGTTATGAACACTCCTGGTCCTCAGCGTGTTGTGGAGTTGGGACCTTCCTGCAGTGGCTGGCGTGTGCCCAGGTGGCTCTCTCAGCGATTTTGACGGCAGTGTGGGTGGTGAGGAGGACCTGGAACGGGCCGCTCCACTTTTTGGACCTCCAGTGTTTTTGCCTGAGGTCACGAATCACGATGTAGTCGCCTGGAGTAAGGCTGTGGAGAGGATGGTTGGCCGGAGCAGGAAGGGCGTCCTTTACCAGTCTGTGGATTTGAGATAAAGCAGAGGACAACGTCTGGCAATATTGCAACATATCATTTTCATAGAAACAGGTCTCAGGGAGTGGTCTATTAACAGGCCCTACTCCCAGTTCGGGAGGCCTGCCAAGGAGGATTTCAAAGGGACTTAGATTTGCGCGCGCTCTTTTTCTCATTCTCATGTACATTAGCACAATCGGCAGGGCTTTAGTCCATGAGAGACCTGTTTCTTCACAACACTTTGCAAGTTTTGATTTCAAAGTGCAATTTTCTCTTTCCACTGCACCCCCACTCGCTGGATGGTAGGAGCAGTGTTGTCTCAAGTCAATCCCAAGAAAACCTCCTAGCTGTTTAATAGCTTCACTCACAAATGGTGTACCATTATCACTACTTATTTTCCTGGGGATACCCCATCGTGGTATCACACACGTCATCAGGGCCTTGGCCACAGCAGCGCTGTCCTGCTTTGAGGTGGGAAACACCTCAACCCATTTGGAAAACATGTCAACCATCACAAGGCAATATTTCTTGCCTTCACTTGGGGTTAGTTCAATGAAATCCATCATGACATGTTCAAAAGGTCCCTCTGGTTGTGGATGTGCTGCTTGTGGCTGTCGTGTAGTTTTACCTGCATTATGTGTAGTGCAGATATGACAGGATTGGCAAAATCTTTGAGAATAGGCTGTAAAGCCTTTTGTGAACCAATGTTTTTTTATCAGATCAAACATTCCCCCATTCCCCCCCAAATTTGGCAAAATGTGGAAAAAAGTGTTTTGGTAAACATGGTTTACTGTCAGGTCCGTGCCAGATGCCGTTAGTGTATGTGCAGTCGAGTGATCGCCAGATTCCTTTTTCATCAGCAGAAGCGCTAATATCTGTGTGTGTGTGTCAGAGTTGGAAGCACTAGTGTCTGTGTGTTTTTCAGGGTCAGAGTGAAGCAGGGTGTGGGTGTGTCTTACTCCATGTTTTCCAGCAGCAGCTTTAGCAGCTGCGTCTGCTCGTGCATTTCCAGAGTGGTATTCCAGAAAGGAGGTTCAACAAACTCTGAGTCTATCCCTGAACTCTGAGTTGACTTACCCTGTGAAGTGAAACTCTGAGTTTTCAGTTCCAGGATAGCTGATCTGAGTTAGGTAAGTCGACTCTGAGTACGTTAACTCTGAGTTGAGCTCGTGCCTGACGACTAGTAAAAAGCCATCATCAATGGAGCTCCGATACTGTGATTCACCATGGCAACAGGGGAGAAAACAGGAAGCAGACATTTTCTGTGGGGAAAAAAAGTAACACGGCTGCAGCCGTAATAAAAATCACTGACAGAGTTTTAGATGCGGCCGTCTTTTCATTTTGAATTTAACATCACTTTCTTTTATATTAGCCTTTGAGGAAGTGGTTGAATGTTGTTCAGTGTTTTATTTTATTTTAGGCTATTTTATTTAATTCAAATCGGCTGAAAATATAAAAACAGTCTCACGATGGCTCCTCACTTTGGTTTTATTTCACATATTAAACAAAGTAAAAGTTTATTCAGTGGATATTTTAACTTGTAGTAGCTTTTACCACCAACAGATGCTGTTTAACACACATCTGTGTCCTAACATCCTGCTGAGTAGATGAACATGAAGTGGTGCTCACCTCCACCACGTCCGCCAGAGACAGAGGAGCTGGTCCTGAGTCAGGTCGCTGGGTGACCAGAGGCTGAGGGCGTCACTCTCCCCCAGTACCCAACATTGGAGTCAGACACACACGTAGCCTACTGTCTACAGATTTAACTAGAAGTCATTTAATCTTATACTCAATGCGGCTGCAAACTAGAAACACGGACATTGAAATTACGTTGTTGGAAAAAATACAATAGGCTCTACTGATGGTTACTTTTGTAGCTATCTGTGGGAAATAAAGAAAGTCAAATGAAATGTGAGTTATTTCTCTTTTTCTGGTTGCTGAAGGTGATTGATTAACCTGCGAAGTGATTAAAAACAAACAAACAAAAAAAACAAACAAAGAGGATTGTTCAGATCTGAGAGCACGTCAGCGATGTGTAGCCTGATATTCGCTGTGCGGCCGGAGAATAGAAATGACGGACTGATGAGAAGCGGTCTACTGTTCGGTTCAGTCCTCGTCGGGGAGTGAGAGCTCATCTAAATGAATCTAAATTCTCCTCCTGGTGTAAAACTATGTGAATTATTTCTGCTTCAACATGATCGGACTGAAGGAAAGGACAGCTGCTGTCAGACAGCTCCGTCAGACTCAGGGTTTCTTCAGGTAAACCTGCCAGTGAGCAGGTTATGTTCACAGAGTCAGTTACCGCAGTAACAGACTCAGAGTTTAAGTTACCTCTCTTTCTGGAACTAAAAACTCAGAGTTTCTCTCATCTCAGGGTTAACAAACTCAGAGTTTTCACAAAACCCACTTTCTGAAATACCCCCCTGTAGAAACTGAATCACTGTTGTTAGTGTGAGCCTGACATTTACACACAGCAATGGCTCTGGGCAATAACGCAGCATCCAATAATGCAGAAACTTTGTCACCATTCAGAATAGGCTTTCCATCAGATTTTATGAATTTCCTGTGCTTCCATAGAGCACCAAAATCATGCAAAACGCTTAAAGCATAACGACTATCGGTCCAGATCGTTACTGATTTATCTTCTGCTAGTTTACAGGTCTCTGTGAGAGCAACTAACTCTGCAGCTTGAGCAGAGTAGTGAGGCGGCAAAGAACCTGATTTCAAAGTCTCATGTAGTGAGACTACAGCATAACCAACCTGTTTTTTTACCGGTTTCTGGGTTACGGGATGCTGAGCCATCAACAAACAAAACAAAGTGAGGATTAATCAGTGGAGTTTCAGACAAATCGGTGCAATGGGTGCACACCTCGTCCAACACAGCAACACAGTTGTGATCTTCACCCTCCCCCTGAATGGGAAGCAATGTAGCAGGGTTAAGAACAGTACATCTTTTGATCTTGATGTTAGGCATGTCAAGCAAAACAGTATTGTGTCTTAGCCATCGTGCTGTGGAGAGATGTGAGGTTTTCTGTTCAAGCAAAATTAGAGAAACAGCATGAGGAACAAGGAGAGTCAGATCTGAATAACCTACAGTATCCCTTGAAGCCATAACAGCTTTCTCAGCTGCTGCTACAGCCCGGAGACAACGTGGCAACCCAGCAGCTACAGGGTCGAGTTTAGCAGAGAAATAAGCCACAGGTCTAAGTTTCCCCCCATGATCTTGGAGCAGCACTGATGTCATACATGCATTCCTCTCATCAACAGTCTGTGTGAATGGTCTGCTCGGGTCAGGTCGCCCTAAAGTAGGTGTTGTCTGTAGAGCTAGTTTCAGGTCAGTGAAGGCCTTTTCAGCCTCAGGAGTCCATGTCACTAAATCATGTGATTGTGGGCTTTTACCATGCACCGTGGCACCAAGTGGTGCTTCTAACACTGCATAGAACACATTCCCAGGAACGAAAGAACTTGTTTTTTGGTTCTAGGCCTGGGAATGTTCTGAATTGCCTCAACACGATTGGGTGAAAGGGATTTCCCGTCGCTGGAAATCTCATGACCCAAAAATGTGACCTTTTGTCGGACATGTTTTAGGAGTCGGATCGTATCGCGTTCGCATTGTTCTTTTGTTGGCGCACAAATCACAAGGTCGTCCACATACTGCAAAAGTGCAGAGCCCTCGGACAAAGCCAGAGGCTCTAGACTTTTCCGCAACGCGTCGTAAACAGTACGGGACTCGCAAACCAGAACTGACTATCTGGATGAACAGGAACACTGAAAAATGCATTGGCCAGGTCCACCACCGAAAACCACTTGGGACAAAATTGTGTAAGGATTAGGAACTTGAGGAGCTCTCGGCTGTACAGCATCATTTACGACTTGCAAGTCTTGTACAAAACGCCATTCAGTTGGTTGACCTTTGTCTCTTATTTTCTTCACAGGAAAAAATAGGAGTCCTCACAGGAGAAGTGTCACAAGGCACAATTACTCCTGCCTTTTTCAGGGACTCAAAAACCTTCAATAGCCTCAGGTTTGGCAAGGTGTTGGCAAGGTCTGTAATCAGATTTGGGGGTGATCACCACTGGTTCTGCTGTTTTAATTAGACCAACATCATGTTTTCCTCGAGCCCACAGAGTCTTAGGACTTCCTGGAGGGCTGGGATGGCTGCAGCCTCAGTCTCTGACAGAAAAATGTGCGAGGATGTTATAGGTGGAACTAACTGAACTGTTCGTTGTGTGTGAGTGGTTGCAGAAAAACCTTTCTAAATGCATGCAGTTTTGGATTGTAAAACACATGTGGGTCATCTGTGGGGTCCCACTTAGTGGTTGATCTACATGCACGTGCAAAAAGACCCAAATCCTCCCATTTATCAGTGTTTGCTTTTTCAAGTGCAATGTGCGGCGCAGAGTTATTTACATAGTACTGATGTTTTTGAGTGGGTGTAAGTTGCACAGATGCAATGCATTTGTTTTCTGTCCAACATAGGTGTGTGATACACAACCGTTCATTTTTGTATTTGTCATCATACCATTTCTTTTCATACTGTCTATCTGGACCCACTGAAACAAAAGATGTACACTGAAGTGAGTCATTTGGCATGCACTGCACGTGCGTGTGTGGTGGGCCAGGGGGTGTGTGTTTTCTGGCCTCTTCCAAAAATAGACTGCAGATATCGCTCTACGGTAGCTTCCACTGATAAGCATACAACAGCTGATCAGGGCAATATTTCACAAACAACTGTGCATTTTCATGAGGTTTTATGACTTGAACACCATCTGGTGTGGGAATAAGAGTTATTCCCAGTTTGCACATGAGATCTCTGCCCAATAAATTTATAGGGCAGCAGTTTGACAACAGAAATGCATGTTTGAAGTTGGTGCTGTTATCATCGGAACATTTAAGAGGAACAGTAAAATGTTCACGTACTACTACACCAGAAGCACTTGCAGAGTTGACAAAGCAGACTGACATTTTAGGAGAGCTCAGAAACTCCTTTCCTTTGATCACTGAGTGTGTGGCACCAGAGACAACAAGGAAAGAAACCATTCTGTCATTCACAGATAGAGAATATGTTGGCATTTTCTTAAAGGCATTGTTTTCATATTTCACATATGTACCAGCTGGAGGTGAACATTTTGTTTCAAGGAAGGTTATTGCATCACATAACAATTCAAACGTGTGATCTGTAGTGTGCGATGTGGGTGTGTTACCAGGCTCCAGATGCGTCGGGTGAGTCAGAGTAGAGAATGAGCTGTCCGGCCGCACCCCCCTTCCCTTCTCTCAGTCCGCCTGGCTGGAGGTCGCAGCTAGAGTCTTGGTGCAATCCTTGGCCCAATGTCCTTTTTGTTCACATCGGAGACACACTTCTGGATCACAATAAGAGCGTCTCCAGTCACCGTATCCTCTGTGACCTCGTCCTCGATATGCAGCCTCAGTTTCACCTTTCGCCTGTACGCAGTCAGAGATCTTAGCAGAGTTCATCCGAGGTGGGAAGGCAGCTGTAATTACTGTATACAGCGCGGTAACAGCATGTCTATAGTCTTCATTTTCCACGTCGTCCCAGTCATGATGTGAGCAGCACGTGTCGCCACTTGGAAACTTTTCTGAAAGCTTTGACCAATCTGCTGCTCCCATTTTCAGGATTAGCAGGCGTTTCAGTTCAGGAAGGGTTGGGCTGAATTCTCGACAGAAAAGTTCTAAGTCCTCATCAAATTTCTTTCCACATGTACTCGGCTGTGGCAGGTGTGCCATGGCCTCTTTCACATCAGTATCAGACCTGGGGCGGAAAACCATTTGGACGCCCCGGGCTCCTGCCACCTCCACCATGGGATAGGTGCCGGTGGCTCCTGTATTATCTTCCTTGTTGGCCTTGCTTCTGGTGTAAGGTCGAGGAGTAAGAGGGGAATGTTCTCCAAAGTTTGCAGCAACAGATGTGGTTTTGGTTAGCTGTCCTTTGTTGGCACTGAGCTTCGCATCCCCTTGTTTGTGTCCCGCTGCGCTCATATCTGGTTGGGAAGCAGACGATGACGGTTTCTGGTCGTCCGGGTATGGCGGTGGTGCTGGAGACCGTAGTGGCGGTGGTGGTCTCGGCGGTGCTATGGGTTGAACAGGAGGGACGCGTCGAGGTCATAGTCCACTCTGAGACACTGAGGCATAGGACCTGGAAGTGGGGGATACAGAGAAGAAACCCGATTCTGAGAAGACAACTCTGTTCTTTTCTCATCACTTGCACTCTTCTTTTCCTTCTCATTTTGACTAGCACATTTACGTCTCTCCCTGCATCCACTTTCCACATCCTAAAGGCTTTCAAATGCCTTTCAACCTCCCCAAGTTTTTTTATGTGACACTTTTCTTTTTGCTTTTATCTCTTTTATTCTAAAATTAATCTTCTCCTCCAACAGATTCAGCTGTCTCATGCTGAATGTCCCTCCGCAGGGAAAACCAAACTCTCTCACCCAGACATGTAAAGGCTCTATAGCCTCATTACCATCATTAACCTTTATGTAATTTATGTTTGGGGCAGCCAGGTCTGGTCCTACGCCAGCTTCCTGTTTTTTTGCTGGATTTGCCTCCCATTGTTCTACTTGTCACTTGTCCCAGTGCACTTTATATTTATCCTTAAGACCCGGTCATTACCATGAATTCAGTTTAATTACGCTACAAATTCTGAAAAAAAGCAGCCAACCAGCGGTGATAACCTTAAGAGACCCCTTGTCTCTGCTTGGTTTCACTCGGCCCTGATTTGGCCCCCAATCCAGCGGTAAAACAGCTTAATAGGATAAACACCTTTTCTTCCTATTAGCGCCGGTGTTCCCAGAACCCGGTATTACTCTGCCCTGAATTGGTTCGAGTCGCCCAACTATCACAATGATCAACAGAAATCCAGCAAAAATTACTAATTTACTTAATTTTTTTTTTTTTTTTGCAAAACATAATTATAATTATTTATTCATTTATTTTCCCTCTTAAAGAAGTTTCGTTTCTTTCAGTATCTCACCGTTTGTTAAGCAACGTGGTCCTTTTTCCCTCAATAAGGATTCCAGTGATGACGGTCCGGGGCCGCAGCGGTCAGTCCTCTCGTCTCTTAAGATTTTTTCTCGAGGTAGAGGCTGGACGAAGTTTTCCTCCAGGCTGGCCGGTCACAGTCCGCTGCAGGCTCCAGATCCTGTCACACAAGGAATCCCACTTCTGACACCAAATTGTTGTGGAAATTTGTCTTATTTGTGAGATATCTGAAACAAACTTGTAAGAAATACCAGTTGTCTTTTAAGGATTTTATTCTTTATAAAAAAGGTTCATCAATCAACAGAGTGGCATGCGGTCTGCAGAAAGAAGAACAAGATGAGACAGTTGAGAACCCTTTTTGTTAAAGGAAAGGAATGCCCTGTGTCCTTCTCATGTCTGTACCAGGCTCCGTTCCCATAACAAGAAGCACATATCTCTCTTTGTGCTGACAGTACAAACATTCGAGGATGTGGGAAGAACACAGTGAAGACAATGTAAGACGACATAATGAATAAAAATGGTATAGTAATGCAATTTCCCATTCCAGGCTTTTATGGTGAGGGATCTGATGTTCGGCTCCCATTTTAGGTCCTGGGTGATAATGGTGCCCAGGAAACGGCAGGACTCCACAGAGTTGACTGGGGAGCCACACAGGTTGAAGGAGGCGGGTGGGGCTGGGTTCTTTCTGAAGTCCACTACTATCTCCACTGTCTTTAGAGCATTAAGCTCCAGGTTGTTCTGGCTGCACCAGGTCACCAAATGGTCAATCTCTCACCTGTAGGCGTACAGGTTTCCAGATGTTACCAGTTCTGGTCCCAAAGCAATTTTTTCAACAACTCAACCTTTGCATCACACAGTTTATATGGAGAAACAAACCACCCAGGATAAAGATGTTAATATTGCAAAACCCTCTAGAAAAAGGTGGACTGAAAAGTCCCCAATTTTGAGCATTTCTATTGGGCAGCACAAATTACAGCAATGTGGGTCTGGCAAACAGTGCAAATCCCATTCACCTAAGTGGAAACAAATTGAACAGAACCATTTAACAGAGTTCAAACTGGAATCAGTTCAATATAACAGCTCGCTTAGCTCTCTTTTGGTTACAACAACAAACCCAGTTATTGTCCATACTTATAAGATATGGCAGCAAATTTGGAAGAAAACGGGCTGTATTCAACCTATTTATGACAAATCCCCTTTCCACTCCAATCCCTCTTTACCTAAAGCCCTTAGAGATGGTATTACAAACCTATGGTTTACAAGAGGTATTACAACTTTTGGGAATTTGTTCAAAGATGGAACCCTTCAGACTTTTGAAGAGCTCTCATCTCAGTATGGACTACTCCACACCCATTATTTCAAATACCTCCAGGTTAGGCACTTTGTTATCTCCGAACAGGGTGGCCATCTTCAACCATTAAAAGAGCAGCCTCTAGATAAACTTGTGCGTAGTAAACAGGGAGTGGGGGGGGGGTTTATCAAATCAAATCAAATCAAATTTTATTTATATAGCCCAAAATCACAATTCATTCTTTATTCTTCATTTTATCTTGAACAACAAGTAGCCATCAAAATGATATGTCAGACAAACAAAATAATCTGTTCGAGAGGGAACAGGAGGAAGCAGAAAGCTTATTTAGTCCTGTCCCTTCTTCACAACTTCCTCACATCATAAAATAAATACAACAAAAAAGAAATATATAAAAGTAAAATACAAAGTAATGACAAAATGATAAATACAACAAAACAATTAACAAAAAATCAAGGCATACTTAAACTAGCCTCCTACAATATCCTAAACTCGAAAAAGTTAATTCCCCAGTCACTCCCCATATACCACCAAAGTGAAGTACTGTATTCCATAACCCAGCCGTGATTGCAATTAGTTATATTTATATTATACATATTGCTTCGTATAAGGAACAGAAATGTAATAGAATAATTACATCCAGAAAATAGATAGTTGTTTTGAGGTCTTATTTTTTTATTATATTTGTCAAGAATTGCTTTCTTGTATCTGTTTTTAAACTGTATAGAGCTAGTACTTTGATTTCTTCTTCAAGACCATTCCACAATGTTACCCCATAGACTGATATGCACATGCTTTTAAAAGCAGTACGTACACAAGGTTTTTTAAAATTTAATTTTCCTCTTAGATGATATTTACCTTCTCTATCTTGAAACATTTTTTTAAATGTTTTCAGGCAGTGCATTATTTCTTGCTTTAAACATTATTATTGCTGTTCTAACTTTCACTAAGTCCATAAATTTCAAAGTCTGTAATTTAAAAAATAGAGGATTCGTATGATCAAGATACCCAGCATGATTTATTATCCTTACTGCTCTTTTTTGCAATGTGCATATCCTTTTTAAGGTACTCTTGTAAGTATTACCCCAGATTTCAACACAATAGATCAGATATGGTAATATGTGTAATAGCGGATAAGGTCTAACGTCTCATTTGGAAAAGTCGGCGAACCCCTGGGTATCCCACACACTCAGAGTCTGGCAGAAGGTAATTAATATTTGTGAGATGCATAGAATGTTGAGAATTTTCAGATGGTTTGCCTATGACTCAGATTTTATTCCCAATAGGCACAACTCTAGTTTTAAATCATGGACATTGTATGGTCTCACAACACTCCTTTCACTTACTCGAAGAAAGCCTGTGCACAGCTTTGAGATCTTGCGGGATAATCACGGCTTGGCACGAAACAAATTTCATAGATACCTGCAATTACGATCATATATTGCTTATGAATGTAAATTGACCGACCTTACAGAACGTGAATCAGAATTTTTCCACACATATGGCATGCTGGAGACAATGTGGTTCAACTGTTGCTAACCACTATCATATCTTCTGGGATTGTCCCAAGTTAAATGATTTCTGGAGGGGTATCCAGGCTTCCTTAAGCACGTTTTTTAACACTCAAATACCTCTGGTTTTTGATGTTCTGTACCTGGGTCTTGTCTCTTTTTTGAAATGCAGGACCGAGATAAAGCTGCTGCAATTACTTTTGGTGGCTAGTAAGAAAACAATTACAAGGAGATGGTTAAGCCCGATTCAGCCTACCCTGGATGATTGGATTGGAATTACCCTAGAGATATTTAGGATGGAAAAATTGAGCTATCAATTAAGAATCCAAAAGGACAAATTTTACCAAATCTGGAACAACTGGATTTCATTCATAACCCCCACGAGAGCAGATTTCATTTGATCTCACTGGTAATATTACTTCCTAGATTACTTACTTAATTTCTGACTGGTTATTGTTAATTATTTCTATGACAGCAGCAGCGGGCGACCACCCTGGTTCCTGTACATAGTTCCATTTAAACTGTGAGATGAGAGATGAGATCTACAAGTAAGTTGTACCAGAGTTCTCTCTAAGTGAGCATGTAAATCTCATCTGGCTTTGTGTACCTCACGCAAATTATCAGTACTGTCTTTTAAGAGGATAACCTGTATCCACTGATATTATTCCATTACAATTGCTGTGTAATTTAAGTTATTAGAGGAAAGTGGGTACTACAAAGGCCGAACGTAATTTAATCCACGACCCATGACTATACCTTTTTTGGACTCGCATGCCTGGACGGCTGGTGATGCGTTTTTCCTGGACTCAAACAAACAAAACCGGAAGGACACTTGTTTTCACTCTTACCAGTGTTGATATGCTGGTGTATTTATGTCCATTCCAAATAAAGATATAATAAAAAAAAAAAAAAAAAAGATATTGTAATGAGTGCACAGTACAGAAAGTGTAGTGTTGCTTGATTCAAGATATATCTACATGTACTCAGCACTCCAATGCTCTTTGCCATCTTAGTACACAGATACTTAATGTGGGCCTTCCAGCAAAACTAAATTAATAAATTAAAAATTAAAACACTCCAAAATTTGTTTTCATAAACTCTTTCTATTGCAACATTATTCATTTCTACGTGAACATCTTCATTCATTTTACGATGTCCAAAATTTATAAATTTAGTTTTGTTCAGGTTCAATCAGCGCTGCCCCTCCTTAGACGCAGAACACGCGCTGTGCGTAGGGCCCCACGATCCGTGGGGGGCCCCATTTTGCACAAGGGGACGCATTCTCCGCAAATGCGCAAAGGATGCGCATCGCTGCCGTGAGGCACGCTTAGAGCACCAAGTCAGCCAAAGGCAGGAGAGAAAAAAAAAGAGACGAGTAATCTGACGCCGCACACGTTGCCGCAATGATTGACAGCACGCAGCATCTGACCAATCAGCGGTCAGATGCGCCGACAGGCAGTTGGATGCAGGTGGAGAGATGGCCTCCCAACGGCAATATGAATCGGGAGCAAGCAAAAGAAAGACAAAGTCTAAACAAGAGGAGGCTCGTGCTTCACTTGAAGGTGGGTATGTTGTTGAAATAAAAAAGAAAACTTTGTGGCATAAACACCCCAGCTGCTAGCATGCTAATCATGAGACAGAAGAGAGGATAATTCTGTCTAGATGTGGACTGGAGATGAAATTTTCCAGCGGCCCTGATTATCATTTATTGAATGTCTTGTTAACTGCATATACATTCAGCTCTGTTGAAAAAGGAGCGGTTAATTGACCAGTTGGTGGTCGTATGTTGGCTCAGGTTTATAGCCTATCAATCTATGCTATCAATAGAAGTTTTGGGCTATTTTTATGGAGGTAAAATGTCGCCATCTCTTGGTGAATTTAATTTATAACAGTCATATAAGATTAGATAAGAAAAATTAAGATAATCCTTGACCCACAATGGAGAAATGTAAAGCGTTACAGCAGCAAACAGCAGTGTAGGAATATAGAACCTAAGCACTAAATGTAAAAATAAGTATTTAAAAATATTTAGATATAGAAATATCAAATCAAATCATAATGAATATTATTAGCTGTAGTCGTATTTGCATTAATTGCATTTTAATCTTTGTGAGGCTAGTATTTACATTAATTTCATTGTGTAATTTACCATTAAGACCAAAACAAAAATTAATAATCTGCTTGTATGGTGGATTTCTTGTCATAACAGGGTCAATGCTGAAGTTTGTTACTAAGGGTGACACGGAGCCAGCACCCAGTATGTCACAAGGGCCATCAGGCACCATGTCTACTGAAGCAGCCTGCATCTGTAAAAGGCTTGTTCCATTGTTGAAAGAGGCTGTTCATTTGATTTGTTCCTACTTATAAAAGGTTGTAAACCTAAATGGCATTCCGTGATACAGTCATTTTGTAAAGGGGGGGGGGGCCTCAAAATAAAATTCTGCTTAGGGCCCCAATTTTGCCAGGGGCGGCCCTGGGTTCAATGATAATTTATTTATATCAAACCAACTTTTTAATTTATACATTTCTTCCGTGACCACTTCCAAGAGCTGCTGCAAGTCTTCCCCAGAACAAAAAATATTTGTGTCATCCGCAAAGACAACAAACTTCAGTACACTTGAAACTCTACAAATGTCATTAATGTACAAAATAACTAGCTTCGGCCCCAAGACTGACCCCTGTGGGACACCACAGGTAATGTTCAGGTTCTTTGACTTGTGAAGACCCATCTGCACAAATTGAAGCCTGTTTTTAATGTAACTCTTTATCCAATCCAATGCAACCCCTCTGATGCCATACCTCTCCAGTTTTTTAAGTAGCATCCCATGATCAATTGTGTCGAATGCTTTTTTTAGGTCAACAAATATATAGAAGTTAATCTGCCTGATCTGAACCCATACTGACTGTCCATGAATATATTTTTTTTTTTAATGAAATTATCCAGTCTTGTAACAAAAAGTTTTTCAATAATTTTTGAGAACTGAGAAAGCAAGGATACAGGTCTATAGTTGGTGAAAAGGTGTTTATCACCATCTTTATACAATTACTTTAGCAACTTTAATTTTATCTGGAAATGTTCCCGTTATGAATGATAAATTACATATATGTGTTAACAGACCCACAATTCCATTTATTATTTTCTTTAGAAGACTCATATCGATATCATTCTAATCTTTTGACATTTTACTTATACACTTATTTACAATATCAATAATTTCCTTACTTTTCAGTTCCCAATATGATTGAATTTGGATTTCTCTCAACACATTTCTTCTCGGATTTATTTCTTTGGCCAGATTAGGACCCATCCATTAACAAAAAAACTGTTAAATTTGTCAACCACTTCATTCCTATCAGTAATTGTTATGCCATTGTCCGTAAACAATTCAGGGTAATCTGGTTTGGTTTGTCTTTTTCTAATTATATTATTTAAGGGAATAGTTGTCCAGTCCATCAGCAGGGCAGAGGAGAGCCATTAGCATTGGGCTAAGACAAGCGACAAAAGTAGCTAATTTGGCTAACGTTACATATTTCATGAAAATAACAAATCCCCGAAGCAAAACAACTAATTACCTGTCCAACAGAAAGACAGCAACCTCTGCATCACTTCTGGAAGTGCTACTTTTGGCTGCATTTTCTCTGCCATTGTTCTCTCTTGGTAACTCTGCTGCTTCTTCTTCTGCTGCTGTTTTATGGCTGTTGGCAAACAACTTTAGGTGTGCATTACCGCCACCTTCTGAACTGGAGTGTGGATCTCCTGCTAACTCCATAGCTGTGTCCAAATTCAGGGGTTGCATCCTTCGAAGGCCGGGTCCTTCGGAGAGTCCTTTGACGGTTGCGTCAACCATAGTTAAATTGGACGGTCCAGCCTTCGGCGTATTTCCTGGTTTGCGTCACCAGATGTTCCCGCCCTTACGGTTATGTCATGATTGATGCCGCCCAGGCCCGCGAAAGAGTTTTGACTGAATGGATTTTATGGTTTTCTGAACGTCTAACATTTTGAAAGCGAAGGCTTTTATAGCTTTACTTCCAACGGCATAATGCTAATTTATGCCGTATGCTAATGCATTACCAGGGTCACGTATTTTAACTGAAAGTCCGCTGAAGTTTAACATATCTGGCAATGGATGATCAAATGAGTAAAAACCGAGTATAAACCCAGAACTTACATTTAAATGTCAAGTCCGCGCCACTTGATGTCGCCATTGTTCAGTTTTCCCTCTTCTTTTTCGTGACTGAGCAGCGGCGCACAAAGGATCTTGGGATATGGGAGGCCGCGAAGGACAGTAGCGGTCCGTCCTCCAAAAAGCGGGAGAAGCAGGCTGCATTTGTGGGCTGCATTTGGAGGAGCCTTCGAATTTGGACATCCTTCGCGCAGCGTTGTGATTGGCCTTCAAATCCGCACTTTGAAGGATGCTGCCCCTGAATTTGGACACAGCTCATGTGGACTGTGTTGAATATATCCGGCAACGGTTCTTTAAACTCTGACTGAGAGGGAGGGATTGGTCAGAGATTTTACAGGCCTGCAGCTGCCACAGAGGTATGATTTATTTTGTTTATTTTTCTGAACACATTATGTATGGACTACTCTCAGGATGGAAAGGCCATTTCACCCAGTATAACAAAAAGTGTTTCTGAACAGGATTACCAACTATACCTTTAATATATTCCATATACTTTTTACATTGTTTTTATTATTCTCTAATATTTTATTATAATAACCCTTCTTACATACTCTCATAATATTAGTTAATGCCTTTTTGTATTTCTTATATTTAATCTCCGCCTCTTTTGTTCTATATTGTATGAAGTGCCTATACAGAGTATTCTTTTTCTTACAGGCATTTTGCAGTCCCTTAGTCATCCAGGGGTTTTCAGAATACTTATTCTTGTTACATTGTTTGCATATATATATATACATATGACAGCTTTTGTCATACTCATTTTTGAATATGTCTAAAAATAATTATCAGTGTCTTCACAAACTTTCCAATCATAATTAATTAAATCATTCCTAAATGCAGCTATAGTTTCCTCAGATCTTACTCTCCTGTATTTAACTTCATTACACCCCCAGTTCCTATTGTAGTTACATTCATGAATCGCAAAGACAGGCAGGTGATCACTAATGTCATTAAATAATAATGCACTAACAGTACTACTCTCCATATTGTTTGTAAAAATATTGTCAATCAGAGTGACAGTGAGATGTTATTCTGGTTGGTTTTGTAATCGTTGGAAATAAACTCATACTATACATTGCTTCCACAAATGCATCCGTCATTTTATGGTTGTTGGGATTCAACAAGGCTATGTTAAAATCCCCACAGACATAATTGACTTTTTTGCTTTTCTTTAGCGAATACCCTTTCCATATTTTCTATAAAGATTTCAATGTTTGAACCAGGTTTCCTATACACACAACTGACAATGACATTTTTCTTTTTTTCCAATACATATTTCAATAGTAACACACTCCATTACATCATCCATGATTACTGACATATTGTCCACAACCTTGTGAGGCCTTTGTCAACAAATAGAGCCACGTCTCCTCCAGTTTTGCTCCCTCTATTAATGCAATTAAGTTCCTATCCCTGCAAAACAAAATCTGTACCTCTCTCTTCGTCAAGCCATGTTTCTAAGATGGCTATAATGTTAAAAGGCTTTTTGAACTGCATTAGATATTCTTTTATACTTTGGAAGTTTGCATATAAATTCTACTGTTAAAATGAATAATATTTATCCCATGTTCAACAGTAATATTGTTAAACTGTTTTCTGTATAACAACAGCAACTGGTGTTTGTTTTTAAAAAGATTATGTTCCGGATCTATAACCTGTTCATATTCTATTAAGTTTTGTTCCAAGTTATCACATTGCCTCAATGGGCTTTACAGTCTGTAAAGTGAACGACATCCTCTGTCCTTAGACCCTCGATTCGAGTGAGGAAAAACTTGCCATCTTGATGGGGAAAAAAAAAAAAAAAAAGACCCTTTTAACCAGAAAAAAAAGACGACGGAAGAAACCTCAGGGAGAGCCACAGGGGAGGGATCTCTCTTCCAGGACGGACAGTCATGCAATAGATGTCGCATGTACAGAAAGAACAGCAATCACAGTTTACAGGTTGCATTGACAGAAAATCTGATAAAAATTATATATGTAAAGTATGTGGATCCAGGAGACGACTGAGCAGGACAAGGCATCGTCAGGGGGTGCCCGAGCCACACGACCTCCTGTCCACCGTGGTGACCTGGAAGAGGGCAGGCCACACAGGATAATTAGTAGTAGAGAGAGAGATCAGAATGAGGAGGCCTCAAAATTTACAGGAATACAGTTATAAGGAGATAGCGAAACAAGGAGAGGAACGATCCAACGGAGCCCGGGTGTGACAATCCAGATCTGACAGTATGTGGGGCTGTAGGAGCCAGGAGAGGTAGATGGTCTCTGGGGCCTGAGTTCATCAGAAGGGAGCCTGAATGAAAAGAGAGTAGGAGGAGAA
This sequence comes from Pagrus pagrus, assembly GCF_965226575.1. Taxonomy (NCBI): domain Eukaryota; kingdom Metazoa; phylum Chordata; class Actinopteri; order Spariformes; family Sparidae; genus Pagrus; species Pagrus pagrus. Next base: position 497,437 of record NW_028175435.1, read on the forward strand.
AGAGGGGGAGAAAGTGACACAGCTTGCACCTTGTGGGAACAGAAAGAAAAACAAGGTTATAGAAATGCAATGTTAATCAGAATAAGCAGATTATTACTCGTCGGCAGGACAATGTGGCGTCTAATACTATAGCTTACTCACTGAGACTGAGTTGACCCACCGAAGAAGCTAGCAGTCGATGTCAAGGACTAATTAAAGGCCAAGTCAGAAAAAGTGAGTTTTGAGTTTAGATTTAAAGGCGTCAATAGAGCCAGATTGTCTAATATCAGCTGGGAGTTTATTCCAGAGGAAGGGGGCCTGATAGGGGAAAGCCCTGCAGCCAGCTGACTTCTTCTTAACCCTGGGAACCATCAGGAGCCCTGAATTTTGAGAGCGTAGTGCACGAGTTGGAGAATACAGTATAATAAGATCTGACATGTACGACGGGGCAAGGCTGTGTACAGTTTTGTATGTCATCAGCAGCACCTTAAAGTCTGATCTCATATGTATTGGGAGCCAGTGCAGTGAGGCTAAGATTGGTGTAATATGATCAAATTTTCTTGTACATGTTAAGACTCTAGCTGCAGCATTTTGAACCATCTGAAGACCTTTAGTGCTCCCATGTTGAAGACCCGAAAATAAGGCATTGCAGTAATCCAGCCTAGACGAAACAAAGGCCGTGGACAGGAAGGACCTAATTTTGGCCATATTGCGCAGGTGGTAAAAAGCGATCTTGGTAATTTCTTTTATGTGCTGATGGAAAGAGAGGCTAGAGTCAAAAGTAACACCTAAATTCTTAACAGTTGAACTTTGATCACGTGACAGTAACTCTCGACAGTTGTGTTATTTCTCAAAGGGGTGTCTCTGTCGAGGGGGAGCAATGACCAGCATCTCAGTTTTATCCGAATTTAGGAGCAGGAAATTTTCTGACATCCAGCTCTTCACGGCACACAGGCAGGTCTCCAATTTGGCGATTTGAGATTTATCATCAGCTTTGATGGGCACATACAGCTGAGTGTCGTCCACATAGTGGAAATGTATTCCCTAACTCTGTATTCCCAAACTCCGAGTATGGAACACCATACTTCACATCAGTAAATATCGATGTAGTACTTTTATATATACAATATAACAATATGCCGTGACCTGTGGTGTCAAATGCAGCACTGAGATCTAGTAACAGAAGCACTGAGGTAGAGTCTAAATCTAAATTAAGTAAGTAAGATGTCCTTTACCACTTTAGTAAGGGCAGTTTCGGTGGAGTGACAGGCTCTGAAAGCTGATTGAAAAGGTTCCAGGAGATTGTTATTAGTTAGGTAGCCTGAAAGTTGCTGGGACACAACTCTTTCTAAGATTTTGGAGAAGAAGGGAAGGTTGGATACTGGCCTATAATTATTTAGAGATCCTGGGTCAAGGTGGGGTTTCTTAAGTAGAGGCTTAACCACAGCAGACTTAAAACTAGCAGGGACAACACCTGTCATGAGCGATAAGTTAACAATATTTAACATTGTAGGTCCCAGTGCTGGCCATAGATCCTTAAACAGTTTTGCCAGAAGGGTGTCCAGGATGCAGGTAGTTGGCTTTGAGGATGAGACAATTTTAGACAATATCTCAGGGGAGATATCTTCAAAATTGTTTAGAGCCGGGGCTAACTGAGAATCGGCAGAAGGCTGTTTTATAATCAACTTTGACGAGGAAGCCAGAGATGATGAATTAATTTTGGCTCTAATATCATCAATTTTATTGCAAAAGAAATCTAAGAAATCATTTGCATTAAAGGATGTACAGCTCACAGACTGTGGTTTTTTGATTAAGTTTAGCCACAGTGTCAAAGAGAAATCTAGGATTGTGTTTATTATTGTTTATTAGGCCAGATAAATATGCTGTTCTAGTGGCATTAAGAGCACGCTTGTAATTAAGTACACTATGACAGCATGCAAGATGAAAAACGACTAATTTAGATTTTCGCCATGCACGTTCCATTTTCCTGCAGGCCTGTTTGAGATCTCGGGTTTCATTAGTAAACCAGGGAGAAGATTTCTTTGGTCGTCTTGTCTTGGTAGAGACCGGTGCCACAGAATCGAGGAGAGAAACGATTACCGAGTTAACTTAATTGGTGAATTTTTCCACAGGCTTTGTCGCAATCGCAAAAGGGGCCAGGACCCCAGCCAATTTATCACAGAGTGTCGCTATGATTGCCGGGCTGATATGACGAGAGGTGGAAACATTTGTGTCATTGATACAGGGACAGGCTAATGACGCTTCAAATGTAATAAGAGAGTGGTCTGACACAGCAGAGGAGACGGAAGCAACATTCAGGGCTGACGCATCTAATCCATGGAAAAGAATCAAATCCAGAGTGTTACCACTGGAATGAGTAGGTTCATGAACGAGCTGAGTAAAGCTAGACATATCGAGCAGACCCAAAAAAGCTTTACTTAGAGCAGTGGTTCTCAACTATTTTCTGTCATGCCCCCCCTAGAGGACAGAAATTTTTTCACACCCCCCCTGAATTGAAATATTATTGAGAACCTGATAATAATTATTCATTTATCTGTATAAACCACTGTATGAGTTGCTGGCACCAGCATTCTGCATACAATCACCTGATTATCAAAATAGATTAAAAACATCTGCATCTCATCTCATCTGTTAACATCTGCAACAACTTCAAACAATTTCCAAGTTTAGTTTATTAACTCAATTTGTAACATTTAAACAAGACTGTGATTCTCAAAACAGAGAAAAAAGCGCAAATGATTCACTGGGATGTGCATTTTTATAGACTTAACACATTAACATTCAAAACTTTAAACTGTAAACATTGGTCACTTGTCAGCTTCATCAGCTTATTCCTTTTCAAAAAGGACTTTTTAATTTTTTTTGTGCAACATTTGCAACAATATTGCTTTTTTTTAAACGTTATTTTACTACGCACTGACAAATCTAAACATGTACACACTTATCATCATATGGATGCAGTTAATGTGGGATCCTGACCCACCAAACATCCTGGAAAATGACAAAGTTACATTTTTCTCTTAATTACATAATCACCATCAGTAAACGGGACGCCGTCTGTCACTCGCAGGGAGGGAGGCTGTTTTATGGAGGAAAGATCACTGAAGTCTCGGTCAGTAGGGCTGACTTAGCAGTGATGTTTTTCACCGCGACAAACACTTGCCGAGTTAAAGTTTTTTGCCGGGGACAGACGCCGTTTTTCGGGCAGAAATGTGACGAAGAGTCGGTTGGACCGACAGGCTGACAGACACTTTTCCACATATAATTGCTGTATTTTTTTCCTCATAAGTTGCCAAAGACACGACCAGTTACCACGTTACTGTTGTTTGGTCCTGTAACATTGCTTTGTGGGACATTTCTCTATATTTTATTGAGTGTCGGACCCGTTTAGTTATCACACAGTGAACACCATCAGATCGACAACCCCCCGCTCCCCACCGTCAGCTTATCTGCTCACACTGGTTCGGTTCGCCAATACTGTGCCTCTGATACCTCCGTAGGAGCATCAGAGGCAGAGGGAAATTTCACCCCTCGCCGCATCTGAAACTTTCACACAGAGGCAGATGGGGAGAATTGGCGCAGGATCCCCGCATGCAAACAGCAGTGTGAATGGGGCTACTAATAATGACAGTGGAAAATGAAAATGAAATGAAAGTCCTGACCTGCCTCTCACGCCCCCCCCGACACCTCACCGCGCCCCCCACCATTTGAGAAGTACTGACTAGGAGAGTCAGAAGGCTTATTTAAGTGGATATTGAAATCCCCAATAATTAGGATCTTATCTGAACTAGTTACAAGATCTGCAATAAATTCACCGAATTCTTCTAGGAACTGGGAATAAGGCCCTGGAGGTCTGTAGATTACCACCAGGGGAAAGCCTGTTACTACTTGATGGAGATGGTTTTAACACCAGGGCCTCAAAAGAAGTAAATTTAATTTCCTGGTTGGAGCTTAAACTGAAAATAGATAGATGTAGATTAGAGCAACGCCTCCTCCCTGTTTAGAGGCCCGAGCAACATGGGCATAGTTATAATCAGGAGGGGAGGCTTCATTTAATGGCAGAAAAGTATTAGATTTCAGCCATGTTTCACATAAGCCAATCATGTCCAGCTTATGATCAGTAATCAAATCATTAATCAGTAAGGCTTTGGTTGACAGTGATCTAATATTAATAAAGCCAAGGAATTGGAACAAGGTACCTTTTAGTAGTTAGATTTGGCTGCCTATGCAGGTAGGGATGACGGGATGCCATTGTGATTAGCTTTGGTATTTTATTATGCGAGACTGTGTAAGGTGCTTGCTAAGACATTTCCCCACTGTCAGAGGTGGAGATCAAGATTAAATTATTGTGGTTTATAGGGGTGTCAACATCTACACGTGTAAACGGGTACGCGGATAATAAATCATAACCGTTTAGAAAAGTTTACGCGTCATTTTTCCTCCTCGTTTATTTCTCACCAATATATAGGCCTATAGTATTTTTAGGGGTGATAATGTTGCCTAAAAGCTTCAGATAAAAACATTAACTAACTATACAATTAAATGTTCCCACTAGTGCAGTTATCCGCATACACAATAGATGCATAGGGCACAATGTTCTGTGATATATAAAAAAAACCCGCGGCCACAGCTATTTGTGTTTTTCAGACCCGCGAGACCACTTAAAGGCAAGACAGCTGCTGTGTAGAATAGGCTGCGGAGGACTTGAGAAGAGCGCGGCGCTCATCTTCTCCATGCGCAAATGTCGTCCTGCTGAAAACAAAAACTGTTAGTTTTTTTCGATTGCTAAGATGCATTGGTCGAAACTGAAGCGACATGTTCAAAACTCTTAACACAGTCTGCAAAACAGAAATGCATGTGGGCTTAACTGTCTCACTGCGTTTGGCCTCATTAGAAAGCATATGTTGGAGCCTATTGATTCTTTGTATTAATTATTTGGAAAATGGTATATGGTAATGGTATAAAATAATGCTAATGATAAGGATGACTATTCAGGATATATATTGTACATGAACTATTATTTATGATCGTTTTGCTGCTCAGGTCCCTCCTCCTAGTCAGGCCATCCTCCTCCTGTGATTAGGGAGAGAGGACAGCTGGTTTGTGCTTTTGTCTGTTTTTTGTGTTGAAGGAGTGAGGAGTGAAACAGTTTATCAACCACTAAATTACGTTTTTTATTTGCTCATTGTCTGAAGTCAACCCGCAGAATATTTCTGTTTATGTAAATAAATTCAAAACTTTTTGTTGAAACTGGAAACATCTCCGCGAGTGCTTATTATTAAGTGAGTCGTGGACCTCCTCCTCAGAAACTAGGGTTTTTTTTACCTTTTTTGAATGCAAGGAAGGAAAGTGGAAAGTCGGCGGATCACTCGCCGACAGATGAAGAAAGCAGCCGGCGGGCCGTGACTAAAATCAGCTGATCGACTCTATGAACGAATGCGCCGTTGCGCTACAAAGAAACAATCGAACACTATGGAAGGCAAAGTTGTGGATTGTGGATGTGGATTGCAATAAAACGGGGACGTTGGAATGATGTTTAAGAATGAACTTAACGGAAATTAAAGGAATTTGTGTGGTTATTTGTGATGATGTCTGACACACCTGAGACCGCAACTGAGTCTGAGGACATGTTGAAATCGCGCATTGCTTCGCGCAGAGGCAGATTGGGAGCATGCACGAGGAGGACAAATGAAATAAAGGCTTTGATGACTGACGTTGGAAATGTTGATAAAGTCAAAGACACATTTGAAGCGTTTAAAGGAGCTGTGGATGAATTTAAAAATGCTCACAAATCTGTGCAAGAGCTCTTATCAGAGGAGGAAAAGGAAAATGATTATTATGACTGGTATGAACCCAGAATAACTAACCTGAATTACTTCATGAAAGATGTTGAAACATGGAAAAGAGAAATTGCACAATCAAAAGTTGGACCACTGGACAGCATATCAAATGTGTCACACAAATCAAAGTCTTCCACTTCCACTGGATCATCAACCTCCAGATCTTCCTCAGTCTCCTCAGAGTTAAAAAAGGCCAAAGCGGAACAAGCTGCTGTGATGGCTCGAGCTGCTGCATTGAAAGAAAAACACACTTTGCAACTGGAGGAAACAAAACTGAAATCAAAGATGGAGCAAATGGAGCTGGAAGCAGACCTCGCAGCATCAACTGCTAAAATAAAAATCCTTCAAAGTGATGAGGTGGATCAGGAAGCTCTGGGTGATGGCATGAAGGAGTATTATGACTCTCACCATGAACCAGAAACAATGGAGAGCAATGTAGAATTTGCACAGTTAGGTGCAATACCCAAAACTCCACTTCACCAAACCATCTTAAGTCTCCACAGACCTCCACCTACAAGGGGTACCAACACACCAGAAAATAAACCTCAAAACAAGAATTTAACTGAAAAACATAAAAACGAAACTGCAAATCATAATCACACCATAACTAATGCTGCTCATGATAACTTGGATGTGGTTATTCAAAGACAAAGACAAATGACTTAGCAGAACTCATTGTCTCACAGCAAAACCTGTCTGTTACCTGCAAGAGAGATTTCTGTGTTTGATGGTAACCCATTGGCATATCAGTCTTTTATCCATGCATTTGAACACTTGGATTGAAGACAAGACTAAAAATAATCAGGACAGACTCTACTATCTTGAGCAGTTTATCTCTGGTTTACCAAGAGACTTGCACATGGATGGGAGCAGGGGCTATAGTGAAGCAAGACACCTCTTAAAAGAGCACTTTGGGAATGAAATGAAAGTTTCTGGAGCTTACCTGGAAAAAGCCTTGAACTGGACAGCGATTAAAGCCGAGGATGGGAAAACGCTGCATGCATATGCAATGTATTTGAGAGCATGTTGTAATGTAATGCAAGATTTACAGTATTTAGAGGAACTCGAGATCCCATCAAACCTAAGGCGAATAGCATCCAAACTACCCTACAAACTCCGGGAAAGGTGGCGAACCACAGCCTATGAGACACAACAGAGAACTGGCAGGAGAATCAGATTTCAGCACCTTGTGGATTTTGTGGAAAAACATGCTAAGATGCTTTTGGATCCGTTGTTCGGGGACATTCAAGACCAAATGACAACAAAAAAGTCTATCCCAAGAAGTAAAAATGAACCAAAATTAATAAGAGGCAAAAACAGCAGCTTCGCTACTTCAGTAGCAGTGAATACAGAGAAAGCAGGATGCGCTGTAAAACGCACTCTGATCGACCGCCCACAATTCAAAACACAGTCACATGACAACAAGGTTGAATTCTTAAGAAGCCATGGATACTGCTTTGGTTGCCTACTAAAAGGTCATCTAAGCAAAAAAGAAGATTAATGTGTCAAGTTTGTCAAATGAAACATCCTACTGTACTTCATATTCAAAGTGCAAAAGGCCCAAAACAGGAAAATCAACCAAAAGCCACTGCTGAGACAGAAGATAACCCCATAAGCAGTGCTCGTTTCAGCAGGTGATGGAACTGGGGCCGGGAGAGACTGTGCACTTGCGATTGTTCCAGTCAGAGTTAAGGTGGCAAAAGGGAGCAGGTATATTCAGACCTATGCCTTCCTCGATCCAGGCAGCACAGCAACATTTTGCACAGAAAATCTAATGAACCTGTTGAATGCGAAAGGACGCAAAACAGAGATACTTTTGCGAACAATGGGACAGGAAAACCCTGCAGGGACCTATGAGGTCAGAGGACTGGAGGTGGGAGACTTGGAGGGCTGCACATATCTGGACCTGCCGAAAGTTTACACGCAGAACAAAATCCCTGTCTCAAAGGAAAACATAATCACAGAAGCTGATTTGGAGAGGTGGCCTTATCTCAGTTAAAGGAAATTGAGGCAGACATTGAACTCCTCATTGGGACTGATGTTCCTCGAGCAATGGAGCCATGGAAAATAATAAACAGTCATGATAATGGACCATATGCAGTCCAAACCTTACTGGGATGGGTGGTAACTGGACCACTCAGTGTTAATAGTCCTGCAGAACGTGCTGGGCCCATTGCAGTGTCAAGTAACAGAATCTCTGTTGTTGAGTTGAAGGATCTACTCATCAGACAATATAACCAGGATTTCTCTGAGAACATGTATGAGGAGAAAATTGAGATGTCAGTTGAGGATAAACGTTTTATGGAGATTGATTCCAGCTCAGCATTCCTTAAAGATGGCCACTGTCATTTACCACTGCCTTTCAGGGATAAAGACAAGGTCATGCCTGATAACTATGATACGGTAAAGGAACGCACACTGCACCTTATGAAAAAATTTAAGAAGGATAAGACGTATGCCGAGGAATACACCTCCTTCATGGAGGACATTCTCAAAAAGGGTTATGGAGAGAAGGTTCCACCTCAGCAGCTTCGCAGAGGGGATGGACGGGTCTGGTATATCCCACATGATGGCATCTACCACAAGCGAAAACTCAAACTGAGGGTGGTGTTTGACTGTACATCCTCATTTCAAGGAACGTCTCTGAATAAGGAGCTCCTCCAAGGTCCAGACTTAACAAACGCCCTCATCGGAGTGCTATTAAGGTTTCGCCAAGAACAAACTGCAGTTATGGCAGACATTGAGGCAATGTTTTATCAAGTACATGTTGATGAAAAGGACAGAGACTTTCTGAGGTTTTTGTGGTGGCCAGAGGGTGATATCAGCAAACCGCTTGATGTTTACAGGATGAAAGTTCACCTCTTTGGCGCTGTATCATCCCCGAGCATTGCTAATTTTGCCCTGCGTCAAACTGCTGATGACAACCAGAAGCATTACTCTGATGAAGTTATGAAAACCATCAAAACTAACTTATGTGGGTGATTGCCTCCGATCTGTGGCAACAGCAGACCGAGCCATAAAGCTTGTCAAAGATCTCACTAAAGCCTGCGATCAGTGAGGTTTCACATTGACAAAATGGGTCAGCAAAAACTGTGAGGTGTTAGCAAGCATTCCTGAGCATCACAGAGCAAAGGCAGTCAAGGAACTGGACCTGGGTAAAGAAAAGCTGAAAGAACAAATCACAGTCGAGCCTGCACTTGGAATCCACTGGAACACCCACAGTGACACCTTCAGCTTTAAAGTAACTGTCAACAGCCGGCCTGCAACCAGAAGAGGTATACTCTCCACAGTAAGTTCAGTTTATGACCCATTAGGTTTTCTCTCTCCTTTCATCCTGAAAGCCAAACAACTACTGCAAGAGCTCTGCAAATCCAGGTATGGATGGGATCAAGTTATTCCACAGGAATTTGCAATGCCCTGGCAGAGATGGATCGGGGAATTAATTCAGTTACGTGGGTTTCAAGCAGCAAGATGTATAAAGCCTGAGAACTACGACCCAGTGGCGACCGCTGAGCTGCATCACTTCTGCGATGCAAGTGAGTCAGGTTATGGTACAGTAAGCTACCTTAGACTAACAAATCACCAAGGCAAAATCCATATCTCCTTTATATTTGGAAAAGCCAGACTCTCACCTCTCAAGCAGATCACCATACCCAGGCTTGAACTCACTGCAGCAACATTGGCTGTAAAAGTGGATCGGATGCTGAGGAAGGAGCTGCATTTACCACTCACAGATTCAACTTTCTGGACAGATAGTACACCTGTATTGAAGTATATTCACAATCAAACAAAGAGATTTCATACATTTGTATCCAACAGAGTTGCAATGATCCATGATCTCTCTCACACAAGCCAGTGGAGATACATAAATTCAAGAGACAATCCAGCTGACGACGCATCACGAGGATTGCACGTGGAATCTTTCTTAAGATCAAGATGGCTGAGAGGTCCTGAATACCTGGTCAGAGGAACAAAAGACATGGCCAAAGATCACACAAGGTCTAGGAGAGATATCAGCAAATGACCCTGAGGTGAAAAAGGAGGTCACAGTTAACAGTGTGGAAAAGGAGATCACAGTTAACTGTGAGGATTGAAAACCAACATCCGATATGCACATTAATCAAGTATCACTCATCATGGAACCGACTTCAGAGGTCTGTAGCCTGGATATTGAAGGTGAAAAAACTACTTAAATTGCTAAGTCAGCTAAGAAGGAGTCAGACACACTGCCTGGTGAGTCAGCTATCCACCTGGAGATGGCAAACTTCCTAACCACAGACTCATGCATAAATGCTATACGCAGATTCATCTGCAGGAGAGGAGCAGTTATAAGTATCAGGACGGACTGTGGGACAAACTTTGTCGGGGCCCAAAGGGAACTACAAGAAGCTTTGAAAGAGCTGAATCATCAGAAGATTCAAAACACCCTTTTAACAGAGGGAGTAAAATGGACTTAACCCTCCTTTGTGAGCCCACCACGGCGGAGTCTGGGAAAGACTGATCAGACTAGTCAAAAAGATCCTCACATCTGTTCTAAAACAACAAACGCTGGACGATGAAACTCTATCAACAGCACTGTGTGAGGTAGAAGCCATCCTGAATGACCGACCGATAACTACAGTGTCAAGTGAACCCAATGATTTGGAACCACCAACCCCAAACCATTTGCTCCAACTGAAAGCGAAACAACTATGCCACCAGGAGATCATTATTCAAGGAAGAGGTGGAGACAAGCACAGTACCTTACAGATCTCTTCTGGAGATGGTGGACAAAAGAGTATCTTCCTCTCATGCAAGAAAGAAGTAAGTGGAAGAGCATAAAAAGGAACTTGAGTCCTGGAGATCTGGTCATCATTGTTGATAACACAGCACCAAGGAACTCATGGATTATGGGCCGTGTTGTAAAGACATTTCCAGATGCCAAGGGCTGTGTGAGAAGTGTTTTGGTTAAAACCAAAAGCAGTGCGATTCAACGACCAATAGATAAGCTCTGTCTTCTAATGGAGGCAGCAGGATAAATGGAGAGAGGCCGTGATTTTCCAGCCTTCACTATGGACCGTTTCAGATATTCTGACACGATTATGAACTTTGAGAAGACAGATAGTCATCATCAAGTAACTGAATGGACTTTGAATTTAAAGAGCATAATTAATTTCCCTTGTGTAATTGTTCTATTTTGGCTCCTTTTGAATCTTATTTATGTAATTGTTTTGCTAAAGCCAACAATTAGGGGCCGGGATGTTGGAGCCTATTGATTCTTTGTATTAATTATTTGGAAAATGGTATATGGTAATGGTATAAAATAATGCTAATGATAAGGATGACTATTCAGGATATATATTGTACATGAACTATTATTTATGATCGTTTTGCTGCTCAGGTCCCTCCTCCTAGTCAGGCCATCCTCCTCCTGTGATTAGGGAGAGAGGACAGCTGGTTTGTGCTTTTGTCTGTTTTTTGTGTTGAAGGAGTGAGGAGTGAAACAGTTTATCAACCACTAAATTACGTTTTTTATTTGCTCATTGTCTGAAGTCAACCCGGAGAATATTTCTGTTTATGTAAATAAATTCAAAACTTTTTGTTGAAACTGGAAACATCTCCGCGAGTGCTTATTATTTAGTGAGTCGTGGACCTCCTCCTCAGAAACTACTCTGACCTTTTTTGAATGCAAGAGTAGCCATAACAGCATATACAAAAGGAGTGGCTTCTGATTCTTTTTCCTGTGCAAGTATGGATCAAAGAGCAGCGGGCAAAGTTGGTAGAGAGAGAAGAGCAGCCAGGAGAGGGAGGAGTTTAGTTTTATCTCTTACTGTAATTTGTATTCTACCCCTGGAATTCTGAGATTCTGCATTATTCTGTTTACGTAATCTTTATTTTTTGTATGGTCCTGAAGTACTTATGCAAAAGCACAAATGTTCTTGAATAAATCTCTGCATTCCTGATTCAGTGTTGTTGCAATATATTACAGCATATACTATAATTTAGAACCATTAAAGTGCAAAAGATCCTATATAAAATACTGATTTACCTGACAAAAATCATTCAAACTTGAAATATAAGATGTATTTGATGTAATGTTCTTTGTTGTTAGTATTTTGCCGTTCCGTTTGTTAAGAGTGATTGTGTGTGTTGTGAGACACACTTTTGGGCATGAGATTAACTGTTGAGCTGAGCTGCAAGATGGAAATGCAGACTGTGTTAAGAGTTTTGAACATGTCGCTTCAGTTTCGACCAATGCTCCTTAGCAATCGAAAAAAAATTGTAATGGCTTTTTATTTTAGCCTTTATTGTTACGTGTTGTTGTATACATTATATTGTTGGTTGGTGTTCTGTGTCGGCTTTTTACGACCTGATCACATATCCTCGCGTCTAAAGAGGAGGAAAAAAACATCCCCCCCCCCCCCCCCCCGGACAGTTTTAGTGAATAATTGTGAGATTCCCCCTCTACTTTTTTAGCTTTGTGGATATAAAGGTGAAGTTTTTTCCTCTCACTTCAGCATACTTTGGCTTCTTTTTTAGTTTCTTTCTATCGCCAATTCCAGATTACTTTTACTATGAGACGTATTAAAATTCAGAGGCAGCTTCCGTTGCGAGAGAGGGATGCAGTTTGAACTATAAGTTTAAAAACAAATTGTACAACTGTGAGAAATAGTTAAAACAATGATTAAAGAAGAAGGTTAAACCTTTTTCAGCTTTCACTCACGTTTTCTTTTCTGTCAAAATGACAGATTTTATTTTCAACTCATTTTACTTTCTGTCATAAGTAGGCCTAAGCCTTAAAATGTTAAATGAAGCTCTGTGATTTATCTGTTATGTCGGCTTTAATTTAGTACCTATTTGAAATAGGTCTACAAGAATCAAATCAAATCAAATTTTATTTGTATAGGCCAAATTCACAAATCACAGTTTGCCTCAGAGGGCTTTACAATCTGTACAGAGACGACACCCTCTGTCCTTCGACCCTCGATTCGAGTGAGGAAAAAGCTCTTTTAACAGGGTTAAGAATAACAGAATAACGTTGAATAAACGTTTTTGTCTGATAACTACTGGAATGGCTTTGATTTAATGGGATTAGGAGGCGGTTGAATGGAGGCAACTGCGATAGAAAGAGATCATAAATCTCAGACGTGTAACCGGGTACACGTCGGTTAGAAGCCCCGCGCATATTTAGAGCATGATTCAATGAGAGAGTAGCGGGGGAAGGTGACAGTCTCAATGTTGCAAACTAGGGTATCAGTCTGGTACTCTGCACTACAATACCATGTTAACTAGACTCCACACCAGCATTGACTGTATCGCTAGCAGGCTCTCTAGTCACCTGTGACCTGCCAAATGCTACATCCCTGATGTCAAACCTGCATCAAACACCTGTCTATATTGCTAGACAAAGCAGCAGCGCCGACTCCAGTAGGATGAAGGCCATCTGCTCTCAGACCACACAACCAGTGGCTTGCTCCCGCGCCTTCCACGCCGCGACCGAGCAGGGACAAATTCCACAGCAGCTGCCGACGAGACTAAGCTAGTGCTAAGGCTAGCAGGCCTGCTATCAGGCCTGGGGCTAACACTATCTGCAGTGCCCGTGTTTCTAACTGAGAGAAGCTGTTCTAGCTCACGGACACGTCTCTCTAATAGAGACACCCTATCTGCAACTGCAGAACAGTCAGCACAAGCCATCGTAACACTTGTTTGTCGAGGCTGTGTCGACTGCGGTGAAAGGCAAAAAGCAGTGAGCTAGGCTAAGCCTAGGAAGCTAACCGGGCAGTAACAGACTACCCAGTAACAGAAAAGCGGTTCGACAAAGTACGTACAAGTTATAAAGTCTAACGTTAGCTGCAGTACAAAACCAGTTTGACTATGAAATACTCAGAAATCGAAGAAAAACAGCCAAGATGGATAGAGAAAGAGAGAGACACAGTAAACAACAGCTTTCGATCTCACAGAAGTCCCGGTATGCGTCACAGGCAGCGTAAATATACTACTCTTACTCAGGAATTTCTCAGATTAGAGGTTGGGAAGAGCTAAGAGTGAAATGTAAACAGGAAGAAGACCTGGAGTGTAATTTTGAAGAAGGGGATCATTGTGTACTAGTAGTCAGTGTTTTTCTTTTAACTCTAGACATAAAATTACACAATACAATCTTATTCATAGAACATACTATACCCCTGACAGACTACATAAAATGTCTATAGTCAAAGTGCTTAATGATATTACAGGACTAACCATCCCCGCAGAGCTAAGAGTAATTCTCCTGGGTGACACATCTATGTTGAAAGTCAATAAAAACCAACTCAAATTTATTAGAATTGCCCTTATTACAGCCAACAAATGTATAGCTATGCATTGGAAAGATGTATTAGAATCATGCATACCAGGTGAAAAGACTATGTATAATTTGAAGGGTAAACCTGGAGAGTTCCAAAAGATCTGGGGTGGTTTTCTACTATATGTGGACACGGAGTCCACAATACAGTAATCCTCTTATATTTAAACAATGTCATGTGATTGTTAAACATGCTTATTCATCATTTGGTGCTTTATTTTTATTTGTCTTAATTTTTTTTTCTACCTCTCCCTGCCATTTAATCCCTCTCTGCAACAGTTTTGTTTTAGGCTATATATGTTTGTTTGTTTCTTTCTTTCTTTCTTTTGTGATATACTGAAGGCTTGTATTTATTCTTACTAATCTGACTTGGTACACACTCTGTAGGAATGTATGGTCGGACCTGTGGGGATGGGCTGATCTGGTACCTATTTGTCATATTGTTGTACATTGCCCTTTCATTCAGCTCTAGGGTTGTTAAAAAATCTAATAAAGATATTGTTGAAGAAAAAATTTAACAATGTATATAACTATAAAGCAGTATAGTAACTGAAACTCTTACCACCATGTTTTCCCTCTCCACTTGAATGCAAACAAAAATGTAGAGCATGAGGGGTGGTAAGAGCTTCTTCTCCTCTGGGCTTCGTCATCATCAATCAAATCTCCCCTGTATTCAACCACAAAGTATCCTTTGCAGAATGAAACTCGGGTGAATGAACCACGTCCTGTAAGAAAAAAATTAAGGACAAAAAAAACAAATTATGTCCACTACAATTGTTTTTTGATCTGTAGCTAAATGTATTAAAAACACACACTGTAGATAAAGAGCGAGAATAATGTCTAATTTGAATTTATGAAAAAGTGGTAGTGGTGTGCTCATGCCCTGTCTTTATACTGTCAAACTAAATAAAATGCTGGGGCTCCTAAAGAAAAGGGTCAACATGAGAAAAAAAGCAATGGAGCAGGACAAAAATACTTGAGTTGGATTTAAATGCCTTTGTTAAAAAAATGGCTACTTATGGAACGATACTGCCCTGTTTCAACCTAAAAGGCATTCATCAGGGTACAAAATGGTGAACAGAGGGCAAAAATGTTTATAACCTTGGTAAGGGGGGCCACCTAATCCTGACTGAGTGAATACCAGAGGTGGGAATTGTGGAGTCGTCACATCATCTCCATGCCATGTATTTGTTCTTTTCATGCACTAAACCAGCTGAGTCCAATCAGCACAGCTCTTCAGCCAGGAAGGTGAGCTAATTAGTGAATGCACCTGGTTCAGTGACTGAGCAGAACAAATACATGGCATGGAGATGACTTGATGACTCCACAATTCCCACCTCTGGTGAATACAGGAGGCCGACATCAGGACATCCCAATACAAGTCACATTTAAGACGACACACCTCCCCCACATGTTCATCCTGTACATCCTACACATCCTACACATCCTACACTTATAAGAAATACCCAAACATTAAATTGCATCCATTATTATATCCATCACAAGAACACAATCCTGTACCTTGCCATGTTTTGAATAAAGGATTTTATATCCATTTTTATCATTTTTATCTTCCACTTCCTTTTCCCTTTTCAACATTTAAGTTCACTTCATGGCTGCATGATTGAGATGTGCTGCCAACTGCCAGCTATTAAGGTGACCCTGCTGGTATACGGTTCAGCCACGCAGCTGCTGCTGAGGTGATACATGCAGGCAGTGCATCACCTCAGCAGAGGGAGGAGGACAGGATGAATGGCTGTTACTGTATGACGTCTGTATTCTGTATCCTTTCTAAACTTTACTCAATATTACGATTTCAAGAATATGTATTTATTTTACCGACATTTTGACTAATTTCTAGTGATATATTAGTTTATATAGTGGTTTTTCCTGCTGTTAGCTTTACTGTTGCTGCTCTAGAAACAACATAATGTAACATAAAAATTAATAAAAAATTATCATCATCTGTTTCTGAATCTATTCTTGGAAAAAGAAAATAGTAAGCAAAAGAACTGATAAGGAGTATATGTACTGATAAGAAATGTATCACCACTTGTCCATCTATACATCTAGATAGACAGCCAGATAAACAATAACACATTTAACACTAACAACAATAACATTTATTCTCAGCAACAGGCTGCTCCTCCCTAAGTGCAAAACAAACAGACTCAAAGACTCCTTTATCCCACGAGCCATCAAACTCTATAACTCTGCACTTGGTGGGAGGGGGAGGAGTAGCAGGAGAGTGGGGAAGGTGCATTCAACATGACCTGAACACCTAGATCTGTAGTGCTGTAAATGTGCAGTAACTACAATAACTGTACAATATCTCTGTGCAATAACAACAATAACTGTGCAATATCTACTGTGCAATGTACCATTTTTCTTATATTATTATATTTATTATATTTTTGTATTTATATATTTATACTTGCACTGTACCTGTCCTACACACAACTGTGCTCTTTTTGTGCTTTTACTTCTACTTTTTGTCTATTTGAACTCTGTGTGCTTTTCTTTTCTTTTTACTTTTTTACTGTACTGTCGGTCTTTGTGATGCTGCTGGAACCTCAATTTCCCTGAGGGAACCTTCCCAAGGGATAAATAAAGTACAATCTAATCTAATCTAATCTAACACCATCTTACCTTTCACTGCATTGATGTACTTCACCTCCAATCTCCATGTTTTGTCAGTCTTTAAAACAACATGGTGACAGGCATCTTTAAGAAGACTGATCCTTGGTGGCATTTCAAACTGCAAAGAAATTAATAAAAAATGAGATAGCTTAGGCATCACTTCTAGTTAAATTAGATTACAGGGTTTTAAACAATATGTTACCTGAGTAACATATGGACTCTTCCCCTTAGCAAACTGAGAAACAGGAAGTGCAAACATTCAATTTTTACCATCTCTCTCCACCTGCCACTTTTGAAGCATTTAAACTGATGACGAGACTCAAACAACAGAGTACTTGGTCTTCTGTTCTTTTTATTGTGCTATGCCAACTCAATTTCTGTTAAATCCAACCTAAACTTAGTTGTGAAATATTGAGTTTATTGTGTAATGAAATCAATCAGTACAGTCGAGTCTAGATCAGGGTAAACCTTTTCAGACGCACCTTCCAACAATCGCCCAGTAGTCTATCTTAATTAATCCAAAGCAATTTATTGCGATCCCAAACGAACTCCATAAATCAGGATGCACAATTCCAAACGATCAACCAATGGATAATCAACAAATGAAACGAAACTGATAGTAAACTGATGGTATTCGGTGGTTAAAAAACTGTATGATCACCCCGTCCATGTCCAAGGGAAATCACTTCCTGCTTTCCCGTTTAAACACACCTGACAATTAATCATCAAGCCACAGATGATACCATAAGCAAACCATAGGGGGAACAATCATTTCAACTAACCAAGGCATAACACTGTTTCATGAAAATATGTAGCCTACAATAATATAATAATTCTAAACATAAAAATAAAACGCATAAATACCAGTATTCAAACAGAAACATTTCATATATGAGCAATATGGCTCCAACAGTAGGTTCCCTAAATCCTTCATTTAACATATTGCTCGTTTATTATTTTCTTCTATGATATAAAGATATATATTCTCTGAATTTGATTTCCACTGGCATGATTTAGGTTACACGTCCACTACGTTTTTAAGTAATATTCCAAGCAAAACCTGGCTTGCTACACTGCTTAATAACTATAACCAACCAACATTAAAATCGTTCGAAATTAACTGCGCCTTGTCTGAAAAGCATGGCTCTAAAAACTTTGCCTGCTTCAACATGGTTGGATTATCGTCGCCCACATAAGCATGACTTCAGGTTAAATTTGGATCGAGTCAAGTGCATTGTGCTGCGAAACCAATCACCCATCCCCCCACACCAGGTGTGATGGACTCGATGAATATGGCCGCTATACTCCTACCCTGGCACAGATAAAAAAGAAAAATAAATAAGATAACTGACACCCGAACATGCAAATGACCTTAATTTTAACGAGTCAGTCCACCATGGTACCCGAAAACTCTGATAACTGTCTTAATTAGCTGACTGTTAACTCTAGCAAGTGCTAATTAGTGATACACCTGTGTTCGGCTAGCGACCCTTAAACAAGAAAGCCGACAGTTTTAGTAAATAAATAAATGACTACACAACGCATCAAACTGTCATGGCATTACGCTACTGTATATCTCAAGAAAATACTGAATACTTACTGAACACGCCGCTTGTTTACCCTGTTTCATCGACTTCAGCGGTGGCACGGAGCTGTTGCTGTGGCTCGGAGTTGTTACGCTGGCGGTTGTATGACAGCCAACTTCCGGTCAGATTTCACATTAAAAGCATACCGGCGGAAGTCACAATGTAATGGCGATTTAACGAAGGAAAGGTAACGTGCTACTCAGCAAATTAAATGAATAATATTTTTTTATTCAAAGAAACTTCTTCTAGTTGACCCGCATGCCTTTGGGTGAACACTAGTTGAGATTTAATGAGCTTTCTTCAACAGTGGTTTTCTCTTTGCCACTCTACAATAAAGCTTTGACTGATGAAGAACCCAGGCAACAGTTGTTGTATACCGAATTTTCAGCTTTCCCCCATTTCTGAAAATGTTTCTTTTTTTGTATATTTTTTTATATATAAGAGGAAAACATCCAAAGGGGTGAATAATACAAATCCATATACAGTATATATACATATTTATGTGCATAAGCGTGAGTTGAAACAAACAAAAGATCAAAAAACAAAATATAAAGGATTCATTTGACCACATTCACAAAGTACATGCAAGGTACATACAGTATTACCTGATCCTTGATACTATCAATTAACAAGTATACATTAGGACAGACCTGGAATGTTAATGCTCAAGGAGAATTATAGTTGAATCTTAACTTTATCATCTGTCTTTCTTATTAATTAACCTGATCAGGGCACAAGATGAAGAGTAACAATCCACAAAATTAAGCGTGTTTGGTGACTGAACTGTATCTTGTATTTATCCACTGTACAATAACACAATGCCATATACAGTCCTCTATATTTATTTTCATTTTCTTCTTATCTCTACTTTCTATTTTTAACCAAGAATTTATTGTTTATTTTTAGCTAAGAGTTTATTGTTCATTTTTTTTCTTATTTTTATATGTATATATATATTTATACACCCGTTTGCGAGTAGTTGTTGTTGTTGTTTGCAAACTGCCTTGTGTGCTGCTTCCTTACTTTGTAAGCAGCTGGAAATTCAATTTTCCTGAGGGAGTCATCTCAAAGGGATCAATAAAGTCAAGTCTTTTTTCATCTATATCCTTAATATTTCCTATATATCATTATCATGATCATGACATCTTTTGACTTCCAGGGGAGCTATTTTGCCCTCAATACTGTCTTGAAGGACAGCAAAGCCCTCCTCACTCATGGTGCTGTAAGTTCCTTCAGTTACTGTAGACTTTTATCCAATCACACCTCACCTCACATCAGTGAGGTACATTTTCTGTGTTTTCGGTTTGAATCCACGCCCTTTGAGTTCAGCCACAAACCTTGGTGAACATTTTTTTCAAGTTCATGTCTTTTATTTTAATTACACATCAATTCCAAGAGATAAATCTTTAAAAAATGTGTAGTCTTACTCTCGAACTCTTCCATAATTCTTCAGAAAGAGTAAATCCACATTTGGGATTTTTGAGTTGGCCATGAACCGCAAAAACTGAATGATGTGCATTGAACACTGTTTAGCGTTCTCCAGCATTTTCTTTGTGGGGTTGGCACCCGCAACGTGGCCTTGATAATCTCTGACCAATTTTTCTGAAGAGAAAGAATCCAGAAGCAAAATAATATCAGATAGTAGTTAACATCTAACGCTGACATCTACACCACTGACTGTGCAATGGAAATATATTGAAATATGGTATATTTACCATAAGCAGGGGTTCGTTATGGCGAATATGTCTTTAGGCGTTTGTCCTTAACAGCCTGGAATAAAATAAAAGGAAAGAGGCATCCAAACTAGCGTCACAGCAAAAAGCCATTTATAATTTAGCAGTAAAATCAGACAAATACATAGTCAGCTATATTCCTGACGACCCCCCTACAACTCTTCACATCTGCTAAAATAAAAAGGTCAAAAAAGTTCCTATAGGTTTGTTATTTTTGTCAACACCATCATTTTCTCTGTCTGACAGTGGTGAAAGAAAGTAAAATTTACATGATAAGTTATTTGTTGTACCAAATTGTTTAATTAAGTGGATGAGCAAAGTTAAATGTATTTGAGTGGAGAAAATCTTTAGTATTTTGTATGTATTTTTGAATACTTTCAAACTGTTTCTCTAAAACGGCCAAATTATTAATGTAGTTGTTTCTTTAAATGAAATAATGTGTTCTTTTATGTCCAGAACTTTTATTCTTTGTATTAAATGCAAATGATAAGACTTTTGTGACGTAAGAGTTTTCAAAGAGCACATGTGACACAGCATAAAAATTTAATAAAAAGGAATATTCAACATTTAACATGTGTGTAGTCGAGGTGAAGACACAAGGGTTAAATCTATAGCAGACCAAACAAATAGGAATGATTAATTTTCTATTGTGTCTAACGGTGTTGACAAAAACTAAGTTATGACAGGAAAAACACATATTTTATGAACAAATGACATAAAACTTTACTTACATTACTGTACTTAATTGTTGAGAAATTGTTCTATAAACATGAGTATAGATTTCTTCTTGGGTTTTTTTTCAAAGTTTAAACCAGTTTTGTCCAAATTCTCAAGAATTTAATTCAAAAAGTGACAAAATAACAGAACACTAATGTCACTAAACGTCCTCTCAGAGAGCTCCTAACTTAACCTAAAAATTCCTAGCAAGGAGTCTTAGCTTAGGAGTGATTCCAGATTATTCTCAGACAATGCTGAGCAAGGAATGGACAGAAACTCCTATCTTAGTGAGGAGGTGTGGTTGACCCCGTTGCTAGGTATGAGTCATCATTACAAAAGCTGTGATTGGTTGATCCTAAAAGCTAGATAAAAAATATACTTTTGGTGATAATGGGCAAAGGATGGACCCTCAAATCGATAAACTTAATCATAGAATCTAATCTTTTGAAGACTGTGTAATTGTAAATATTATTTCACATAAAAGAAAATATCTGTTAAATGAATAGTAAGCTATACTTTAAAATTATCCTACAAAATGTGTGAAAACTTAGGCCCACTTGCACAGTATTCTTATATTTATTTGCTTCTATTAATTGCCATGCTGGTAATTTTTGCACTTTCAACATTTTAACTCAATTTGGTATTAACGAGGGTAATGTCTGTGATTGCTGACTGGCCTATAAGAAGCAGCGTTGGTTGGCTTTCATTTTGGGTGGTATTGCATTGTGGCGTTGGGTTGGAGATGTAAGTGCAATCACAAACATGATTCCTGCACCATCCAATCTGTAGCGTTTCATTAAAATTAAAATTAAAATTAAAATTAAATTGTCCATCACACCCTCACAGATGAAAGTCTTGAAAATGTGAGAGTTGAACTTTTGAACGATGTCAGACAAAGAAACAGTGAGGTGGTGAAGCAAAACCCAGCAGCCAGAGAGTTTAAAGCCAGATGGTCTGCATTCTTTCATACTGATGAGGTAAATACATGCTTGCCTTTTCCTCTCTTCTTATTGTGCAATTTCAGTGTGCACCTGTTAAAATTTAAAGTCTGATACGGTAAAACAACCAACATTTGGAGAGAGAAAAATCTCCTGTAGAGGAAGCAGTTCTTTATTTTGGCCACTTGGGGGCAGAAGAACTCTATGGCAAGCTACTCTTCTAACTTCTAGCAGATAAATGCCTAATTCCAGCAGATTACAACACTTCCACTTGAGACAAACTTCATGGTACAGTTGGACAATCTTTTACCCCAGTTGACATCTGTTTTCCAGAAGAAGGGAGATGTTTCTGGCCAGAAAATAGACAGATGTTAAAGTCACCCTTAAAACAGAACAGCATATTAAATATACAATGTTAATTGCAATCACTGTGTAATTGTATTGTCCATATGAAGCCCCAGTTTGCATCATCAGTAACAGCCTGGATTATTTGCAAGGTGCAAAAATAATTTCTAAAGAAATATTGTCTTTTTAAGGCAATAATACCATATGGGCGAGAGATGCAGCCATGTGATCAGACAGGTGCCAGTTCAATCCTGTTTTCTTAGGTGGTGATAAAAAGATCGGGCTGTAGATGTTGGTTGTACTGTATATCCCTTAATAAACAGGAGTTAAAACATATTCATACCTCACTTTAAAAAAAATAAAAACTAGGCCACGCTTCAGCTATTTTGTAATTAAAAAAGGATGACCTTTTACAGTATGTTTGACATATTTTTGAGCTATATAGATCAAACTTGACAAAGCTGATTGGAAGTCAATGTTTGTAGGTTACTACAGGTTGGATATTGGAAAATTTCTTTGCAGTTATTTATGTGTTTCTGAATGTTTTAATCGGTGGAATCTCTTCACACAGGCTACAAGTGATGTTAATCTCAAAAAGGCAGCAGTTCTCAAGGCTCTTTGCCTCTACCTTGGTAAGGAAGATGGACTTCTAATTTGGGAGCACACGGTAAATCAGTGTAATTGCCTTTTTTTCTCGTCAGATATATTGTAACTTGTAAAAGTACATGCTTATAGTAAGATTCCAAAGTCACTCGCACCTTATTTGTTAAAACCCATTGACTGTTTAACCCATTGACTGTTTAACTGTTGTTAAAACCCATTTTGACTTCTTTGTCTCCATGTCATCCTCTTCTCCTCGGACATCCCGCTTCTTCTCCAACTGTTCCTTTTCTCCTTGGATGCCCTCTCTCCACTTTGACTTCTTTGTCTCCATGATGTCCTCTTCTCCTCAGGCACCCTGCCCAATTCATCTGAGAGAAAAAAATCAAAAATAAACACTAACAGGTTCTCAAGTAAAATACACCAATACTGATCTTCAGATTTGTTAGTGTCAAGTGCACAGGAACTTTAAACTCAGCTGTAAAACCTGCTGTATACCTGGACAGTTTTTCTCCAATCAAGCTTCAACAATTAACCTCAACGATCTCTTTGTCAAAACCATCGACTTGTCTCCTAGACCAAGTCCCAACCAGTCTGCTTAAAGAAGTTCTTAATAAAGGATTCTGATTCTGATTCTTTCTTAGACGTGATCAAACTGTCTCTAGTTACAGGTTATGTACCTCAGTCATTTAAATTAGCTGTAGTTAAACCTCTTCTTAAAAAGCCTACTCTAGATTCAGGTGTATTGGCGAACTGTAGACCCATTTCTAACCTCCCCTGTCAGTTATGCAACTTTCTTCAAAACAATAGCTTGTTTCAGGACAATGTGGAATCTAATACTATAGATTACTCATTGAGACTGAGACCGACCCACCGAGGAAGCTAGCAGTCGATGTCAAGGACTAATTAAAGCCTAAGTCAAAAAAGTGAGTTTTGAGTTTAGATTTAAAGGCGTCAATAGAGCCAGATTGTCTAATACAAGTACACCTACCCGGGGAGGGACTTGTGCAGCCATCTTTGCCTTTTTTGTCATCTCCTACAGACAGAAAACCCCATATTATCAGAAACACAAAATAGTGAATGCCAAGTTTCTATGTATCAGTGGCTTCAATGTGGAAATTTTTTCAACCAAATTTAGGTTTACCAACACTTCCTCTCCCTAGCTCTGCTGTTGTTAGTTATCATACTTAAAAATGAAATGTTTATGTTGTTATCATATCATCATCATGAAATGCTATTGTCATGGCTATGGGCCATGACTGGGTGGATTAGAGAAATTCCAACTTTATTAAATTGGAGCTCTCACCGGACTGTTCCTGGGTGTGGGTGCAGGCCTTTTCTTTCGCAGCTGGGGAAGCCTTCGCTTCACACTGGCCTCCTCTTCCTCCTCCTCCTCTTCAGAATCCTCTTCTTCTGTTCCATTCTTTTGGGGCTGCCAATCACCTGACCCCTTATCTTCAGAGGAGATCAGCTCAGAGCTCTGTTTTAGATCAGAGAAAAAGTTATTTTTCTCAATTAAGACACAAACATTATTGTAAGCACAGAAACTACTTAAAGGGGAACTACAGTTTTTTTACAACCTGGACCGGACTGGACTGGAGTGTTCGGGGCACTGAAGCGCAGCCTCTATGAGCATTATCTGCCACAAAACTAGTTCATTTCACCAATATTTTGTTACTAGTGCTATTCCCCTCTGTCTGTTATCAACATCCGCGGTCTGTAGGTTGACCCACTACCTCCGACCTGGAAGATGTCATCTCTGAGCTGCGCGCGCACCCCCGACAGCCGGCTTGTTTACCTGTAGCTGCTACTGCTAGTTTGACCCCGTGTAAGTTTAAGTTTGAATGTATGTAAAACAATGGCAGTCAGAGCCCATCATTTTTCATCAATATCGCTGAGGTTCTTCTGCAACACAGGAATATATCTGTTATAGGGACTTCCTAACTCTGTTGTAGGCTACAATAACTAAGTAGTAACTGGTAGACAGAATAGAAACAAAAGTGCTACATAAATATATACATATACATACATCGGCCAAATATTACTGAAGCAATAATTCTGATTTCATAGAATTTCACTGTATTGTGTGTGGTGTCACAATTTTCAGAGGAGAATCTCGAATGTGTCAAAATTTCCCTTTAGATTTAGAACAGGGGTGTCAAACGTGTTTACGTGTTAACGTCATGAAGGTGTTAATTTCACATTTTCGTGACTCAGATTTGAAGGGCTAATTTGCCACAGCTGGCTTGGACATATTTTATCAGTATCTCTTGCCAGGTCACCCCAACTCGACAGCCCTTGCTGCAAAAGTGTTGAGCATGTTTGGAACCACATGTCTTTGTGAGCAAGTTTTCTCTGTAATGAGCATCAATAAAACAAAGCTGCGCTCAAGGCTCACGCACAAGCACTTGAATAACATCCTGAAATTGGCTGCCAGTCAGGATGTGACACCTGATATCGATGCACTTGCGAAAGCTAAAAGATGCCAGGTTTCAGGAGTAAAATAAACAATGGGTAACCCCGCTTAAAATGCTGCATGAGACACTGCAACCTGATATAGTTCTGTGAAAATTATTGTCTTCTGTGGGAATTTAAATTAAGTGAACAGTGTGTGATTTACTGTCAGTCACTTCAGTTCATCAGTTTGGTTTGTTGAAATTGAGCTTTAATTTTTCTATTAATAAATAGTGTAGCCTACAAGGCAGGGAGTAACTCAACCCTCTTGAATAGTTTCTACCTCAGTTTGTATGGTTTGTTGAGTTAGCACAGGATTAATATGTGGAAATGACAAAGAATTAGAAGCATAAGTATGTTTTTGGATTAAATGCATACGTTTCATTAAGAGCCAGTTAACACAGATTTGGCAATAATTGCATGGAAATGATTTAAAACATGCCTTTAAGAAATGTGATGACGCTTCCCCTTTAAGACACTGGTTGCCCGTGTTTACGCATAGCGCTCAGCTCAGCTGAGCAGAGCCGAGAGCGAGGGGGGAGGGGAGAGAAGCAGAGAAATTAACAGTGAAATAGTTACAGAGACAGTTGGTTTAACGCCTGGAAAATAATACCCATGTACTTGGTGTTTCATGAGGACCATGTTTGAATAAGCCACAGCGGTTTTGGTGAGTTTCAGCTCGTTTTATTGATGCTTCGTTGTACTGTTTGCACTTGAATGAGTGACTGGTCGCTAGCAAAGAGGTAATCGCCTTAGCTAAACCAGAGAGAGACACTCTTCCTCGGCGCGGGAGACAACACATAGCCTACGCACGCGACCGTGGGACACAAGATCGCGAGCCAAACCCACAGACTTGGTCCCTAAAAGACATCTTCATCTTCACCTTCATATTCATCGCTTCAATGAGGATTTGCCAGATGGATTACTGGTAAACTCGCTGCCAGAGAGGTAGGAGTGTTGGAGATATTTCACTGAACTTGAACTGAAGTGTTACAAGTTTACATTCTGTTTCATAATTGTCAATATTGTGATTTAAGGTGTAATATTGTTTTACTTTATTTGGATTTAGATGCTTTTAAATAGTGAAAAGGTTTTTCTACTTATGGAATTAATAGAAAAATAACGAAACCAAAATAGGTGCAACCTATTACCATAAATTGAGATAGTTGGTCACAGACCGGTCTAACATAATTTAAATCATCCTACCTGGATGAATTATTAAGGAAGAATATTTCTTATTCAGGAAAAGAAACCTGAAAAAGGGAAAGCGAATACCAACCCATACCTGCAGGATACGATAGACACTGTCTGAACACTGTTGTGTTTATTGTTCTTGTTTACTTTAAGTAAAGTACAGGCTTTAATTTTAAAGAACCTGGTCTCTGGTTTAATTTTAATCTGTCGCCCCACTCCATCAGAACCTAGAACTGGTCCAGTGGCTTTCACTGATTCTTGGGAATTTGAATAAAACGGGTTTTAATTTGGAAAATAAAAAGTTAGTTAAATAACAAAATCTGAAGGTATATCATTATAGACCAAGGTCTTGGCTGTTGAGCAATGTATCGGTGCAACCTCCTCATTTTGTATTTTCTTCATAAAATAGGCGTTCTTCCAGTTATTACTTTGTTTTTGTCCACACCGCAGACATGATAAAAAGCAAATACATTTTAATTTATTTTGTCTAATATGTATTTAGAGTTTTTAAATCATTATCTGGCATTGTTAGTAAACATATGCTGTTAAATGTCGAATATTCACTTTTGTTCATTTTTTATACTGTTTCACGTGTACTCCTTTTAAAAGATCTAACATCATACAACGTTTACTTACATACCATCAAATATCAAATCATCATAGTAAAAAATAAAGTAATTACGAGTAGGAATAATGTAAAATGCATCACTGACATCATCTTCAACTGTCATGTAGTGTCCCCTACTCATAAAATAATACATTATATTCTTCTGTAAACTGTATATTGGAAGTGAAGAACAGATAACAAATAACAATTGTGAGCAATGTGGCAAACATTCAATAAGAAACATGTTCAATTAGCAATAGGCTATCATTAATAAAAGTACCCCTTAATAATCATCATAAGTAAAAAAAAAAATCATTACCAGTAGCAATAAGATAGCATTCATCACTGACCTCATATTTAACTGTCATGTAGTGCCCCCCACTCATAAAATAATATAGATCATATTCTTCTGTAAACTAGACTATAAACTGTATATTGGACGTGAAGAACAGATAAATGAATAACTACGTCTTACAGTCTCTTTTCCATAAACTGAAATGTTTCAAATTAAAGAAAGCATTCTGTGTAAATGCCACAAAACACATCTGGCACAAAAATAATAATAATGATAATTCGTGAACTCCTGTGAGTATTCCCTGACTGTTTTACATCACTCCACCACTCATTTAGCTTTATTGGGAAGTATATGGTGTATATGTTTCTCCTCTATGAAATCCATGACTTCAGCAGACAGGTTGTATATCCTCCTGTATATCGTCCTGCTTACACGACCTGGTGATGACGGTGCCACAAGTTTGACCAGAATATGGTCAAATGGTATGAAGCACATATCCTTTCCACCTCCTTTTGGATAGAATCGTGTGTTGGGCCCATGAGGGTGGAAAAACTCCACTTCCACATCTTGATGACGGGTCCACAGTGACAGCTTTTGCTAACCACCAGTTCTGGTCATAAATGACCACAAGCCAATCTCCGCAATGAACTACATCAGCAGATAGATCTGTCACAGTCCCGTCAGGACCACTCTTGCTCCATTGGCTCTTGCTCACTTTCCTCCTGTTGCATTTCCTCCTGCTCACTTTCCTCCCGTTCCGTTTCCTCCATCAACATTGCCAAAGGACCTTTCCTCTTTTGCATTGGTATAGTCACCTGGAATATTGTTGGGCTGAAACACTCGCACATCTGTGGCTCACTGCACAAACAGGACAGTGATCTGCAATGGATTTTCCTTGTTGCAGTTGCAGGTTTTACTGATTGAGAAAGGAGTGCATCATATGACTGCATGTCAGCTTCAGTAATGATGTAGAGCTTAGTGCTGCAGTGGCTTCTGCCAACCATCTCAGTTGTTTTCACAGTTCCTCCAATGCCGTCTGGGGCTCCCTTCCCATGTGAGGTGGGGAAGAAGTTCCAGGTTGTTCTCTTGAAACACTGCAGAGGAGAGAAAAGTTCTTCTTGTTCTTGTATTGCTTGCTGGGGCCATCTGACCAAAAGTGAATAGTATCAACTTTTGGAAACTTTAAATGAATATCTGTCAGGACTGGTTCCAAGTGAGTCCAAATGGCAGACGCATCTTGTCGCTTGAATTCTGATACTGTGCAAAAGCCTGTCTTCTGTTCTTTTGTATAGTACATGCCAGTGTGCAGGTTGAGCTGTGGGAGATTCTGACCAGAATGGCATGACTGTACCTCAGAAGTATACTTGCATTTCCACGCCTCAGAAAAGTCAACATGCACACTTACTGTGGTATCATTACACTTCTCGATCATGCTGCTGTACTCTCTGGTCTGGTTCTGAAATAAGCACACGTGTGTTGTTGTTTCTGTCTTCAGTTTGTCTTCATATCGTAGGAGAAGCTCTCCCAACAAGTCTTGTGTTGAAGTGGAGCCCATCTGCTGTTTGATCCTGAACTCGTTCCCATTGCTGGCATTCAACATTGGTCTGGTCTTGCTGTGGTGTGGGAAGTGTATGTTTGTGGAGACACCGGGTGCAGGAGCGCAGAAGAAATGCCTCGGACTTCAAGCATCAGCTTAGCATTCTCACGGTACTGACATTGGCGTGTCTTACGATCCGACGGCCTAGGTAAGGCACAGAAGGATGAATTACTGAGCTTCACTCTTGGTTCCTTCTTGGTGAACTTCTTGTGGAGGTTCAATACTGTATCAGTTAGAAACATTCTCTGATGCTTTATTTTCTTGCGCGTGATTGTGTCCTGTTTGTCAGTTGTCATTCATACTGCATTATGGTAGAAATCGCCATCGCGATGTGTGCATGCGAGATAGTCACATCGCATGACATGCAATATTAAAAGTCCCCCCTTCAAAGCTCACTTGTGCTAAAACATTTCAACTTTGGAGCAACATTTCACCCCTTCCCCAGTAAGCCAGCATGGTGTATTTGGTGTCAACGGATTCATTAAAATCTCTAGCTTAAAAGCTAAGTCCACTTCAGTGTCAAAAGTGTCACTGTTGCAATTTTTTTTCTCTTCTGTCCATCATCTTATTCTACCTATACTGCACAACAGGCTGGCTAAAGAGACTTCCATCCCTAAGGCTCTATTTTGATCAGCTGAACAGATGATATGTCGCCCATTGATTGGATGCTAGACTCCAGTTTCTTTCACAGATGTTAATTAACACTGTAGAACCAAAGGTCAGGTAAACAAAATAAAACAAAATTGCCTTGTCTGGTGAAGTAGCCAATATTTTTTCAGAACCTTGCCTGACAGCGTCAAGTTCTTGTTCTTGTGGGCAGACTTCATGAATGAGTGCATTGTGGAACAGCTGAATTTTCTTGATGGAGGGATTTTTGAGTTGGCTTCCCCGCAGCAGCTGCTCTGTTTTTTTTCAGGGTGATTCTTGTGTTTTTTTATTCCAAGCTTGTTCTTGTACCCAATGGTTTTTCATTCTGTTCCTATCCTTTGTTACCTCTTGAAGTTTATTTTTCATAGCTTTCATCTCTCTAGAGTATCTGTACGAACAAGTTTAAGGGAAAATGGTAAACTTATAGGAGCTTGAGTGATCTTGAAGCATGCAGTAGAGCTGAAGGTTTGAAAATGGGGTCCTCAGGAATGTAGTTGACCTTGTAGTTGCCTGATTTTATTGCTTTTTATAAATATCTGATGTTGGTGACGAATAAGCGGCAGGCCGCAGCACTGTGCAATTACACCATGGCAAAAAGATATCACACGTAGATTTTTCTTTATGGCTGGGTCATCATTACAGGTCTGCAGTTTTCTGAAGGCATCAGAAGTACTGCACCAGTTAACAAAATCATACACTTCTGCTGGTACATATTTACTGCAATGGAGAAGGGAAAGCGTGTCACCACCTGGGTAGAACTGAGGCTCATACCTAACCTCTTCCATACTTCTCCTTAGGATACCTGCAGCCTTGTGTAGGATTTGATTGTCAGTGAGAGTCTCTGTTCTCAGTTGAGGCATTGGCTCCTTGTCCTCTGTTAGTTTTTCTCTTAGTATGGAAGCTCCTCTCATTGCGTGAGCAACAGCGACGGCACTAGAACAGATAAGATCTGATTTTCCAGGACGTTCAATGAAAATCAGTTCATCTCCATAATGCTGGATCAATTTCTCTTTGAGTTTCCATGATTTATACATGCTTGGTCCTGCAGCTGCACTCAGTTTTGAAACATAGCTCTCGGTGACAGCATTCAGTGTTGAGACATATTCTCAGAAAAAACTTTGCTAGTTATTTCTTCAATTAGTTTAGTGAAAGCTTCTTCATATTCACTTAACTTTTTTTCAGACAGATATTTATGTCTGGCTGCTGAAATGTTTCTCTCTGAAATATGGTGTCAGCTTCTGTGGTACTTGGCATCATAAGCAAAAAGATCCTGACGGGTCAGCATACGATGATGTACTTTTTCATCGTGCCTCTCTGAAGCTGCACCGAGTACCTTTGACCTTGTACTTTCACCTGTACCAGTACTTATAGGGGTCAGGCCTTCTCTATTTGTGGCTTTCTGGCTGCAAATGAAACACTGGGTACGAATGTCAAATCCAGTGTCTCTGCTCAGTCGTCCACTCTTACACTGTTCCTCGGCTGGTTTTTGGTCACCGATCGTAGGCTTACAGTTGTTAGGACTGGAATAATTGGCCCTGCACGAACTGTGATATGAAACCTTAACCTTGAAGGACAGTATGTCGTCAGAGTAGGAGGATATTCTTCTACGAACTTCATCACCTCGTTCCTCAGCAACCTCGATTATTGTTTTCAGTCCTTGCAAGGTGGGGTTCCTTTATGTGTGGATTATTTTTATCTGCCTGGAGAGCACTTTCACATATTAAGCACACCTTTTCATCCAGTGTCTGCGAGTGTGGCTGGATTGCTGACTGCGCTGGCTCTGTTGTCTCCATTATTAGAGTAAACTCTGGTAAATATGGAAAAATACAGTAAATCTGTGATACCAATTCTTGGCCCAAGTCTGTCTCTCTCTCCATCAAAAACACATACGCACACACGCAGCTATGCACACATACACACATTAGATTGCCTTTGCTATCTTATGCTTGTAGCTTATGCTAGTCTCTGTTTGCCTTGATCAGAACACCTGCCGCCAGTGATTAAAACTTACAAGTTGTCTTGCAAATAAAAGATAATATTATTTAAATATATGAGTTAAGTTACACATTTGTATTACCTGGTATTTGCCATTAGGTTGGTGGTTTCTTTTGTTTGCAGCACAATCCATGTTTCTACTCAGGAGAGCTGTATGTTGTGATTTAAAATAACTGTCAAGTTCAACCCACAGCCCCTCTCCTCTGAGGGAGGGAGAGGGGGCGCCCCTCCCCCGCCCCCACACTTAATGGCAAAATAAAACCACGTCATTTATTAATGGAAATCTATTTTGATAAGATTCTCAAATTCAATATTCAGAACAATCTCTTCTACACATTCAAACAGAAAGTGTATTAATAAATTGATTTAGTTGGGAATTACAAGCCTCTGAATCCAGAGAAGCGCTGCACAAAATGGATTCCTACGTGAAGTTGCTTATCATAACTTGCCACTCATAATACTCAGGTTTAAGATGTTGAAAGTACTGCAATATACACATCTCAACCTTCTAGTAGAGATGCGCTTGGCATTTGCGAGCATCAAAATTGTCGAGGGAGACGCATGGAAAAACAACCAAACATTTCTTAGTGCAATTGAGTACGGTTCTCTATTTTGCTCATAACCACATTGCCCTTCAGAGGTAATTGTGGGGTCCATACCCCCAACAAACACTCAAGAATTAATACATTTCTTTCAGGCAGGGCTAGACAATCTTAACTGAGAAGGAATTTTACTTGAAAACCTTTTAATTTTAAATACAAAAAAGTAAAATGTTATTTCACTATGAAAATTAATTTTCATGATTTATGCCTATTGTATCACTTCCTGCAAGTCTAATACTCTACACTCAATTTTACTGCGTTTCCTGCCGTCACTCATTTTCTCACCTTTCCAGCGTGTTGTCTCTGTAGGGGCTGTTCTCTCTCTCGCGCGTGTGTCTTCCTCCCTCCTGTTTCTCTCTCTCTCTCTCTCTGTGTGCTGTGTCTGTAACCCCTGCCCCTCCCCCACTGCTCAGTGCGGACACATAGATGTCACCACACATCACCTAGTTGACCACGCACGTGTGGCTTGAACAGGACACCTTACAAAGTTGAAAAAAACAATTCATATTTACCTTAATCCTCGTGTTGACCTGGAGTTCTTGATGTGTGGATTATTTTTATCTGCCTGGAGAGCACTTCCACATATGAAGCGCACCTTTTCATCCAGTGTCTGTGAGTGTGGCTGGATTGCTGACTGCGCTGGCTCTGTTGTCTCCATTATTAGAGTAAACTCTGGTAAATATGGAATAATACAGTAAATCTGTGTTACCAATTCTTGGCCCAAGTCTGTCTCTCTCTCCATCAAAAACACATACGCACACACGCAGTTATGCACACATACACACATTAGATTGCCTTTGCTATCTTATGCTTGTAGCTTATGCTAGTCTCTGTTTGCCTTGATCAGAACACCTGCCGCCAGTGATTAAAACTTACAAGTTGTCTTGCAAATAAAAGATAATATTATTTAAATATATGAGTTAAGTTACACATTTGTATTACCTGGTATTTGCCATTAGGTTGGTGGTTTCTTTTGTTTGCAGCACAATCCATGTTTCTACTCAGGAGAGCAGTATGTTGTGATTTAAAATAACTGCCAAGTTCAACCCACAGCCCCTCTCCTCTGAGGGAGGGAGAGGGGGCGCCCCTCCCCCGCCCCCACACTTAATGGCAAAATAAAACCACGTCATTTATTAATGGAAATCTGTTTTGATAAGATTCTCAAATTCAATATTCAGAACAATCTCTCTTCTACACATTCAAACAGAAAGTGTATTAATAAATTGATTTAGTTTTTAGAATTTAGAATTACAAGCCTCTGAATCCAGAGAAGCGCTGCACAAAATGGATTCCTATGTGAAGTTGCTTATCATAACTTGCCACTCATAATACTCAGGTTTAGGATGTTGAAAGTACTGCAATATACACATCTCAACCTTCTAGCAGAGATGCGCTTGGCATTTGCGAGCATCAAAATTGTCAAGGGAGACGCATGGAAAAACAACCAAACATTTCTTAGTGCAATTGAGTACGGTTCTCTATTTTGCTCATAACCACATTGCCCTTCAGAGGTAATTGTGGGTTCCATACCCCCAACAAACACTCAAGAATTAATACATTTCTTTCAGGCAGGGCTAGACAATCTTAACTGAGAAGGAATTTTACTTGAAAACCTTTTAATTTTAAATACAAAAAAGTAAAATGTTATTTCACTATGAAAATTAATTTTCATGATTTCCGCCTATTGTATCACTTCCTGCAAGTCTAATACTTTACACTCAATTTTACTGGTTTCCTGCCGTCACTCATTTTCTCTCTCTCACGCGCGTGTGTCTTCCTCCCTCCTGTTTCTCTCTCTCCCTGCGTGTGCTGTGTCTGTAACCCCCGCCCCTCCCCCACTGCTCAGTGCGGACACATAGACGTCACCACACATCAAGTAGTTGACCATGCACGTGCGGCTTGAACAGGACACCTTACAAAGCTGAAAACAACAATTCATACTTACCTTAAAAAGTTAAAACAACAATTCATACTTACCTTAATCCTTGTGTTGTCCTGGGGTTCTGACCCCAAGTTAAATCTTTTCCCGTCAAAATTGTTTTTTTATTCATCAAATGGTCTGAAAATAATGGGGGTTGTCCGATACTATGCTCTTTGTGATTGAAATAAATTTGAGATAATTTGATTGAATTATGTCCAATCAAATTACTTAATAATTAATTATTAATCCTTAATAATTGTCCTCTGGGGTCAAAAAAGACCCTGCAGCACAAAGTGGTGCGATGGAGCAAATTGTCACACCATACTGCTTTCCAAAACATCTTTGATCTTGGATGTTTGATGTGTGGGGTCAAGCAATGGTTATGACAACAACAAAAAAGGTCTTTTCTCACAGGCGTTGGGGCATTTCACATTTTAGTCTGAGAGAGACAGGCAGCAGCACAATTAGGAGGCAGAGGCGGGTCAGTGACAAATAAGGGTTTGCATTATGAGCAATTAAAAAAAATGTTTACATTTTTTTTTAAAAGCTTGCATCAGGTTTGCTAAAATGTATATTTTGTATTTATGTTGGTTTCATGTCTGCAAGTGTACTTATGAAAACAGTTAGTTAATTTTAAAATATCACATGAAAATAGATTTTATTAGGATTATTTTAAATTAAAATGGTATGCGTTTTTGTAATATAGAGCAGGACAAATGCTGAAAACACTGTTTTGTAAATAATATTTGACAAATTATGTATAAACTGTAAAAGCACATGTTAATACATTGCAATAGAGGATTACATCTTATTCCACATGAATGTTCCTGTATATTATACAATTTTTATGAAAAATACTGGTGACACCAATTGACACAAACCAGTTACACCACTTGACTATGTTGTTTCTACAAAGACCATTGTCTGTTGAAGAAACTGGCACTAAAAATCAAGCATGACAGTGAACAAGGTCAATTGAACTTTTTAAAATTATTTTCAATGAAGAAAAAACATCAACAAGATTAATTAATTAATTTTTCCCAATTAAACATCCAAAAATCATGTGAACTTGTTATTTTATGAATTAATTTGAAAAACAAACTTCCAAAAATCATGTGAACTCATGTTTTGACTGCGACGAATTAGTGTAAAAACATGTCAAAAGTTGTGTGTGTGAGGTGGTGGTGGAAGGGCTAGAGAGAGAGGGAGAATTGTGTGTTTAGGGCTGTGTGTGTGCTTGGAAATGTTTCCAGTCTGTCATGAGTTTTGAGTTACATGAGTTCAAAGGTTCTGGCTCAGAGATTATGTGCAGCACATTAGACTCATAATAGAATAGGATGTCAGGTAGATGAGGCCAGGTGAAGACATTCTTCCCACCCAGTTGTTGCATGAAGCTCACTTTTACTCCTTCACCCACCACCTGGATGACCTGTCCCACGAAAGGCTTACTTTCATATCTGACCAGAATGAACTTGCCTTTCAGATCCTGCTGACAGTTGGTAGATTTTGAGGGGAGGTCTTCTGACTGCAGGTTGCGGAGATCTACTGCAGGTGGATCATAGCACTTGCAGATATCAGGTCTTGCACAGAAACATGAAATTTCCCTCTACTGAATCGCAGCTCGCTCTTCAGAGGTCACTTGTCGAATTTTCAGCGTACCTTTTACGGCCGGGACATTTGTTGGGACCGATTCGTCGTACTTGGAAACGACTTCCTCGGATATCCAAAAGTACTCGATGCTTGAGGGCTGATCCTTCAGGAAGTTCCTCAGCTGTCTGCAAGTCAGTGCCTCTTTGGACTGCTGTGTCTGCAGTACGCTTGACAGCCCCTCCCACTACATCAGGAGCTCCTTTCCCATGCGATTTCTCACTGTAATTTCAAGTGACCCTTTGAAACCCACTCAGAAAAGGCGATGTGTTGAGAAGAACATATTTTTTATTGTTTCTGTATTGGGTCACTGGTCCATCACTTATGATATGTAGAGTGGTGGGTGTGTTACATTTGCCTATGGCATCCTTCAATACAGGCTCCATGTGAGCCCATACAGCACATTCATCATGGCGGGGAGAGGCAGAGAGAGCGGCATAGGAAAAGGATGATAAGGCTGTATACACCACACTTGCGTGGATTGTAACCTGCTAGCGGCTGCCCCCGAAGCGGAACGCCTGAATTTCACTGCTGAGCTTACAGTCGTATTTCTCAGAAGTCTACACGAATGCAGACTTCATCCTCACGTAGTGTTTCTTTCAGCTCTCTGAGTGTTTTGACTTGGTAGAGCCAGTTGAATTGGTGCTTAGCTAGAGAGTCTAGCTTCTTGTTTAGCAAAGCCAGCAGATCATCACACTTTCCACTTTGTGTGACTTTTGCAAAGTTAGCAAAGGTTTTGCCTTCTTCAGATGTGACTACTCTGGACCACTGCTGCCATGTTAGAACAGTCTCCTCCAGAGGTCCTTCAAACTCAATCTCATTATAGCAACACTTGCACAAGCGCGATACATTTTGCCTGATGACATGCGACTATTCTCATCCCTACAGAGAAAGCTGGCCACTTCCTCTCTTTTCATTTGTGAGGCTCTTATTGGTTTTCATTTTGTTCTTTTCACTGACCATTTTCATTTTTGTCTTTTGCCAATGCAGTTTCCTCTTCTTTTTTTGTCTTTTGTTTTGCTGCCGGGAGTTCCCTTTTAACTTTGCGAAGTTCTGACCTCAGCTTTTCCCTCTCTTTCAGCACTGAGCTATAGTATTTGTTCTTTCTTTCCTTTCCTTGCAGGGGTTGAGGATGTTTGCAGCCTCTCTGTAACTGGCTGCTCATAGTCACGATCGTCCAGATGATTATGCATATGCTCTGGATTGTCGAGATGCTGAATTTGCTCATCTGAAGTGTCCATAGATTGTGGGGTTAAGTTGAGAACAGCGGCAGTCTCGCTAGTATTTCTCCACTTTTCCCTCAACTTCTCCTGCTTTGTTTTGTAAAGTTCAGCAACTGGAGTATTCTTTCACAGTATTTCAAGTGTGTGTGTGTGTGTGTGTGTATGTGTGTAAAAACCACCTTTCGCGCCTTTTGGCAAGGTAATTGGCCCTTGCAGCAGGATCTGCACTGACTCGTGCTCTGTGACTAGCCACTTTTTCTTTGCTTGATAATGGCAGCTATTATATTGCAATAATTATGAAACAATAGAAAGTTAATAAATGTAATTTTACAGATCTAAATTTTAATCTTTGACTAACATTTGTCAGATTATTGGAGTTTTAAGTCTTTTTAAAGCTGCTGTTCATTTTCAACATTGTCACTGTTCACCGACTTCATTCTGCTACATTATGAAATTACATATTATTGCACTATATATTGCTTAAAATTGTAAGTGAATGGAAGACATATACAGCCATACAGAAAATTATTCATACCCTTGCTAATTGTTGTTATTTTTTATTTTTGTGATGAAATGACTGCATTTTTTCAAGTTTGTTTATGAGTTATATGTGATCAACAAGTGAAAGAATGACAACAATACACAATTCAAGATATTCTTCATTTCAGGGGTGTTTTATTCAGGGATTCCCAAAAAATGCCATGTTCAAAATTATTCATAACCTAGTCCAATGTCAATGGCATAGCCTTTGTTTTTTATGACTGCTTCGAGACGATTCTTGTATGTGTCCACAAGCTTCCTGCATGTCTCCTGTGAGATGTTTGCCCACTCTTCCTTTGCGAAAGCCTCAAGATGGGTCAGGTTGGTCGGTTTCCTAGCCTTCACTCTGGTCTTCAAGCGATGCCACAAGTTTTCGATGGGATTCAGGTCAGGACTCTGACTTGGCCATTCTAGGACGTTGACATCATTGTCCTTGAACCATTTCTTCACTACCTTGGCAGTATGTTTAGGATCATTGTCTTGCTGGTATGTCCAGTTGTGGCCAAGCTGGAGTTTCTCAGCAGATTCCTTCACATTTTCATCAAGGATCCTGATGTAATCCTCCTTTCTCATGATTCCTTTGACCTTGACAAAGCATCCCATAACATTATGCTTCCACCACCGTACTTGACTGTGGGCAAAGTGTTCTTCGGTGAATGCCTCTCCTTTCTTCCTCCAGACATATTCAGCATCCATATGGCCAAATAACTCCAACTTGGTCTCATCAGACCACAGGATAGTTGACCAAAAGCTGGGATCTTGCTTCAAATGACCTCTTGCAAAGGACAGGCGAGCCTCCAGATGTTTCTTCCTGAGCAGCAGTGTCTCCCGAGGCCTACGTCCACGGAGACCTCCTCTGTGCAAGACTCGCTCAATGGTGGGCCGTAACACCTTTGTCTCTGCCTGGTCAAGCGTTTCAATTAGGGCCTTCGTTGTGGTTTGGGGGTTGTTGTTGACTTCTCGGCAGATTGTCCTGGCAAGTTTGGGGGACATCTTACGCTTCCTGCCACGCCCGCTGAGGTTTTTAACAGTCGTGAAGCTCTTGTGCTTGTTGATTATGCTCTGGACGGTTGCCACAGGGACATCATACTGCTTTGAAATGGCGCTGTAACCCTTTCCTTCTCTGTGGGCACGCACAAGACGTTGAGGTAGGTCCTCACTGAGCTCCTTCTTCTTGACCA
Source organism: Pagrus pagrus (assembly GCF_965226575.1). Classification (NCBI taxonomy): domain Eukaryota; kingdom Metazoa; phylum Chordata; class Actinopteri; order Spariformes; family Sparidae; genus Pagrus; species Pagrus pagrus. Next base: position 536,060 of record NW_028175435.1, read on the forward strand.
TGATGACCAGAAATTAAGAATGACCAGAACACTTTTCCTCTATTCATACTCTTCTGGGAAGATGCAATTTTTTTTTAAATCAGCGTTTAAAATTTGTTCAACAATGTTAATGGTATTTATTCCATTGTAACATCTTAAAATAACCACATTTTTGTTGAGGTATTGTCGGGGGTATGAATAATTTTGAACATGGCATTTTTTGGGAAACCATGAATAAAATACCCCTGAAATAAAGAATTTCTTGAATTGTGTGTTGATGTCATTATTTCACTTATTGGTCACATATAATTCATAAACAAACTTGAAAAAGTGCAGTCATTTTATCACAAAAATAAAAGATCACAACAATTAGCAAGGGTATGAATAATTTTGAGGAGGTCAAATGTCAAACGGTGTAACCAGTTACACCATTTGACATTTCAATTTAAATTCAAATTTAACAGGCATTATGATGGACACCTATGTAAGCACGTGGCCTCGGTGTGAAGATTTCAAACACATTTTTTAAAATAAATATTTATTTTTACAATTATTATGAATGATAAATGTTTTCCTGGGGTCATACCATTTGACATGTAACCCTAAGCACACCTGACCATACCCTAAAAATGTCAAATTATCAAGATTGCCAAGAGAGTTACTAGTCTCGTCATGCAGCAGTTTGGCTTATCAGGGGTCCTTCTCTGTGATATAATTTCCTGTCACGTGGTCTTTTTGCACAAATTAACAAAATGGCTCCTTGAATGTTGGTTACACCACCTTGACACTTTAGGAAGTTGACTTGACAGACACAATTCTCCAAATTAATTATAATATTCAGAACAATGGCGTTCCATTGATTTTATTCATTATTAAACAACACAAATGTAAGATTATGCCAAAGTAGCTGATACGGTGTTTTATTGAGAATTTCACCTTTTTTGAACAAGTTTAACTATTTGGTACGATGTTTTTACGGTTACACCACATTGACATTTGCCCCTCCAGGCACGACCCAGGCTCAGGCCATCAACTGCGCAACGAACCAGGCCCCTCCATCCTCTCGTTGAGACCCCCCGGTGTTCGGGTGCCCAACTGCTGGATCCGGCGTCTCTCCATTTTTCTTCTCTGGGCTGTGCACCACCTGGAGTTACATTGTAAAACGGTGGCGGTCAGTGAAGACAAATTATGTTGTAGGAAACGTCTGACCAAAAGAGTGTGTGTTTTTCTTTTTAGAAATGTTTGTGAAGAAATGGTTTGATGAAGAAATGGTTCTTTAGTGTAATGCATTCACACACAGGTGCATGCACACACTTCTCACACTGTAGTTGTTTGTGTTGTTTTTATGGTTTTGTTTGTTAATACAGTGTTGACACTGTTCCAGCTCCATTGTAATACATGCACACACAGACGTTCACTCACTCACACACATTCCTTGCAGTTATTGTGTTTTGTATATAATTGCGTCTAATATGTTAAGACATTGTTCTTTTGTGTAATGTATCTGCACACACACACTGCTCACACAGTTGTTTTGTTTCTTACAGTGTTGAGAGATTGCAGCAGAGTTTTATAGGGCTGTATGCTCCATTTGTAATACTTTTGCACACAGGCGTGCGCGCACACACACTGTATTGTTTATTAAAAGAAGTGATTGTTATTTCTCCCTGTGTTATGCTGGTATTCTTAGTTATTCTGACAGAATTTTTTTGCATTATTTCATAAATGTATGCCAGAATAGGTGCGAGGTTGGTCTTAAAAAGGTCTTAAAAAGTCCTAAGTTTGAGTCGAAATTTTCATATGTTTCCATTATTTTGGTTAACTATGGCTTTTTGTTTTTTGGTCCGTAGGGTTAGGGTTAGTAGGAGTTCTACAGGCAAGCCACCCCGGACAGGTAAGTAGATGTTGTTTCTTTGTTGTGTTGTGCCAAACTGATGTGTCTCAGTGTCATTCCCTTTTATACCCTCCTGTCTGTCTGAATTTAGTTTGCCAATCCTTATGTATAAGCCCCTCCCTTTTTAGAAATCCAATTATAATCATTTCTCCCAATACTTTGGTTCTTCTTTATCTAATATTAGGTTTAAGTTTAGAGTATAGGGATAGGGCTAGAATAGAAATAAGAATTAGGTTTTGTAGTTTTCCACCAATTAGGGTTTGAGGTGAGAGAAGTGGGTTAGGGAAGTGTCACTAAGAAAAATCAAAGTTCCAGAAAGTGTTTAGGAGCACGTTTCAGGCCATTCTGAGTCGATTGGGACACACATGCTGAGGTATATAATTTGTTGTCTGGACTCTTTAGTATGGCCTAAGTGGTCCCAGGGATCCCATAGAATTCTATTGGATCCCTGGGACCACTGTGGCACTCAAGCCTCCACGCCACGTCAAGGCAGAGTCCATGTGGAGGTACCTAACTATAACTAACTACATTTAATTGAACTAACTACATTTAATTATAACTACCTATGTCTAACTATATAACTAACTACATCTAACTATTTACAAATATTCCAAAACAAAAACGGAAGCCAATGCTTGTAAAAGGAGAAAAAAAAAACAGGATGCCACATGGGACTTACACTGCCTGCTAAACAAAAAGGGGTAGGGGTAAGGGGTTAGGGTGCCAGGGGTAGCATCCCCCTGCCAGGGGTAGCATCCCCTGGCACCTTTATTCAGCAATAGGTTGTGCCTTATGCTGTTTTGCCATCCCCCGGCACCTTCATCAGGCCTCTATTAACGAAAGGTTATGCCTGATGCTGTTTGCCTTCTTTCTTACGAACACTGTTCTGCCATCCTTTAATGCAGGAGCTGTTGCACATAAAGCTTAAAAGTACTGTTGGGGTTAGGGTTAGGATAAGGTAAAGGTTAGGGCTAGAGACAGGGGATAGGGTTAGGGATGCAAGAAAGGGGTAGGGTTCGGGCTAGAGAGAGAGAAAGAAATCGGGACCAGAGGGTTAGGGGTAAGGGGTTAGGGTGCCAGGGGTAGCATCCCCTGGCACCTTCATCAAGCCTTTATCCAGCAATAGATTATGCCTTATGCTGTTTTGCCATCCCCCGGCACCTTCATCAGGCCTCTATTAACGAAAGGTTATGCCTGATGCTGTTGGGGTAGCATCCCCCATCACTTGCGACGCCCTTGACTTTTCCCTTCGGGCTGTTTTCAACAGATGTCTCCAGCATCCTCATTTTGGTGAGGAGGACATCTTCGGACCACTTCAGCCACGTGTTCGGTCTTTTTGTAAACCGCTGTGGCCCTGATGATGGCGCCCACAGGAGGCCCTTTGCTCACCAATACTTCCACTGGGCTGGTTTTTGCCAGCTAGGGTTAGAGTTAGGATAAGGGAGGGATAGGGAGAGTTGGGGCAAAAGGAGGGTAGAGGTAGGTAAGGGATGAGGATGAAGTAGGAAAACTTCGTTAGGATTAGGGGAAGAGAAAGGGGGGAGGGTTAGGGCTAGAGAGAGACAAACAAATAGGGACCAGATCCAGATGGACTCCCTTCCCATACTGAAGCTTTTATCAACAGTCTGCTGATGAAGTATGCACGAGGGACATCAATGTTGATTTGAGCAATGTCCATATAAAGGGTTAGGGTTAGGAACAAGGTTTTTTATCAACTAAGGAAACCCAAAAAAAGAAAAGATCTGCATTTTCTCCCAAATTTCATTCTAACAAACATGAATCCTAATAGTAGACGAGTTTACACATGTATCAGTAGTGCAGACAAGTTATGTATATCACATACAGAAGGGTTAGATAGGAAATTGATCAATAAAGACATTGTATTCTACTGTGTTGTAGTCTCTTGTAATGGTATGTATGAGCCCAAATGAGGCTAGGGTTGCCTAACCCTGAGTTTCTATCCTAAACCTAACCATCTAAGCCTTATGTGCCTAACCCTAACCACTTGGCATCCAAGTCTTGTCAATAGTCATGACATTTGATCAACCCTAGGTGGTCAAGTGTGACTGTAAGTGGTCAAGTGTAACCCTAGTGTGAGCCTAGGGTTGTGTGAGCAAGTGTTGGACTCTTTAGTCTGGCCTCAGTTATCCCAGGGATCCCATAGAATTGCTGCACCCAGCATAGCTTATTCTATACGATACCTAGGACCACTGTGGCACTCAAGCCCCCACGCCACGTCACGGCAGAGTCCATGTGGAGGTAAGTGTAACCAAAGAAAATATATGGAATTATAACAAATGATATGCAACTATAATGAACTATAGTTATGATTTCACTTTCCTCATTTTACATAAAAAGAATAAAGATTTTAAAAAAGAAAAAAGCAAGCTCTGTTGCAATCATGATGATAATGAACCAAGTGCCGAGGGAAAAGCATAGAGTCTTGGGTGACAATAAATCAACATTTCACCTTCCTTCTGTCAGATAAAGTCAACATAGATTGAAAAAAGAAAAATGCAAGCCTTGTTGCAATCATTATTGTAATATTTAAAAATGTACATGAACAAAGTAAGAACTACTTTGTTAATTATTTTTGTGTTTTGTTTAGGGTTTTATTATTTATTTTTTTTAGTTTTTGTGTTTTTTTAATATTTTTTTTGTTTTTTTTGTGTTTTTTTTTATTTATTTTTTGTTGTTTTTGTGTTTTTTTATATATTTTTTGTTGTTTTTGTGTTTTTTGTAGTTGTTTTAGTGTTATTTTGGGTTGTTTATCACCTTCATTTTCTTTTCTTTCACTGAATTGTCAGTGCAGTTAAGAAGGTTGCTCTCTCAGTCTTCTCAGCTTCATCCAGAAAGCAGAGAAAGGTCTGATGGCAACCTTCTTCTCCTTGCACTTTTGGCAGTACTTCTCGTATGCTGCCTTCGCCTTCATGTGCCTGTTTGTGGGAATAAGTGACACCTCCTCATGTGTCCAATCCTTACCTGTCTTCGCAGGCATGTAGACTGCTTGAGACCTCTCCATTGGCCTCAGGTCGTCCTGTGGTTCCACATCCTGCACGTCCTCCTCCATTTCCTCAGGCTCCTGTCTTTCCTCCCGGGCTGTTTTTGGGACTTTGAGAAGAGGGTGTGTTGGCTGCACTGGACGGTACGGGATGTCCTCGTGCAGCTTCCAGATGATGATGTTGTAGAGCTTTGGCATTGTGAACCTTGACAGGATCTGGAGCTTCTGCAACTTCGCCTGGGGGAGTACGTAGCTCATCTCCGTAATCAAGTCCCTGAGGTGGTTGTAGTCCACTTAATCCCTATTCATCAGCATGCCGACACAGGTCAAAAACGTGACTACCTTCAGGCGACTATTGGGAAGTGCCTTCATTTCAGATGGAAGGCGAGCCAGGACCTTCTCCATCCATGGCATGCCATTTTCTCTGTATTTATCCAGGTTTTTGGAGTAGGTCAAACCTCGCCTCTCCATCTCAACACAGACTTCCAGGGTTAGGGCAGCCTCAGTGGAAATGGGAAAAGGGTCTGTGCCGCTCCGGTGGATCTGGACATAGTCCCTGAAATTCCAGCACACCCTTTTCGTCCCCTTGAAATCCCGGAATTTGAACGCTGGGAAGAAGTTCAGCTTGGATGCCACAAAGCCTTCCACAAGACACTTCTTGACATCTTTGCCAGACTTTACCACCAGCATCCGAGCCCTGGCAAAGGTGTTTGGCCCTGGGAAGCAGTCCTTGACTGAAAGATCCTCGCAAAGAGTGTCAAGAGGCCAGGCACCAATCAGCCTTGGAGGTGGGTTTGTGGATCTCAGAGCAGCCATTGGAATGTCTGTGTTGCGCTTGTAAAGATCCCCCAGAAGAACTTTCACAAGCGCTTCCCCAGTGACTGATGGTGCTGCTTCCAGTGTCTGACAAAGTGGAAACAGACGCTCGATGCGCATCTTCTGCAGGCTCTGTTTTGTCCAGTGATAAAGTGGGGGTGGAGTTTCCTCAGAGCTTGCATTTGTGTGAGGTGCCAGGCCAATGAACCCTCGCTGTTTGCTCAGGCTCTTGTCACTGACTGTATTTGTGCCTAAGCAAACACTGAGTTGGTTATCCAGTGGCGAGATGGGATGCCCATAGATAACCTCCTCAAGTGCAAGCTCATATTGGAACGCCTTCCATCCTGCATCGTAGCGTGCCACTCCCAAATTGTCACTGTACAGCTGTGTCAGTGCGTCCACCAAAAAGCCCAGCACATCACTGAGGATTGTCAGCAAACCCACAGTTGGGGAGTCCTTGAATGGGAGAAGGACGGCAAGAGAACTTCAATCTGGACAGATTGAAGTGTCTCTTGTGCGTCCAGAACACACGGCATGCTACCGTCAAACCTCACCACCTGCTCAATCCTGCAAGCCAGCTGACCCCCCATCCTCTCTTTAAGGTCCCTCATGTGCCTCAAGTAGTTCCCTGCCCGTGAGAGAAGGGCAGTTTGGTACTTGGGATGAGACAACCCACACGTCACAATCACACCGCTGACGGGATGCTTGTACGGCATTTGGATGTGAGCATGTGGAGAGTCAACGTACAGCTGTACAAAGGTGAGTTTTCCGTCTTTTGCAAGCACAGAAAGCAACTCCTTGCTCACATCCATTTGTCTGTTGTCCAGATTGCTCTGAAAATTTGTTGCCTCATGCATCCCAAGTGTGGTGAACAGTGCACCTTTGACACCCACGAGATCTTGCAACCCATACCTGGAGAAAAGGAGATGGGTGTCAGGATCTTTAGCCATAATGTTGCAGGCAAAGTGGACAGAGACAGACCTCACACCAGAATGTTCCAAGATGTCAGTCACGTCGAATGCTGCCAGATCTTTCTGTCCAAACTGATTCAGCGTAACTGGCACTTGCATGAAATGACATTTGTTTGACTCCTCCATTGATTTGTCAAGCAAAGACATTATGAAAGTGAAATCTCGCAGCAAAATGTGGAACCGGGAAGTGTCAAAGGTCGTCTGCTTTTGAATGGGCTGAGACTTGTCCTTGGTGGGGAGGTTGCGTAGCAACCCCTTGAATTTCTCCGTAACATCATTCAGGAGCTCTGATGCCATCAGGACGTACAAGTCCTTTTTGAGCAACCTAGTGTCCGGTTTGGTCTTACTGGCTGGGACCACTGTCATCAGGAGATGGTAGCCACCATCTACGTAGCCCAGCGTATGACCCACAGCATTCTTCAGGGCAGCGAGCCCATCAGGGCTGTACGTAGTGAGATCCACATGTATTTTAAGGAAGGGGTAATGTGGTTTCATTAGTGTAAAGTTGAATTTTGGAAGAATCAGGTAGTGAAGCCCACCTTGAAGTGAGATCATATATTGAAATTCCACTACAATCCCGTCAATGTCAAAAGTAAATTCAACAAAAGAATCCGGGTCAGTCACAGTGGTGGAATGTAAACCAATTTCAACATCTGCATGCAGAAAGTCTCCAACATTCGCATACTCTTTGAAGGCACGCACTAGAGTGTTGGTGTTGCACACCCCAGCATCCAGAATGTCATCAACATCAGCCATTGTGTTGACTGTGTTTCAGAGGAACTCCTCTCCTGATTGGGTGAGGATAAGGGTTGATCTATGTATTTGTTTATGTGTTTGCGTGCGTGTGTGTGTCTGTGGTGTTAGGCAAGTTAAGAATGAAATCAGTAAATGGGATACAGCTGGCGTACTTAATTTTCTTTTTCAAAAAAATGTCACAGCAGTTGTTGTACAAGTAAACCCAGAATATCTTCACTGATTACAAACAGAAGCAGATATAAAGTTAAGCCAGCTCTAGTGGCAAACACCAAACAGCAGTACACCAGCTGGGTAGATTAGATTTTTATTTTGTTTTTATTTTGCAATGTACACGAATTTGTTGTGAGTGGGTGTATGTCAAAATGTCAGTTTTAGCTTTTTAACAAACAGGATTTTTAACTTTTTAACAAACATGTATTTTAATTTTCCAATGAACATGAATTTGTTGTGAGTGGGTGTATGTGTTATGTGAGTGGGTGCAGTGTTTGTGAATGTAGGTATTTAAGTATGTAAGTAAGTGTGAGTGTGGGTCTGTGTGTGTGTGTGTGTGTGGAAGAATACAAAGATGCCAACAGCATTACATTATCAATGAACATGTGTTTTAAACAATAAGTGACATAAGTCAATGATGAACTTATTTAGTTTTGGGGAGACAGGAGAGACTTCTAGTCCTCTTCATCTTTGATGACAGGAGAGACTTCTAGTCCTCTTCACCATTGATGCGGGGGTCGTCATCATCATCGTCGGGGGCGTCATCATCATCGTCGGCTTCGGGAGGTGCGTCGTCGATTGGACTGCCATGTCCGACAGTGACAATGACGAGCTCCTCACGTACCCCCGGAGGTGTGGAAGAGCTAGGACTTTCTGGTGCGGTGATATATTCCTCCCCTTGTTCCTCTTCTCCATGCGGGAGAGCAACGGGACTGTTGGGAGGCACGCCGACAGAGATGTCATCATCACTTTCGTCCTCGGTCAGCTCGCTGGGGTTCAAAATGATGGTGTCCGAGTCTGAGACGTCCTCGAGTGTTTCCCATCTGGAGAACTTTGAGGGTTGTGGTTCGTTGCTGGCTGAGTCGTCCTCCCCAGCATCAGGAGGTAGGGGGTGCTTCCTGTCTGCAGCCATGTTTGTGGGTTAGGGTTGTGAGTGTGTGTGTTCTGTGTTTGTTTGTGGTTGTGAATGAGGTTGTGTTGGGCAAATGTTTTTATAGTGTCTGAGGCAACTTTCTTATGAATTGTTTTTATATCCAAATATTAGTGTCATCTAAAGTGTTTTTAATGTAAGGTAATTGAAGTGTGAGCATAGGGTTGTGTGAGCGTAGGGTTGTGTTAGAATAGGGCTGTGTGAGCGTAGGGTTGTGTTAGCATAGGGCTGTGTTAGCATAGGGTTGTGTTAGCGTAGGGTTAGGGTTAGCATAGGGCTGTGTTAGCATAGGGTTGTGTTAGCATAGGGTTGTGTGAGCGTAGGGTTATAGGGATAAAAACCTCTCACATGACCCCCTCACAAGAATTTCATTGGCTAATAACTTTTGATAGGAAGGTCGTAGAGACTTGAAATCAAGACCTACCCTCCCATCTCACGGGGTGGGCTTTCCAACGGTACCACCCTTGACTCTCTACGAGCTTCCGTTTCCGAGATACGTCACTTCCGGTTCCGGTTTTCTGTATCTCGGGAACCGTACGTCGTAGAGACTCGGAACTCAGACAGGCGTGTTCAGCACCCTCCTAAACCATCCGACGGATCTTGGTTGCAAGTCTCTACGACCTTCGGTTCCCGAGTTATAAGCGTTTGAATTTTCCCATTCAAGTCAATGGGAGTGAGTGAAAAACGAGTGTTTTGAAAAAAGTTGTCTCCAGAACATGCATAGGAGCATGTTTCAGGCCATTTGGAGTGGAGGTACCTATAATAAAAGTTGACTTTTTTGTGAAATTGATCAATAAAGACATTGTATTCTACTGTGTTGTAGTCTCTTGTAATGGTATGTATGAGCCCAAATGAGGCTAGGGTTGGCTAAGGGTAAGGGTTATAGGGTTATGGGGTTATAGGGTTATAGGGTTAGTGGGGTTAGGGTTATAGGGTTAGGGGGTTATAGGGTTAGGGTTATAGGGTTATGGGGTTATGGGGTTAGTGGGGTTAGGGTTATAGGGTTAGGGGGTTATAGGGTTAGGGTTATAGGGTTAGGGTTATGGGGTTAGGGTTATGGGGTTATAGGGTTAGGAACAGTGCTATAAAAAAATACATATTTTTTTTTATTTTTATTTTTTTAAAACATAAGCATCTCTTTATTTTCATAAGCCATTCAAGAAACTGTGAAAGCCAAATATCATCCATCATTCGATCACCCAAAATAAAATGTGCTTATTGATTTCAAGAAAACAGACATTCATTTGCTTTATATTGTTGGAGTTTATTTTGGCAAAGCAGTGACTATCTCATTTAGTGTCAGTCACCAGAAAAGCCTGCACAAATTAGGGTTAGGGTTATGGTCAGGGTTGGGTTAGGGTTAGGGTAAAGGGTATGATAACCCGTTGAACAAATGTTTGATTCGCTAGCGTAAGTCGTAGAGACTTGGAACCAAGTCCTACCCCCCCAAATGTGCCTACGAGGATTCCAACGGTACCACCCACGTGTGTCTACGACGTTCGGGTGCGGAGCTATGACGTTTTCAAATCTCCCATAAGAAATGAATGGGAGCCAATGAAAAACGACTAAGTGTTTTGAAAAAAGCTGTTTCAGGCCATTTGGAGTCCAGGTACCTATAATAAAAGTTGACTTTTTTGTGAAATTGATCAATAAAGACATTGTGTTCTACCGTGTTGTAGTCTCTTGTCATGGTATGTATGAGCCCAAATGAGGCTAGGGTTGGCTAACCCTGAGTTTTTATCCTAAACCTAACCATCTAGGGCCTATGTGCCTAACCCTAACCACTTGGCATCCAAGTCTTGTCAATAGTCATGACATTTTATCAACCCTAGGTGGT